>NC_052049.1:79167725-79486851 GCF_903992535.2 Arvicola amphibius | reverse complement strand
AATTCCTAATCTTGAAAAATGGAAAAATAATATATTCCAATGGGATTTCAAAGGCTTTAGTATATCCTGCAGTTAAATAATTCTTAAATGCCAAAACTTTTGCTAAAGCCAAAACAAAAAAGGGGTCATATTGTAAAACTAATTAGAAAACTCAATTTATAGAGAAAAAAAGCATAGAACCTTTCCCCAGGCAGCTTATTTAATAAGTTAGATGTGTTTGTTTGGGAAAGACTTGAAAGATGCTTAGCATATTGACACTTGGAGACTCTCCCCTTCTAGGTGGGACCTGACCCAACAGTTTTAAGTTATTTATTTTGTCAAATCTTTATTTTCTCCAACTTCCTATGCTTTTCTTGCTTCAACTCACCAAAATAAATAACCTAAAAAAGAAGTCTTTCCTCCAAAAGACATACTGCATCTGTGAAGGCGGTCTCTTTCTCTGATGAGTGCTTAATACCTTTCCTGTGAATTGTGATGGCTGGAGGATAAATCATTATGAGGAAATATACAAGGACTTAAAACTCACCTGCCACAACATAAAAGAAAAATGACTTAAAGAAGCATCTTGACCTGTTTGAATTCCTCCTTAACATTGCAAGAAGCTGGCCATCACCCCCAACATGAATACTGAAGTTTTAAATGGCTGTCAGAGTGGTTGCTGTGTACTCATAGCTCGAAAGAGTTGCTGACCACTTTCCTGATGCAGTAGGTCCTGCATCATTTTCTTTAGAACTGTCTCTCAGTGTCAGTCTAACCACACAGACAGATTTTGCCTTTCACTGTGTGTGCGTTGGGTGCTTTAACCAGGTGTCCCTCATAAACTCTTCCTGACTGTATTCCGGAATGGCAATCTCAGAACTCCATTCTTTTTCATGGTCTCATAGTCTTTGCACTTATTCTTTTTAGACCAGCAACACCACCCATTACTTCCATAGCAGCTGTCATCCATAGCTCCATTAAAAAGATTTTTTATACTGGATTATTCAATATATGGTTAATAATACATTGATGGACTATTGTGTATGACTTATACTTACTACTCTGCATCCAAAATATTATATGTGTTTCCACCTACAACATCATTAATGGAATTTTAAATTATTTATACTCATGTTTTGATACTCAAAATGAGTCTTCATCAGTTAGGATCCCAGAAAAAAATGTATTCCAACTCAGATAGATCAAAAGAACTCAGGAGTGGGTCAAGTTGAAGATCAGTAATTGTGGTAAGGCTGAGAAGGAAAAGAAAAATGGAACATCTGTAGACTTGGAGCAGTGAGAACTCAATATTACCTACAAGAGAGTGGAGAGCTCATGACACCAAAACAAGGAAGAGCTGGAGACAGAAGCGTATGAGGAGCTAAGCAGTAGAGAAAGTTACTCTGGCCAGGACAAGAACATGAAGGAAACCTCGGGAATTTACTTATTGATTTCTATTTCTTATCATTTCTCATCTTCTCTGGCGACTCCCAGGCCAAGCAGAAGTTCCCCCACTCAGTTAGTTTGCAATTTAGAGGATGCAGTCATCAGAGAAAGTTTAGAGGAAAAAGAATGGCAAGCAGGAAGAAGAGAGAATAGCCAGCCAAGTATCCCTGTTGAAGACATCAGTCTCATGAGAACAGAGCTTGTGTTTCTCAATTGCTCACAACTGTGGCCTCCTCCAGTATCCACAAGGTGTATGGTGCTCAAGAAATAACGGCTGATGCAATTAATTACCTTTGACATACTAAGTCCACTTAAGTCAACTACTTATTCACAAATAACTTATTTATACTCCACCCTAAAATGTACCTATGTTTGTGTTTTCTGTTCTTCTATTCATGGATCTGGGATCATCTATTCTATTCAAATATGGAGTCCTTCTCTGAACTTTACCTTTCTTCAGTGATTCCTGCCTCCATTTATTCATTTTCCTATTGCTTTAGATTTACTGCTTCTTCATCTTGTTTGGATTATGTAATAATGTTTATCATGAGATCTAGTCTAGGAATTAAACCTTTACTTTGCATCCCAAGGTGTATTTTGCTCATGTTTAGCCTATGTAAGAAGTTTGGATGTAACTAAGAGAAACATTTATTATATACAAAGGTTAAAAAGAAGAAGTGTGCATGCGTGCGTGCATGTTTGCATGTGTGTGGGGAGGGAGAAGAATGAAGGGAGGGATGGAGAGAGGAAGGGAATAAGAGATTTGTTGCAGTAATGCATTTAGGGTTAAAGAATAGATGACCATAAATATAAACTACTAGCTTTTAAATCTTTCTAGATTATATTCAGGCAGTCTAGGTTTTCTTTTCTTTTTATTTTATTTTTATTTTTTTAGAGAAAATAAACTATCATTTTTATTATGCATACCAATCCAAGTTCCCATTCCATTCACTTATTCCCCTACCCTACCTCCATCTACTCCTCAGAGAAGGTAAGGCACATTGCTTTGGGGAAGGTCCAAGGCCTGCCCTACTGTATTTAGGCTGAGCAAAGTATCCATTCAAAGAGAATAGGTTCACCAAAAGCCAGTACAAGCAGTAGGTATAAATCCTGGTGCCACTGCCAGCAGCCCCTCAGTCTGTCCCAGCCATGCAACTGTCAACCACATTCAGTGGGACTAGTTTGGACCTATGCTTGTTCCTTCCCTGTCCGGCTGGAGTTGATGAGCTCCCATTAGTTCAGGTAGACTGTTTCAGTGGGTGTTCACATCATGGTCTTTACCTTTTTGCTCATGTTCTCACTCCTCCCACTTTTCAACTGGACTTTGGGAGCT
This sequence comes from Arvicola amphibius, assembly GCF_903992535.2. Lineage (NCBI taxonomy): Eukaryota > Metazoa > Chordata > Mammalia > Rodentia > Cricetidae > Arvicola > Arvicola amphibius. The sequence continues at coordinate 79,484,093 of NC_052049.1, read as the reverse complement.
CAGTCCAATGCTCCGATGTGGGTCTCTGACTGTTTCCATCAGTTGCTACATGAAGGATCTATCGTTAGATTATTCTAACCACGGAATAATCTAAGGTTATGATATTCATCAGTCTGACTACAGGACAAAGCCAGTTCAGGTACCTTCTCTTCTATTACTTAGGGTCTTAGCTGAGGTCATCCTTGTGGATCCTGGAAATTTCTTTAGAGCCAGGTTTCTTGCTAACCCCATAAGGGCTCCCTCAATCAAGATAACTTTTCTTGCTCTCATCTCTGTCCTTCCTCCATCTTGACTATCCCATTTCTTCAAGTTCTTCTACCCCCGCTCCTTCTCCCCTCCTCTTCCTCTTCTACCCTTCATTCAACCCCACCCCCATCCTCCTAATTTTGTCAGCAATCTAGTCTATTTCAACTTTCCAGGTGAATCTGCATGTTTTTCTTAGGGTTCACCTTGTTATTTAGCTTCTCTAGAATCATGAACTATAGGCTCAATGTCCTTTCTTTATAGCTAGTGTCCACTTATGAGTGAGTACATGCCATATTCATATTTTTGGGTTACATCACTAAGGGCAGTGTTTTCCAGTTCCGTTCATTTGCTTGCAAATTTCAAGGTGTCATTTTTTTGTATGCTGTTTTATTGTGTGCTACAGCCAGTGTATATAAAATAGTTAAACCTTGTGAAACAGAAATCCATGAAGATTCGGAGAGGTAGATGTCAAGTAAAGACTGTGTATATGGCACGTGTTAGAGAGGCTTCTATACAGACTTCAGATCTAGTTCTGTTGAATATCCACTGGGTCATGAAGTGGTTTAAGAAACCTCAAGATAGCTGACTACAAAAAGGAGCAGACTTTCTGCGGTCTGAAGGGATTTGTACTGGAAGACACTCCGGTCAGCAGAGGGTCATGTTGAGCATTCTACAGACAGAACTGTTTCAAGTCTGCAGCTGCCTGGGAAACCCTCATGCGGTTGAGCCAGGCCTCCAGCCAATGCTGCCGAACCACCTTCTTCATGGCAGCGACGCTAGAGGAAACCGACATGGCGCTCAGGACAGCCATGCCGACTAGTCCATGTCATTGTTTTTTACCACTGAGTAGTACACTAATGTGTAAATGTGCCACATTTTCTTTGTCCATTCTTTGATTGAGGGGCATCTAGGTTTTTTCCACGTTCTGACTATTACAAATAATGCTGCTATGAACATAGTTAAACAAATGTCTTTGTAGTAAGATTGAGCATCTTTTGGGTATACAACCAAGAGTGGTATTACTGGATCCTGAGGTAGGTTAATTTCCAGTTTTTCTGAGAAACCACCATACTAATTTCCAAAGTGGTTGTTGTATGTGTTTTTATTCCCACCAGCAATGGTTGAGTGTTCCCCTTACTAAACATCCTCTCCAGCATAATCTATCATTTTTTTTTGTCTTAGACATTCTGACTGGTGTAAAATGGTATCTCAGAGTTCTTTTGACTTGCATTTCCATGATGGCTAAGGATGTTGAATATTTCTTTAACTGTCTTTTGGCCATTTGAGATTCTTGTGTTGAGAATTCTCTATTTAGTTCTGTACCCCATTTTTTTAAATTGGGTTATTGGGAATTTTAATGTCTAATTTCTTGAGTTCTTTATATATTTTGGAGATCAGTCCTTTGTCTGATGTGGGGTTGGTGAAAATCTTTTCCCATTCAGTAGGCTGCCTTTTTGTCTTATTGACTGTGTCCTTTGCTTTACAGAAGTTTCTCAGTTTCAGGAGGTCCCATTTATTTATTGTTGCTCTCAGTATCTGTGCTACTGGGGTTATTAGGAAGTGGTCTCCTGTGCTCAAGCATTGAAGGCTACTTTCCACTTTCTCTTCTATCAGGTTCAGTGTGGTTGAATTTATATTGTCTTTAATCCATTCAAACTTGAGTTTTGTGCATGGGGATAGATATGGATCTATTTTTATTTTTCTGCATGTTGACATTCAGTTATGCCAACACCATTTGTTGAGGATGCTTTCTTTTTTCCATTGTACAATTTTAGCTTCTTTGTAAAAAATCAGGTGTTTATAGGTGTGTGAATTAATATCTGGGTCTTCAATTTAATTCAGTTCCATTGGTCAACGTCTCTGTTTTTATGCCAGTACCGAGCAGTTTTTTATCACAGTAGTTCTGTAATGAGCTTGCTGTCAGGGATGGTGATGTCTCTGGAAGTTCTGTTATAGTACAGAATTGTTTTGGCCATCCTGGGATTTTTGATTTTCCATATGAATTTGATTATTATTCTTAAAAGGCTTGTGAAGAAATGTGTTGGAATTTTGATGGGGATTGTATTAAATCTATAGATTGCTTTTGGTAAGAGAGCCATTTTTATTACGTTCATCCTACCTATACAAGAACATGGGAGATTTTCCTTTTTCTGGTGTCTTCTTCAATTTTTTTCTTCAAAGACTTAAAGTTCTTGTCGAATAAGTTTTCCACTTCTTTGGTTAGAGTTACCCCCAAATATTTTATGTTATTTGTGGCTATTGTTAAAGGTGGTGTTTCTCTGATTTCTTTCTCAGCTCCTTTATCATTTGTATATAGGAGGGCTACTAATTTTTTGAGTTAATCTTGTATCCTGACACATTACTGAAGGTATTTATCAGCAGTAGGCATTCTCTTGTAGAGATTATAGGGGTCACTTATATATACTATCATATTATATGCAAATAATGAAAGTTTGACTTCTTCCTTTCCAATTTTAATACACTTGATCTCCTTTTGTTGTCTTATTGCTATAGCCAGAAATTCAAGAACTATGTTGAATAGATATGAAGAGAATGGACAGCCTTGTCTTGTTCCTGATTTTAGTGGAATTGCTTTGAGTTTCTTTCTATTTAATTTGATGTTGACTGTTGGCATGCTATATATTGCTTTCATAATGTTTGGATATGTTCCTTGTATCCCTGATCTCTCCAAAACCTTTATATAGGGGTGTTGGATTTTGTTTCAGCATCTAGTGAGATGATCATATGTTTTTCTTTTAGTTTATTTATGTAATGGATTACATTGATAGATTTTCATATGTTAAACCATCCCTGCATCTCTGAGATGAAGCCAACTTGGTCATGGGGGATAAATTTCTTATGTGTTCTTCTATTCAGTTTGCTAGTATTTTATAGAGTATTTTTTGCATCTATGTTCATGAGTGAGATTTGTCTGTAATTTTCGTTCTTGGTTGAGTCTTTCTGTACTTTGGGTATGAGAGTAACTGTAGCCTCATAAAAAGTATTTGACTTCTGTTTTCATTTTGTGGAACAGTTTGATAAGTACAAGTATTAGCTCTTCTTGGAAGTTCTGTTAGAATTCTGCACTAAAACCATCCAGCCCTGGGCTTATTTTAGTTGTGAAGCTTTTCCTGACAGCTTCTATTTCCTTGCAGTTTATAGGTCTATTGAAATTGTTTGCCTGGTCTTGATGTAATTTTGGTATGTGGCATTTATTCAGAAAATTGTCCATTTCTTTTATATTTTCCTATTTTTGTAGAGTACAGTTTTTTGTAGTATGATCTAATGATTCTCTGGATTTCCTCAGTGTCTACTGCTATGCCCCTCTTTTTATTTCTGATTTTTTTAATTTGGATATTCTCTCTCTGCCTTTAGGTTAGTTTGAATAAGAGTTTGTTTATCTTGTTCATTTTCTCAAAGAAACAGCTCTTTGTTTCATTGATTCTTTGTATTGTTTTCTTTATTTCTATTTTATTGATTTCAGTCCCAAATTTGATTATTTCCTATCTTCTACTCCTCCTGTGTGAGTCTGCTTCTTTTAGTTCTAGAGCTTTCATGTGTGCTGTTAAGTCACTAGTGAGAGCTTTCTCTACCTTCTTTATGTAGACAATTAGTGCTATGAACTTTCCTTTTAGTACTGCTTTCATAGTATCCCATAGGTTTGGGTACATTTTACCTTCATTTTTGTTGAATTCTAGGAAGTCTTTAATTTCTTTTTTATTTCATACTTGACCCAGGGTGCCTCAGTAGTTCACTGTTCAACTTCTATGAGTTTGCAGGCTTTCTGCAAGAAATGTTGTTGAATTCTAACTTTAAACCATGGTGATTCAATAAGATGCAGGAGGCTACTCCAGTTTTTTTTTAATCTGTTGTTTTTTTTTTTTTTTTTTTTTTTTTTTCCAAGTATGTGGTCAGTTTTAGCAAAGCTCCCTCGAGGTGCTGAGAAGAAGGTATATTCGTGTTTGAGTGGAATGTTCTGTAGATGTCTGTTAAGTCCACCTGAGTCATAACATCTGTTAGTCCTCTTATTTCTCTGTTAATCTTTTCTCTGGTTGACCTGTCCATTGAGGGGGGTGGAGTTTTTTTTTTTGTTTTGTTTTGGTTTTTTTTTTTTTTTTCTTTTTTTTTTTTTTTTTTTTGTTTTTCGAGACAGGGTTTCTCTGCAGCTTTAGAGCCTGTCCTGGAGCTAGCTCTTGTAGACCAGGCTGGCATCGAACTCACAGAGATCTGCCTGCCCCTGCCTCCCGAGTGCTGGGATTAAAGGCATGCGCCACCACCGCCTGGCTGGAGAGTGGAGTTTTGAAGTCTCCTATTATTAGTTTGTAGGGTTTGATGTGGGATTTAAGCTTTAGTAATGTTTCTTTTAATATGTGAGTGCTCTTGTATTAGGGGCATAGATGTTCAAAAATGAGACTTCATCTTGATGAATTTTTCCTGTTATGAGTATAAAGTGTCGTCTATCTCTTCTGACTGATTTTAGTTTGAAGTCTATTTTGTTAGTTATCAGCATAGTTACACCAGCTTGTTTCTTAGGTCCATTTGATTGGAAAAATCTTTTCCCAACCCTTTCAGAACTAATGTCTCCCTTTGAGGCTGAGGTATGTTTCTTGTATACAACAGAAGGTTGGATCCTGTTTTCATACCCATTTTCTTAGCATGTGTCCTTTTATGGGTGAATTAAGTCTATTGATATTAACAGATATTAATGACGAGTGGTTGTTAATTCCTGTTATTTTTGAGTGGTAGTGTTTGTGTGTGCTTCCCTTCTTTGGAATTTGCTGGTAGGAGGTTAAATGTTGCCTGTGGTTTTTTGGGTGCAGTTATCTTCTTTAGGTTGGGGCTTTCCTTCTAGTACTTTCTGTAGGGCTGGGTTTGTGAATACATATGGTTTAAATCTGGTTTTGTCATGGAATATCTTGTTTTCTCCATCAATTGTGATGAAAGCTTTGCTGGGTATAGTAGTCTGGGCTTGCTTCCGTGGTCTCTTAGTGTTTACAGCACACCTGCCCAGTACCTTCTGGCTTTCATGATTTCCATTGAAAAATCCGGTGTAATTCTGATAGGTTTACCTTTATATGTTACTTGACCTTTTTCCTTTGCAGATCTTAATATTCTTACTTTATTCTGTATGTTTTGTGTTTTGATTATTATATGGCAAGCAGATATTTTGATCCAATTTATTTGGCATTCTGTAACATTCTTTTTTTTGTTTTTTTTTTTTTTTTTGAGACAGGGTTTCTCTGCAGCTTTAGAACCTGTCCTAGAGCTAGCTCTTGTAGACCAGGCTGGTCTCGATCTCACAGAGATCTGCCTGCCCCTGCCTCCCGAGTGCTGGGATTAAAGGCGTGCGCCACCACTGCCCGGCTCTGTAACCATTTTGTGCCTTCATAGGGATATCCTTCTTTAGGTTGGGAACGTTTTCTTCTATGATTTTGTTGAATGTATTTTCTGTTCATTTAAGGGGATTTCTTCTTCTTCTTCTTCTCCTTCTCCTTCTCCTTCTCCTTCTTCTTCTTCTTCTTCTATCCCTATTATTCTTAAGTTTGGTCTTTTCATGGTGGCTCAGATTTCTTGGATGTTTTGTGTTAAGAATTTGTGAGACTTTATCTTTTCTTTGAAAAATGAATCGATTTCCTCTGCAGTATCTTTAACACCTGAGATTCTTTCTTCCATCTCTTCTATTCTGTTGGTTATACTGTCTCTGTAGTTTCTGTTCATTTACCCAGATTTTTCATATCCAAAATTCCCTCAGTTTGTGTGTTTTCTTTGCTGCCTCTATTTCATTCTTCAAGTCTTGAACTGCTTAATTTACCTGTTTGATTGTTTTTTTTTCTTGAGTTTCTTTGAGTGATTTATTAATTTCTTCCAATTTTTTGGTTTGTCTTTTCTTCCATTTCTTTAAGGGAGTTTTTCATTTCCTCTTTAAATGTCTCCATAATCTTCATAAAGATATGTTTAAAATTGTTTTCTTTTGGTTTAGGATGATAAAGTCTTCTCGTTATTTAACCACTGAGTTCTGGTGCTACCATGTTGATTTTTAGGTTGTTGGGTGAATTATTGCATTGGTGCCTATGCATCTCTTCCTCCAGTTCATGCTGGCACTGTCTTTTTTTATTGGTCCAATCCTTGCAGTGGTTGTCTGCATCTTTGGGAACTGTTCTTGGTCTGCTCTGTACTGTCAATGTCTGCATCTCACGGTGTCACTGAGGTCTCTCTTAGCCTGTTCTCTTGGTCTGCTTTCCTGGTTACTCTCTTGGTCAAGTGGGTGCAGTCCAGATTGTGTTTTAGAGTTTCCCTCTTGGTCCTCTCTGTGTAGTTGCAGCTTGTGTTTCAGCATTTCTCTGAGGTTGCAGGGTAAGGAAGGATGTTTGGAAGGTTTGGGAGCAGAGTGGGACTTGTACCTTTCAGGGTCCAGTGGATGGGATGGGGATGTTAGAGCATCCTTCTTGCAGGAAACTCTCAAGCTGGTTAGCTAGAGAAGTTGAGGCACGTGGGGGAGGGGTCATATGGAGGTCCTAGGGAGTGGGGTGTCCAGCTGGGTGGCTGGTCACTCATCTCTTGATCCTCTCTGTGTAGTAGCAGGTGGTATTTCTGTAGTCTAGGTTTTCATCCTGCTGCAATCCAAATAAATCACTTTCTAGATGTAGTTCCTACTTCAAGGAAAATTGTTAATATATTAATAAACAGAAGACAAAATCCAGGATCTGGAATCTGCATAGTTTATTTTATACAGACAAGCTGATTAAGCACCTTGAAAAGACTAAAGTCAATCCAGATCTGAAGACTTTCAGTGCCAACTGCCAAGCACATGCTAGCTACTTCTCTTGTTTCCCAGATGTGCACGGTTCTGGTTTCAGAAAGATACCAACCATTCCGACTTTCTCTGGTCAGTTGACTCTAATACCACCCCTTGATTCCAGTGTCAGCCCTGATATATATACCTATTGAACACATTGACCAAGCTAACCCTGCTATGATTAGGCTCTACTGCTAGGATGGTTATTTTCCATTATTTTTGTTGTGACTTTTAAAACAAACTAAACAAGAGCAGATTTTATTCATTTGAACTTTCCCTGCCTTATGAAAGGATGGTATGAACATCTAATGGGCTGACCTAGAAATTGTGTGGCTATGAATGAATGCTACCTAAGCTCTGTAAGAATCATGGCTTTGCTCACAGATGGTGGTTTAGTCTTCTTCAGAAACATATTTACATCTTAATAGCCTCTTCTTCAACAAGTTCAGTTACTGTGGAGTATGTGATTAGTGAGGGAAGCACACAAATAATCTCAAAATATATAAGTTTATAATATGTGTTCATAAGTAAGTTAGGAAAAAATAAACGTAGACTATAAAACTTTGCCATCTTTTATGTCACCCAAGTTTACTCACCTAATTTGAAGTTAAGTTGACTTTTGGTTGCTACCAACTTTAAGTTTTCTTCTCAAGGGAGCTCTCGTTAAATCCAAATTTGACAACAAACATTCAGATTGTTTCTCTATAGGCTACTCTGGCAGGGCAGAGCAATAGATACTAACTCAGTCATAGAAATTGCTTTGAAAATGAAACTGCACAATATCGAGCACAGAACTTATGAAGTGGCTGTGACAGACTCTATTCCGTGATGGTCAATTCTGCAAAAGGTATTACCCAGAAAAATGGGGAGTGCTTCAGTATGATCCATGGGGAAATGAAGGTGTGTAATGGCTTGGGAAATACAGCAAGGTGTAAAAAAAAACAGAGAGGATTAATTATTTGGAAAGAAAAGGCTGTTTTAGGCATATGGAAAGCTATTATCAAGAGATTACTCACAAGCTGTTCTCCAGTCTCAATGAGGTAGAGAGGGAGTGAAACGCCAGCACAGTAGCATTAAACTAGAAGAGTTAGATTGGGTGTAATACAGAAACTCTTGACAATATAGATGTTATGGAGAAAATTGGCTAAAGGTAGTGAAGGGCCTTCCCCTCTACAGCTGTAAGAATGTAAGAGTGCCCATTTGTTGCCTAATGATTTAGTTGTAATGTTCACTAAAAGAAGATTCTTTCAGGTCAGACTTGAAAATGAAAACTTGAAACAATCCTGTTTGCTGGCTGTTTACCTCCCTGCCATTTGGACAAGACTTTAAAGCACTGGTTCTCAACCTTTGTAATGCTGTGACCCTTCAATACAGTTTCTCATACTTTGGTGACCATCAACCAGAAAATGATGTTATTGTTACATCATAATTGTAACTACCTGATGTGCAGGATATCTAATATGTAATTCCTATGAATGAGCTGTTCTACCCCTAAAGTCAAGAACCACTATGTCAAAGGTGGAATAATATAGAGTCAAGCACAGCGGATTAGCCAACTTTGTGAGTGTGTGTTCAGAGAGAAAAATGTAAGCTGTTTGATGGCAGGTACTGAAGTAAAATGAAGAGTGACTTGCCTTTCTTGCTCAGGCTTCAATCCAATTGTAGCCAAAGGGTTACTTCTGGCATATCCTGGGCCTGCCCTTAAGTACTGGACACAGAGATCTTGAAAGCTAGTGGTAGATAAAGGGACAAAACACTGCCCTTGGGGCCCAATAAATATTTCCTTTCCAAAGCTTTCTCCAATAGTGTTTGATACTTAAAAGTTGTTGATATTTTCCATCCTGATTGTCCAGTCATGTGAGTCTACCCAAGTTGTTAGCTGAATACACAGACTGACAATTCAGATTTTAGAATGCTGAGATTCAACACATGTAAGTGTTGAAAGTGTTAAAATTCGTATCTCGGGTAGGTGTGGCAGTACATGCCTGTAATCCCAGAACTCAGGACTCTATGTCATGCTTCACTAGTTCAAAGCAAATCTGAACTTAGTGAGACTGTATATCTTATGTAATAAAATAATATTAAATAGGCATCCTGTTAGTATCTAGGTATCTCAAGAATGGCTTAAGTGGGACTTGGGGACATTTGTCCTACAAGTTTGGAAAACTCAGATGGTGTTTCTTTGATGATGCAGACAGGATATCTTGCTGAAATAATATTCCCGGACTCTCAAGGCCTCCATTAGTCTAGGGGGCCCAAGAGGATCACAGTCAATGCTCTCAAGTCCTCCATCAGTCTAGGGGGCTGAAGAGGGTCACAGTCAATGCTCTCAAGGCCTCCATCATCCTAGGGTTCCCAAGAGGATCACAGTCAATGCTCTCAAGCCCTCCATCGGTCTAGGGGGCCCAAGAAGAGCATAGTGCTCTCAAACACCCCCTAAGCCTGGGGGAGCCAAAAGCAACATAGTTAGTGTTCTTAAGCACCCTATTAGCCTAGGGGCAGGCACAGGGAACAGAGTCATTGCCTCTCCTCTCTGAACAGAATAGTTTGCAGACTCTAGGTTTGTAGAAAATGGATGCTAAGAAGTGGTGACTTAAACAGTGGCACTGTTTCCATTTCACACTTTCCATTGGCCCTCCTGTTGCTGTACTTCAGTCTTCACCTGAAGCCCTGTAGCCTCGTTCCCTCAGTCTAAAATGTCCTGCCGTCTCCCTTTGCACTCTGACCTCAAAGCTGGAATCAAATGTCACTTCTTCATTAAATGTGCTATGCTTTCCTTTAGAGCCATTCTCTCACCTTCGTAGCTTATATGTTGCCAAATATCTATGCAGTCATCTAACGTGCCCCACTGGGACAACTGTCTGAGTCTGTCTTCTTTATAAGGCTGACTTTGTTTGTTTGTTTGTTTTTGATTGAAGTGCTTTTCTATGCAAAGGTACTGAATATATTGACTGTATTGAATTCAAGGGTGAGAAATAGGGCTGATCGTTCATAGCAGGACTGGATAATTACTTCTGGTTTCATCAAACAAATACCTTTAAATTCAAGTTACATGTCCTGGCCCTGAAAAGCGTCACACACAATTTACATTAGCTGCAGTTTCCCGGGCAGTTTTTATTTCGCCATGTGACCTTTTGCTGCCCACAGGAAGATAGCTAGATAAGTCAAATAGCCACCAACAAAAGAGTAAACTGTGGTCAGTGCTGCGTAGCTGCCCCCATGCACAAGGGCAAACGTGAGGTTGCTCTGTAATAAAAAAAAGCCAGATGATTCAAAGCTCTACAGTTTATCTCCCAGGGCAAACCTGCAAGGCAAGAGTTTCAGGTAATAGAGGTATAGGCAAAGTTATTTTTTTATTAAACTTTACATGTTCCTTATCTTGCTCGTGCAGCCATTAACACACAGTAAGATCAGCAGTGCTCAAAAAGCCTTGAACCAGTTAGCGCGATAATTAATGATAATGACATTCTACACTCATCTGAAACTTGGGGGTGAAATGGAAAAATGCCTGTGACTCCTTGCCCCTCTTAGCTCCTGCTTATCTCTCCAGGAGGGTTTAAAATCACACTTTCTACACTCCGCATGCCTATTAGGAAGCCAGGGCAAAGAGCACTCTTTCTTCCTTTCTTTCTTTCTTTCTCTCTTTCTTTCTTTCTTTCTTTCTTTCTTTCTTTCTTTCTTTCTTTCTTTCTTTCCTTCTTTATTTCTTCATTCTACCTTTTTTCTCCCTTTTCCTTTCTTTTTGCAAGTTTGTTGTAAATAAAATAGTACTGTTTATTAATTAATAAAGTTGAGTTTTGCTGTAATTTATGTTTTATTAGTCTTGGTCTTTAGTCAAATAGTCTCGAAAGACACCACTTGCCTTCCTTTGTACTCTAAGACTTACTGGTGCCCCTGAAGCATTCCACAGTCTGTGGCTGTCAAAAGAATTTCTTCTTTAGTTACAGATTGATGATTTATTAATTCTATTTATTTATAAAGGTCAGACATCAACAACTATTGGAGTTAAAGATAAATTTAATTAATATGATATTTACCTCTCAGACTAAAATCAAATTACCTAATCATTGGGTTGACTGAAGAGCAGGGAGAGGAGTCACTTATTGGGTCTAGGAATCATTAACTGCTTGGATCTCACTGGAAAGCAGTATATATGAATTAAGAAAGTGTTTTGTGAAGAGCAGCTGGCATCAGAATTGCAGAGACCAAAGATGTATCCTCATTTCAAGAGGTACCCAAGGGTAACGGTACTTTACCGAACATCAAAAAATGCCAAGTCTAGTCTGACACTAGTCTGTAGGTGGGAGACACACTACACAAATGGGTAGACCAAGACACGAAAGCTCAGCCTATGTGTTATGCTACTTCCCTTGATATTCATGGTTTTCTCTGGAATGCCTGCCTTCTAGAAAAAAAAAAAAAAAGCAATGCTTTGCTCCACTTTTATTTAGATGTATTGTGCATTCCTGGGAAAACAGGATCAGCTTATTGCTCACACTTACACTCATAGTGAACTGGCTCTGCATTCACAGCTTCACCTGGCTGTCTCAGAGCAGCTGCCTAAGCAGAGAAACTGGATATATGTGAGAACCTAGCAGCCAGAAATCCACGGGGCAAAACCAGCTCTCCCAGATCTGTCTGTATCTTCTACCTTAATTTACTGCAGACTCCTGAAATCAGTTAGAATAATTCTCAGCTCTCCTAGTTCTTAACGTGGTGTTTCTCAATTTACTGTAGACTCCCAAAAGTCAGTGAGAGTTAAGTCTCACTTGGCCCTAGTGAAAAACTTTCTGGACACAATTAGATATCTCAGTAATAGACAATTAGGGATATTGGGATAGACAGGACATCATAGATGGAAGTGATATGATAATCCCCAAGCAACTGGAAGTTTTACTTAGCTTACTTGTATTATGGTTTTATGGTCATCCTCCCTTCAGTTTCCATTAGATTACTTCTGCCTTGTATGTGAATTATGAGGTCAGAAATGTTTAAATACTGACCTTCTTAAATGGGTTATAAAGTTTTATAATGAGAATTCATCTTTATTTTGTCTTATCCTATATTGCAAAATAATTCCTAAGTACATAACCCCAATACCTAAATTAACCAGTACAGGATGAATAAAAGATGTAAGTGTAACAACAATTGTCAACTGTTGTAGTAAGGCCTCCTGTTCATTTCCCAGCTGCCCAGAATCCCAAAATAATCACACACAAACTATATTATTCAAATCACTGTTTGGCCCATTAGATCTAGCTTCTTATTGGCTAACTTTTACATCTTAATTTAACCTATCTCCATTAATCTGTGCATAACCATGAGGTTGTGGTCTACTGGCACAGTTTCAACATATTTGTCTCCAGCAGCAGCTCCATGGCTTCTCCCTCAGTCTGCCTTCTTCCTCACAGCATTCAGTTTAGTTTTTCCTGCCTACCTAAGTTCTGCCCTATCAACAGGCCAAGGCAGCTTCTTTATTCATTAATTTCACAGCATACAGTGGGGAATCCCTCATCAGTCAACAATTCTAGAGTTTTTCAAACTGAAGACATACCTAAACCTAGATATTTCTCACATTCACTTAGAGTCTTGGTACCAATCAGAAATGTTTTTTGTGACCCCAGTTTCCATATTTTAAGTTCCTACTCTCCAAAGTTTATGTAAATTTTATGTCATTGCCACCATAAATAATTGTTGCATTCTATTAGGTATCTAATTTTGTTCTAATGATGGGTTAACAGATTGCTACTGTTAAAGTTTGATTTATCTAGTGGGAAACCTGTGAAGATCTCTTTATTTGAGACACCATTCTTGGTGATATGTTTTGACAACATTTAATTTTTAAATTGATACAGACTCTCAAATGGGTTTTGAGTCTCTCTGAGTCATTGTGCCATGAACTAAGCTTACTTGTCAATGTGTCTGCTATTGCCACATTGGTATTAGTCAAGCAATGACAGCCACAGCAGATAATCACTAAAGATTGTCATTTTGAAATTTGAAAATATTATATATCAAATTCTTGGAATGGCTTGATATGAAGTTGGAAATTAAGATATGTATTATTAGTGAATCATACACATTCATGTGCAAAGCCAATTTGAAAACTATAGCCATAAAATTAAGTCTCCCAATTCCCAACACAGGGCTATTTCCTCAGTTTTGCCCTGGTGAGATCTTACAGTATTGCTTCTCCAGTTTTATGTAGACACTAACTCTAGATCCCCCTGAGAGTCTTGCTAAAAAGAATAATTTTCTCTTCAATGGTTATTTCTTATAATGGGAACCAATAGAAGTAGATAAGTAAAATGATTTCAATTCTAGTTTTTTAAAGATTTCAATCACTGGGAATCTGGATATATAGTGATGAAAATCAACTTAGCTTCCCTACTTTTAAGCAATATTTCTTCTTAACCTTAATAACTGACTTATCCATGACAATCCAGCAACACTGATCTTTGCTCAACATTCACTTTTAATTCTTCCAATTCATTTTATTCATCAAAAACACAGATCAGGTATATTACTGATTAATTAGGTTAGCCTTTACACCTCTGCTGTCAATGAAAATACAGATCTACTTTTTAAAGTTCCCTTAGTGACACTGAGCTGACTGTGGGAACTTTCATATTGTTTTCTAAAGATCTTGTGGTATGTAGTTTATATTGTTGTGTGCTGCTCCTGGTTTTATATTACTTCCATCCCACCAAGCCTAGTATGTATTTGGGTCTTTTTGTTTGATTGTTGAATCATGTTTCATCTCTTAATTTTGTTTAGTTGGTATGATTCAGTCCCTTTTAGATAGTTCATGGGTCCATATTAAGATCCCAGAACCCACCCTCGTCACAGCTTTCTCCACTCAGCCAGAGTGACTTGCCCTCTGCCCCCTGAAGAGCTTCAGTTGTCTTGTCATTGTCTGCCTGCTCATCTTCATCTGCTCTAGAGCCAAAAGTATGCCTTAAAGACACCCTGCTACTGCTGCTTGGTGAGCATTGCTTGATAAACTCATTTATTAACACAAGAAGTAATTACTATAAAGCAAACTAGGGATAAACTTCTGTGCTAGTCAAATTTTGAGTTGGAGACAACATGAATAGGCTTTGAAGTTGTGAAAATTGAAGTCAAAAAGTTCTCAGAACTTCTGTCTCACAGTAGGGTCTCGTGCAGTTGTGTCTGCTCCTGTATGTCCAAGTTCTAGGAATAATATTTATCTAGCAGATTCACATCAAGGAAATAGAGAGAAGTGAGCAGACTTCATTATAGAGCTTAACTGTCTAGTCATTGCAAGGTAATGGATTAAAATCATCTCTTCTTAAGGTAGTGTTAAAATTAATTTCTAATTAAATTGTCATTATTATTTTGTACTTTCTAAGATAATTTTACTAATCATGGAAATTACTGACAAAAATGATTTTGTTTCATAAACTAAATAATGTTTAACAGCATTGTAGTATTTATGTGTGAGACTTATTGAGGAGTTTTAGACAGGTTTCTTTGCCTCTTTAGCTTGTGTTTGTGAATCATTTTTTTAAAGGCAGTATGCATATTCTATGATTATTGTATGGAAATTATTTTTTCTTTCCCATTTCAGGGCTTATTCAGAAATTTAGATGTTTCACATCTGTATAGATTTAGTGTTTGTCTATGCTTCTGATGCAAAGACAGCAGGACACAAAAATCTTGGTTTCTTCGTGTTCTTACCAACTGAGTAGCTGGCGGCATTGTTATGTCTTTGGTTTTGGGTGTCATGCAACTTGCAAACAAATGCCATTGAGAGATGGGAAGGGAGGGTGAACGACACAACAGTCTTGAACACATAATTAAGCCTGTATGTTATAGAAAACATTAGCAAGCTTGTATTTGCCTTTGTAATATTGTTTATCAATTCCTATTACTTTGACATTAGATACTACCTCTTCATATTTAATGCTAAATTTTTATTTGCAACACTAAAATATGTAATTAAATAAGTGTCTCTATATACAATGCATAATCCAAGTGGTTCTAAATTGTGTTATGGTTCCTTTATCACTGCATTGCATTTCATGACCTATCACTCAGTATTTTCTATTATATAGAGCAGGGAAGTAGAAGTTGTCTTTTCTAATTTTTATAAATTTTTAATATTCATTGTTCTTTTTCCTGAGCTCAATTTTCAAATATAGATATCATGTGGATTTGTTTGTTTGCTGTAGATTTGATGTCTTTTTTGTGTGTGAGAGAGAAATACGTCTGTGTGGGTATGTTTGTGAGTTTATATGTTTTCGAATTAAAAGCTAACTCCATAGAAAGAATATTTCTAAGTAATCTACATCCTAGATAGAATTATCTTTTCACTTAACACGGCCTAGAGTTATCTAAGATAGTCTCAGATGAGTAACTGTCTTCATCAGGTTGATCTGTGGACACATGCGTGAGGTACTTCATTGATTATCTGAATAGATGTAAAAAAGTCCTATTCACTGTGGCTGGTACCATTTCCTGGGCAAGTGGTCTTGAACTGTTCAAGAAAGCAGACTGGAAAAGAAAGAGTGAGTTGGAGAGCAGTCAGTGTTCCTTCGTGATGCCTGCCTCCATTTTCCTGCTTTTACTTCCTGCCCTGATTCCCACAAAGATGAATTATGACCAGAACTGTGAGCCAAATAAATGTTTTCTCCCAAAGATGCTACTGATAAGTGTGTTCTTTCATAGCCACAGTGCAACTGGAACAGACTGTAGGGTATATATTCAGTATTACTCATCCATATGCCCTCTGTGACCTGGTGCTGTCTTTAGTTATAGCAAAAATAAGTTCCAAGACAAATATTTATAACATAGATTTTTAGAAAAGAAATGACTCTATCTAATTAATACCAATAGATGCTAAGATAATCCTTGGTGGGGACTTGATTCTTCTGCTTGTTTATACAACTTGAACAAATAATAAGTGCTCTTGGCCTTTCCTATTCCCTACTTTTCACTTCTTTTGGGAGTTGAATCAATCTACATTAAAACACTTAGAATGTCTTATTTATGGGTGTTTCCTCAAAGGAAGGTGCATTATGAAATCAGGTCACTTGTTTTATATATCCCTGCAGAGAAATGCAGCTCTTCCAACACTTGTGGCAAGGACGGGTGTGTGCCACATAGAAAGTGAGCATGCTCCTCCCTCTACTTTATAAAGTTTCAGTGCACTTAGTCCTGCACTTTTAAGAGAAAACACAGGTTTGACAGACTCCATGTGCAAGCCTGGATGCTCATCACAATACAAGGATACCCTCTTCTGATCAGTGGTACTTTCTTGGTGATCCTAAAAGAGTGTGTGCTTTGCAGTCTCTGATTTCTTAAGAATGGTAAATTGAAATAAGTAAGGTTGCAATAGTCCTTACCTAGCCCTGCATATTGACCAAGTCAGTCTGAACCTAAATGATGAAATGGTCTTCCTCATTTTATGTCTAGCTTAATTTCTAAAATCTAAGTTAATGAAATATTTTGTGGCACTAGAAACTCTTTAAAATAAATTATTTTTGACTATACAGTTTTAACTTTACACAATCAACAAAAGTGAATGAAATACCAGCATCTCAGTTCCCCATTACCATTGTATCCATGAGATTCCACGTGCAAAAATTTCTCCAGAGAGGAGATTGGAATGTAATGCAACCTGGTTGGGAAGGGCCCTCTGCCCACTACTCTGGTCACTTTGTGTCTGTGCTTTTTATAGAACCAGAAAATAGAATAATTCTGCTATGTCATAAATACCATAAAACAGGAATAATTAAGGATTGATACTCAAAAACATGAAGGAAAATAGTTTAGGTTTTGTTTGGTTTGTGTTTGGATTAAACAGACATAATAGAAGTAACACTCAAGTCCATTTTCAGTGGCTTAACAATATACACAAAATATGCATGTTGTGGTTAATTTGCTAATTGAAATTCGTGACAAAGTGTTCATGATACTTTAGGATGGTTTATTGAGGTTGGAACTAAGTAAATAATTACACAATATAGTGTGATATGTTTTGCTATATGTATTGTTGCCCTGAAACCACCCCATAATCCACATGATGAGGTTATCACCACCTTCAGATGTCTACATGCAAGTTCATAATCTCCCCCTCTTCCCATCTATGCTCTCAACATCAGGAAAATGCTAACAAAATGTATTGTCTATCACTACAGATGAGGTTGCATTTTCTACAGATGTGTATAGCTGTATTCATTTAGAATATGTATCCCCCTCCCCCCTTTCCCCTCTCTCTCTGTCTCTCTCCTCCCTCCCTCTCCCTCCCATTCTCTCTCTTTTTCTCTCTCTTTCTCCCTCCCTTTCTGTCTCTGTCCCTCTCTGTGTCTCTCTCTCCCCCCTCCCTCTCCCTCCCTCCCTTTATCTCTCTCTTCCTCTCTGTCTCTCTCTCCTCCCTACCTCTCCCTCCCTTTCTCTCTCTCTTCCTCTCTCTCTTTTTCCCTCCTTTTCTGTCTCCCTCCCTCTCTGTGTCTCTCTCTCCCCCCTCTCTCTCTATCTTTCTCTTCCTCCCTCCCTTTATCTCTCTCTTCCTCTTTCTCTCTGTCTCTCATCTCAGAAGAATCATTTTCATATGGATGCCTTGTGTCAGGTGTGTCACTAGCTCTTTCACTTGTATTGCTCAGTAGTTTTCCACTTGATGGCTATGGTGAAAGCTCATCTGTCCACTAATGAGAAGAATTTAAAATAATTTCATGTTTCACATATTGCTGTAAAGTTTCCATGATATTGACACGTTAGTATGGTCATAGTATTCATTTTTCGTAGGTAAACACCTATAGCGTTGATTCCTGGAGCATGCAAGAGTAAGATACATCACTATTAAAGACACTGCAAGATTGTTTTACAAAGTAGGTGTAATATTTCACTGTCCTAAATGCACAGTATCAAAGAACTCATGTTCTTACACAGCTTTCCCATAGTCTTTGATGTGTGAGGTTCTGTAGCACTTGGCATGTGTTTAATGATTGATGTTATTAATCACATTTAGTGTTTATTTACTAGTTGTATTTTAAATTAGAATTTTGTTCATAATTTAATTTTTAATGATTTAAAATGTAATTTAAATTAAAGTTCTTTGAAATTCTAAAAGCAGATCCTCTTTCATGTATGCATTGTGCACACATTTTCTACCACTCTGGGCTTTGTAACAAATGTCTTCAATGTCTTTTAACAGACAGAGATTCTTTCTTTCCTTTTCTTTTAATTTTTTTAAATTTTTCAAGACAGAGTTTCTCTGTGTAGCTTTGGAGCATGTCCTAGAACTCACTCTGTAGACCAGGATAACCTCAAGCTCACAGAGATCTCCCTGCATGAGCCTCCCGAGTGCTAGGATTAAAGATGTGTGTCACCATTGGCTGATGAGCTATATTTAATGTGGTGCAAGAATATAAAAATATTTTATGATACTTTTGTCATAACTCAACTAAGTATGTGTATGTGATCTCCTACTTCTGATATTTTGTTCATTTTATTACGTTTGTTTATATGTGTGCTCTGTGTGTGGATGAGGACAGAGCCTGAGAGTCCATTCTCTCTCTGCCATGGGAGCCATAGTTTGAATGAAGTATTATCAGGACTGTCAGCAAGAGTCTCTACCCACTATCTGTCTTATCCTACTGGTCTGTCTAAATAGCAATGCCATGTTCTTGATTGCTGCAGCTTCCAAGTTAAGTTACTTCAACTTTCAAAGCATCTGTTAGCTCTGCTCATCTAATATTTTGGGGTGTTTCACTGTTGATTTGTCTACTTCAGGTTATTGAACTTAGCCTAACGATTGTAAAATCAACTAGGTATTTACCTAAAAATTTAACTTTTTGAGATCTTTGGCCTTATATCTAGAGTCTAAATTCTATTCTATGACCCATGTCTGAGTTAGTGCCAGTGTGGTGGGTTTTTCTTAACTCTTACTAATTTGAAGCACTCTGAGATCAGTTAATGTGGAACTTACAGGCTGTTCTATGTGGCAGGTGACTTTGCTTCGTTGGCATGAATTATTATCTTACGAACATCATCACTGCAGATGACGTGGTCATCTTGAATATACGGTGTGGAGTATCTTTTCAGGAGTGTATCAGTCACTCATCCTTTCCCTAGTGAATAGTCTATATGGTCTTCATCCCAGTTTTGTTAGTTTACTTTCTTCTTGCTGGGACTCTAGTGTTTTTGCATAATTTAGGTAACAGACCTTTATCAGATATTTCTTTTGCTAATATTTCTCCTATCTTGTCTTGTTTACTTTCTTCTCCTCATCATTATTGCTGGGCTTATGACATTCAAAGCAAGATCTCAACCACTGGTATACATCACCAGCACAGAAATTAGTGAAGTATAGCATTCACTTCACTTTATACATATATGTGTGTGTGTACATATCCATATATGTGTGTGTGTATATATGTTTCCCCTCTGATGTGACATCTACAATGTCATCACCAGGCCTGAAGTCATAAAGACATATTTCCTACATTTACTATATTTACATTGATGTTTTCACCTCTAAAATTCTTATTCAACTAGTTTTTTTTATTTATTCTTCTCTCATACAATACATCCTGACTGAAACCTCATCTCCCTCCAGTCCTCCACCCACCCACACTTCCACTCTCTCCCAGATCCACCTTTCCTCTGTTTCCACTGTTTCCCTTTAAAAAGAGTGGGGCTTTTAGTGAAATCAACAAAACATGGCATAACAGGATGCAATAAGACTAGACACAAAACTTCCTATCAAGACTGAATGAATGAACCCAGGAAAAGGAAAAGGGTCCCAGGAGCAGGCAAAAGACTCAGAGACACCCACTCCTACTGTTAGAAGTTAGACAAAATCTCCAAAATTTTATATAAAGAAGCCAGAAAGATACATTGTAAAAAGACAGCATCTTCAACAAATGGTGCTGGTCTAACTGGATGTCTGTATGTAAAGGAAGGCAGATAGATCCGCATTAATCACCCTGTACAAAACTCAAGTTTAAGTGGACCAAAGACCTCAACATTAAACCAGATACACTGAACTTGATAGAGGAGAAAGCAGGAAATAGGCTGAATAGAACACCAATAATGAAGGTAGTAAGATTGGCAATTAATAAATGGGAGCTCATGAAATTGAAATACTTCTGTAAGACAAAGGATGCTGTCAATAGGACAAAAACAGTATCCTACAGAGTGGGAAAGTATTTCACCAACTCCACATCTGACAGAGGGTTAATATCCAAAATATATAAAGAACTCTTAAAACTACACATCAACAAACCAAATAATCCAATTTAAAAATGGAGTGCAGATTTAAACAGGAAATTCTCGATAGAGGAATCTCAAATGGCTGAGAAACACTTAAAGAAATGTTCAGCATCCTTAGCCATCAAGGAAATGCAAATCAAAACTCCTTTGAAATTTCATCTTACGCCTGTCAAAATGGCTAAGTTTCAATTTATAAAAATCACTTTGCTGTCCCCATTAAATGTGTATTGCATTGATTCCTCTGGGATCCTAAACACAGGAAACAAAATTACAGAAATCATTTTTAGCGCATGGGTATTGGGTAGTTTTATGTCAACATGATATAAGCCGGGGGCATTAGAGAAGAGGAAGCCTTAAACAAGAAAATGCCTCCATAAGCTCCACACAAAGGCATTTTCTTAGTGGTCAATAGGGGATGGGGGACAGCCCATTGTGGATAGTGTCATCCCTGCACTTATGGTCCTGGGCTCTATAAGAAATCAGACTGAGCAAGCCATGGGAGCAAGCAGGTAAGCAGCACCTCCCCATGGCCTCTGTCTCCGGTCTCCTGTCCTGCTTGAGTTCCTGTTCTGACTTCGTTTGATGAGGAACAATGATATGGAGTGTAAACAAATTAAATTTTTTCCTCCTCAAGTTGCTTTGGTCTTGGTGTTTTATGAAAGCAATAGTGGCCCCAACTAAGATGCCATGAGTCATTATTTAATTTTAGCTGATTGATTTCCCCCTAAACAGACATTAATTTTTATGTACTTCAGACAATAGAATTTTGTGATTAGATGAGTGGTTTTTTTTTTTTTACCTTGTTCAGTTAGCTACTTAGTGATATCTGACTCTTTCTGCTCTTGCTTTTATCATTTTATGTAGAATCGGAATCATATGTTGCTTGGGCTTCACATCTCTTTGTTGTGAGAAGAGACTTTTGCTAGCACTGGCATCAGTGGGTTCTGGTTAGCGAGATCTTCCAATCCAGCTACTGAAGAAGGAACTATCACTGGTCTAGCTGTCTTTAGCACCTCTTCAAGACTTATTATTAGCTGGTTAGCATAAAACAACCCAGTTCCACTGTACATCATCTATATATACAACACTATACTTCTATTTGTCTGCCCCAACTGTCCTCCTCTTCCTCTAGGCCCCCCACCCCCCAATACACACACACACACACACACACACACACACACACACACACACTATTAATCTATATTCCATGTATATAAATACATTGCATTTTTTTTCTGAGTCTAGCTTGTGTTCTTTAACAAAGGGCCTCCAGCTCCATCCAATTTCCCTGTGAATACTCTGCTTTTTTGTCATAGCTCATGACTCTCTTTACTAAGACTTTCAGAATGTCCTCTCGATTCCCATTTCCTTGGGTCTACGCTAGTGGCTACTACTGTATCTCACAAAATGGGATGTGTTGTAGATCTCAGACATTACCACAGCTATCCTCCAGCTTCTGTGAAGGTCAGCTGCCTCTATGTCACAGAAAGCTAGAGCTGTCGCTGCCTCAAGGGGACAGTTAAGTTTGCCCAGCTCCTCTTCCCTGTTTTAGACCTTGGAAAATTTGTCCAGGTGGCAAGCTGGTACAACTGAGTAGTAGAATAACATGTTTATTTAACATAGTTCACTGCCCTTCACTTTCTGGTGCCCTCTATAGAGAGACTCGCTTTTAATATATTTTCTAGTTTCTTAATGTTTCCTTTTTAGACACTTATTAGGAAATAAGTGAAAATGAACAAAGTAAAAAAAAAGTTGGTTTAATCCTATGCTAACGATATTTATGCAACCAAGAGGTTGTAATACAGTGGTGTCTATATGGGGCTTGGATTTAGCTCTTGTCTTTAAGGAAATATAGACCAGCTGTGGCAACAGACAACAGTAAGCCACTGCTGTGTTGAGATCTCTTCTCAGAAACAGTTCCAAACTAGAACAGTCAGTCCGAAGGAGCTATTCCCACTAACTCCCCAATATTTGAAAAGAGAATTTCCTTCAGTTAAGCACTAGGAATCTATCGCTGTGTCAGGACCAAATGATGAGACAACACAGGCTTGGTAGCGGAAGCCATAGTCTCAAACAGCAGCTGCACATTATCAGCTGGTTTCTCTCTTTGCATCGCATTTCAAAGTCTGTGAAGTGTTTGCTGTACCACCTTCCTTGCAAAGCTTCCCCTCGATGTTTCCAAGAGAACCACCGTCTTGTGGCATGATATTATCTTTTCTATGAGAACTTCCCGTGTTTGGGGAAGGTAATTGTCTAGTACTGCTCACATTCTGAACAACTGGCATCATTTCATGCGCTACTTCTTTATAGAGTGTCCCCCTGCATCCACGTCCCAAACTTTCCCACGAATTCCCACACTCTATAATTCTCAGATTGTCAGCTGTCTTTTGGATTTCAATGGTTTTGATGGAAAATTAATGGTAGAAAATTCTGCTGTTTTCTGCTTATATGTTGCCATATGCCCTAGCCATCCACAGAAACTCTGAACCTATAAAACACATTTTGGTATATATGAAATATTGGGATAATTTTCAGTTTTATTTGCCCAAACATTCTTTCAGGTAAACCCTCTTTTATTTTCTTTCCTACGTATAAGTTCAGAATTATTTTCTACAATTGATTCTCCATAGTAAGTTAAAGGTAATATTTTACTCTGTTAATATTTAAAATATTTTTTATTGTTACTATGGCATCGACTTTAACATATCAGTCTTAGAGGATGCCAAAACTTAAGCCTAAAATCTGAACAAGACCAGGTATTGGGTATGTAGGAAAAATGTATTCTGATGAAATAAATAAATGGCTCTCAGTTTTTCAGCTTCATGAATATTAAAGCACAAAGTGTGATTAAGACATTGAATAACTTTGCAACACAAAGTAACATGAAGCAGTTCCTGAGAAACATCATGCTTTCGATTATGATATAGATGAGATAATCTTCACATGCATACATATGGCAGCCCTTTAAAACACCATGTCTATGTCAATCAATCTATGCAAAATACAAGGGTTCAGAAACTCAGTCTATAACTGAGATAGTCAGAAATTAATTTAAGCCCATCCATGCAGTGACTTTAGGCTATCTGTACCATTTAACTTTTCACGGGATATTTTTGTAAAGTCAAAAATTTTTAATATATAATGTTAATTTTAAATATGTAAGTAATGGGAATCAGTCCTCCTAGAAATGTCATTCTAGACCAAAGTAATGATTAATGTTATCTGTTCAGTAATTGTTCAATATCTACTTATTTCCTATATTTTATAAATATGACTATTACAGAGTTTTCTGAATGTGACTCTAAGAAAGAGTCACTGAAAATGTTGGGTTCTGTCCAAACCACCTGGGCAAGTGTCAGCCTTACAAATGGCTCCACGTTGTACATTGAACTACAATGTACTGGGCTTTAGGCTTGCAAGTGGGGACTGGAAAAAAAGAATAGTAAGAATCTGTGCAATATAATCAAGCTACCTTGCCTGATATACATTCTGCAGTGTTTAAATAAAAGCAAATATACAGCTCTGGACAAGAAACACATTCATTGAAGCGTAGGTGAAAACAAAAGCATTCTCTTTCATAAAGGAGTATATTGTTAGCATGACATTATCTACCCAAGGGACTGACGTTTGCCAGAGAACTCTATAATTATTTTTGCACAGAAGCTACATGTCAGCGAGCTGAGCAGTAGCTCAGCCTGTTAAGCGCGGCCCTTGCGAGTCCAAGGGCCCGGGTTCGAACCCCGGGTCTGGTCCCATTGTTCGGCTCTGTTACAGAGCGGCGTGGGCCGCCTGTGTCCCGTGTGTGAGGTTTCCCACGCCCTCTTGTGACGTGGGAAAAAAAGCTACATGTATGCTACGTCATATGGATGCTTGATTGCCCTTCTTGTTTTGTTTTTCTGTTTCTATGTACCCCTAAACCAAATACATTATTTACAAGATGCTGTATATTGAACAGATACAATAATGACTTTGAGGTTACTTTTTAATTTTGTTTAGAAGATTTCATCATTTTATTATATGTTTGCTTTCCTATGAAAGAAAGGAAATAAAGCCAACTTTTGGGCTTTTGTGAAAGACAAATGATATACTGTATAAAGTCCTGACACAAAATAAATGGCCAATCAATCATAGTTTACAGCGTTATTACCCAACAATCACAAGCAGATCAAGAGCCTGGACGACCACACTTTCAAAACGCAATCTTTCCATGAGTTATGACCCAGGATAGAAGTTAAATAAGTGCCAAGACTTCTTCATGAAGTCACAGAGGTAGGTATAAAATCACGACCTCTATGAAATAACATTAGATTATCCATCTTTGCACTTCTGACTGCGGGATCTATATGCACTAGCTTGCAGGGTTCCCTAGTGGGTGTGGACATAGGTAGCAATATTTCTCTTGCTCTTCATGGTCAGAAGAGAGTTTTTTTCTTCATTATGTTCTTTGGAAAAATTCATGGGATCAGATGTGGATTCCTGGCATTCTGTATAACAAATCATCCAACCTTACTAAACTTTAATCAGAGTTTAAGAATTTGGGGCTGGAAGCGAGTCAAAGATAATTTATTTTAGAATGTTTGCCTTATGAATGTTTTGAAACAGTAGTTATTCTGAGTGTGTCAGACTGTATTAGAAAGAGTAAATTAATCTGCCAATTTAAATGTTAAGGATCCTATTTTTATATTACACATACTTCTCATATTATAGTATTGATTTTAAAACTATACTTCATTTCACTAAATACTATTTGAAATATAAACAATGACAAATCTATGCCTTGACAAAGACCAAAGAGAAAATGGATAAAAACAACAGTTATACTTTAGTTTTTATTAATGTTCTGGAGGGAAAGCGATTTTTAAAAATACATTTGCAAGCTTAAATAGCGAGAAACATCTAGGAGGTTGTGTCCAGTTTCTTATTAACAAAAAGTGCAGCACTTTGAGAAAATACAATATTCCTCAATGTTATCATGAGGGTAAATATAACCCACTGGATTTGTTTCGATTATGTATTTAGAAAAGGAAAAGCTCGTAGACTCTTAAGACAGGACTTGGGCTGTAATTGCTGTATCAGCTTCCTGCATCAGGCCAGAACATGTACATGAATATGTCGTGTACATTTATGACATTCACATATCAATGAACAGTGCTTTCAGATATGGAATCTGGCTTCTTATGGCCCGTGTTTGGGGAGAAAAAATTGGCAACCAGTTTTTCTAAGTGAGAAATTTTTATGTGATTGTTATGTAGTTCTTGAAACTAAAACTGGGCATAAGCAATATAAAAATATCAATGAAAATACAATTACATTCTTAATTAAAATTTCTGATATGAATCTTTAATAAATGAACCTCTTCACTTCCACTATTTGGAGAAAGAAACACTCTTCAAATCTTAACTAACCTTTTGTTCTAACAGAATAGCTACTGTCCGCAACATATTTAAAGGGTTTGAACTTGAAACGCTATGCCCTGTGCAGGTGAAAGAGTTTGAAAGTTCAGCAGGAAGTTACAATGGAAAGTGGACAGTCACGAGTGTGTGCGTATAAAGCACACTCTTCTTCTATGTAAGCTACAAGCTCTATCCCCACTTCCAGCTAAAGATTCTTGGATTTTCTCTGGTAACAAATTGCAATGAGCCTAAACAAACTGTGTTCCATCTCAATCTATAAACATCAGACCTGTGAAGTGTACTGGGAAATGATTCAGCTTTTCTGGAAGAACTTGGAAAACTGTATTCGACAGGAGGCCGAGAGGAGAGTGAAATAGAGTAAGATAGATTGTGTAGATTTTCTGTAGCTGCAGACTGCATTTGTATGCAGTGGTTGCCTTGAATCTGCAAGAGCAAAATCTTTTAGAACACTTCCTGCTTGCTTTCTTGTCCTGTCTGCTCACCATTTCACTTCGTTGTGTCTGGAGCCAAATTCGACCCCACTAACCATGGGCATCTCTCTCTCCGTCTTCGCGTTCTGTCTATGTGTCTCTTATGCTCATGACCAGTTCAGTGTAGAAGGAAGAAAACTACAGAACTGGATATGTGTGCATGAGCCATAGTTTGGCTCTGATGCTGCCTGCCACTGAGTGTCTTCACAGTGGCTAACTCAGCCAGCCATCCCTTCTACTGCAGCTGCAGCAGGCAATATCCAGGATCACTGAAAGTACAGAATAGCCACTTTATTTGCTGACTTCAGATCTACAAACCTCACACCTTACAAACCTTCCTCCCTTAATCTTTTGAATATAAATATAGTTTTTGGAACTATAATAAGCAAATACAAAATCCAAAGCAGTCTTTGTTCGCTGTCATGTCTCCTAGCATGTCACTGCTTTGTTAACTTTTCTTTTCAAAGATTTTTTCTATTGGCTCTTCTTATACTTATTTATGCATAATCACATTTAATTTCTCTAATCTTAACAAGAGTTCACTATCAAGTTATATAACACATATATGTATACAATTCATTATAAATATATAACTCATATATCCATATAAAACAAACAATATGTAAACTGGGTGAAATGTTAACTCCTACTTCATAGAATCACTATGACATAATCAGCTAAAGTATATACAGTACTTAAAGTCTGAAAAATAACAAATATCCTGTTAGTATTTAGTTACAGAAGCAAGAAATCTAGAAATAACATTTCTTCTATCATCTATCTATCTATCCATCTATTTATCTATCATTTATCTTTCTCACTCTTATGTTTTAGACAGCATCAAACCCCCTGAATTCTACCTCTAAAATCTATGATGTCTCCACTGCTTTGTCCTACTAGTTTACCTTTCTACACTCCAGTGATCATTCATGCAGATTTTTCCCAAGTCTCCTATCTTGTTCTCTTACTTATTTTCAGGGCATTTTCCTTACCTACCTTCAGACTGTGAACCATGTCCTTGCCACTGGTACCTTGCACCAAGATTTATTGGAGTGCAGTGAGGCCCCTGTGTTGATGCATTCATTGATTATGGCTGCTTGCATTCTGCAATGGTAGTACTGAGTAATTGTGAGAGAGCATCTAACTGGCACACTTGAAATGTTCACTCACTCACAGCCATTTGCTCAGTGCTACGGTAAACTCTAACAAAAGCCCCTATTTCATACTTAGAGGAGATTGTAATTTTGTAGTTGTTCAGAAAACTTAACTACATGAAGACAATGTCCACGATACTTCCTGCTCACTCCTACGTTTCTACATTCCTCTTCCACCTCATCACCATCTCTGCCAACCCACAAACAGCTATAATGATTACTATGTCATTCTTCAAGCAGTTTTCTCACAGGACTCCAAGAAGCAGGCTGTTTCTGTATTCTCTCTAGAATATCTTTATCTGTTTTCTCTGCCTGAGAGTAATTACTGCTCATTACTCCAACCTTAGCAAAATCAGCTCCTGACCCTCACTACGTTAAGTTAGCTGGATTTTGTCTTTATGCTTAATTTCAATCACACTTAGTATTCTAAGAGTTCCATGCAGTCAGGTTAACTACTATAACCTCAATCTATTATAAAGCCCACCTCATGACAGATATATTGAATAAGATAGTTAAGTGAAAATGAATGAATAATTATAGTATTAATCCAGAAATTCCCCCTCAGCTCTCTGAAAGTGTGTGATTCTGCTGGCTTATAAGCATCTTTCCAGATCACAAGCCTTTCCTCAGACCCGAAGGGTAGGAAGTTCTTGGACAGAACCACATCTGGGAAACAGATAGATTTACTTTTCCTTTTGTGTGTCACAGATGCTTGGCTCTGGAGTGAACTGCTTTCATTCCCTATGACAATTTGAAATAAAAAAATAGCAAAATTTTAAAACAGTAAGATAATCATAAAAACTACAGCAGACCACAATCTACAATAACAACTAAGACTTTATCCCTAACTTAAATTATTTGCCTAAGATAATTATCATGATGGTACATATTCTGAGCTGAGTCTTAAGTCCTCAGCGTAGCTAGTATCATAGAAAGGGTATAAGCGGCTATTTGATGACACATTCAAAGCGAAGAATCATTAAGTAAAGAGATTCTTGGTAAACAAGACAGGAGCACTTAGCTATTTTCTTTGAAGGCTAATTAGTACTCATGACTGTGATGCTCTATCCCTGTGTCTCCAGCAAACACCTTTGCATTTTGCCTTTAGCAAGGATGTGACCTTAGGTTAACATCCCCCAAAATTCTTTAAGATTTTACAAAGAAAATGGTTGCTTTCAACAGTTTTACATAAAATGTAAATGTGCAACAATCAACCACATTAACAACTGGATTTTGTTCCCTTTTTTGAGCTATAGGACCATAAAAAGAAAAAAAAATCTTTTGGCTCAATAGCTATTTTTTATGATGGTTTTTTATGTGCTTTCTTAGAGAAAAGTTATAAAACTTGGGTCTCTCAGTTTCCATCAGAGGTATACAGTGCTCCTTCTTTTTTGTGCAAATCACAGAGGAGCCATAACTGTATGTATTTCCACATCCGATGTAAAATTCATGTCTCACTTGTGACTTATGCAAGGAAAATAGGAAGCTCCATTAGACAGACCTACAATTTGTCTGTGAATAGCTAGTTGCAGCTGGGGAGTACTTTCCTTTGAAATCATTAAATCTTTACAGCTAAGCCCTCCTTCTGTCTTGACAGATTCTACACATTACTTCATCATCTGTATCAAATGATCTTTAAGAAATGCCTTAATGACTTCTGCGAAGGCTAAAGTTCATCCGCCACGCGCCTCACATTTAAAACTACATTTGCAGGCACTATTCATCCTGCCTCTTTGACGGTGCTAACACAAAGCCCTGTCAGAATTTCAGTGTGGCTTCACATCATCTCCTGTTACTAATAGATATTTCTGAGCCAAATGAATAAGAAAATAATGCAAACTTTAAACATTCTTTAACTGCTTTTAGTCCCTGTGCTTATTGCACACAGGAATCCAAAGTGTGGTTAAAAAATAAAATTTAAACACATCTTCAATAAGACAGAAATAACTGTTTTTCGAATTTCTGTCAAAATTGATCTTTCTACTCATTCTTCCAGCATAGCCTAACCCAGCCCTCTTTCTGAAAGACAACTCCATTTGTAGATTTTTGTGATGGGAATTGTGTGTTGGATAATATTACAACATTAAATCAATGAGAATTTTACAGTATCTTGAGATACATTTTTAATGTTAAGCCCTGACCCCCCCAGAAAAATGAATGTATCAAGCTAGATTATAAACAAGGTACTCAAAAATAACAGAAGTTCTTTAGTTTCTTCTTAGCTGTCATGAACAGCATAGATGAGAGAGGAGATACCAAAGGCCTATAAAATATTCTTGTCGGGGCTGAAGAGATGGCTCAGCAGTTAAGAGCATTGCTTGCTCTTCCAAAGGTCCTGAGTTCAATTCCCAGCAACCACATGGTGGCTCACAACCATCTGTAAGGAGGTCTGGTGCCCTCTTCTGGCCTGCAGGCATACACACAGACAGAATATTGTATACTAAATAAATAAATAAATAAATAAATAAATAAATAAATAAATAGAAGTATTCTTGTCATCAAGAAGCTTGAGGTCTCCATTTAATTTAATAATAGCTTATTTTAGAATCAAATCAATGTTCAGCCACCCCAACAATGCTAGTCATTATTATCCTGTTCTGAAACTTTTAATAATTCAAAGGCAAGTTTTTGATTGCTAATCTTGAGAATTCAACATAGAAATAAAGAAATATAAAATTTGTTAAGTAATTTCATCAGTGAAGATGGCCTTTCATTGCAGGGGAAACAGGCACTTGGCATAAGGCTGTGGTCATGTCCTGTGTAAATCCTGCCCTATCCACCTACAAATGCATAGAGTGCCAAGAGCCTATTATGAGCATGAGTTCTCATGCACATGAACATGTAAGCCAGAACTGTTTCTTCCCCCTTGCAGAAGCTGTCTCTGTTTTTCCAGTTTCCCGCACATGTGTCTAGTGGAGGACTGCTCTCCCCACGCCAGCAGTCTTCTGTCCGAGCTAACCCTCCGTCCTCTTTCTATATTTTAACCTAGAACTTCAGTACTTTGTCTTTCTAGTGAAATCAAGAATACGTTGAAGATCTCCAACAACCATTTCATTACTGATTTCAAACACTGTTCTGATAGACAGCAAGGATCTTGTAAGTCAGCGACGGGATGAGAACACTCCCCCACTCCTCCACACACTTAGTTCTAAACCCGCTCAGTACAGAAGCACTGTTGACTGTCTGGAACATCACCTTTCTCCTTAGCATCGGGGTGTTCTTCTCCTTGCTTTGAAAATCGTTCCCTCCTCTGTAACAGAGTCTCCATTCAAGATTTCTTCCTGGTCACTACCTTGGAGTCCATTTTATATTTATTCTCCCCATTTATGAAATATTGCCTTCCCTAATAGATTAAATAGTCAAATTCAATGAAATTAGGATTGTATTACTTCTTAATAAAATAGCTTGAAATGACTCAGGCAGTACTCAGAAAGTCAATGGATAACCTACTAAGAATTAGGGCGTTCAGCCTTTAGGAAAGACAATGTTGGCAACTTTAATTTTGCTTTCAGCAGCTTGAGGTTGTGTGTTTTGTATGTATAGCCTAATCACACTGACTCTGCTTCAGCCTAAAAGGTAAGGATGAAATGATATAAAAAAGGAAACTGCAGTGAAAAATAAGTGCTCATTGAGTAGACTGAAATTTTACTCTGGTGAAGAAATAAAAATTCAGATTTTAAAATTATAAAAGGTGAGTAATATAAAAATATATGTTGTAAAGTATTTGTATATGGATGAATTACTTGGCATAGGATTACAATGTTCAAAATCCTTTGACCTTTACTGTGGAATTGAAAGCAGTGAGTAATGGAAAAATACAAATAATTTTTCTTCAGTTATTTTAGGTATTTCTTCCAAAGGCCCACAGTACCACCAGAGGTACCATCAGTAAAACAATGTTTATAAAACATAATAAAAACAGTAGAGAAAATATAAATATGGAAATATGGTATCTCCTGGAATTTGTATTTGGAAAAGATGGGAATTATATCTAGAATTCATGACTGAAGAGTGAAAACAGGAAATGCTACTTTAAGCAAATTTTTTGTCAGTGTTTTATGTTTTACATATATTTATTTATGTGGGGAGGGAGCATATGTACCCGGGCTACATGTAGAGATCTGAGGAAAATATGTAGAAGTCATCTCTTCCTTTCCACCACGTGTGACTCAATGATGGAACCCAGGCCATTACGTCTTGGTGGTGAGCACCTTTACCTGTTGGGCAATCTCAGCAACCCAATAGTTCATGTTTTAAAACATTTATGAGCCTAGAAAGTAGCATGGGCACACAGCAGTATCAAAAGTAAGGGAGATATTGAAGTTGACTGTGTGACCTCACCCCTTCCTTCATCCCACCTTCCCTGAGAACAGGGAACCAAGAATCTGAAATATGTGGCTAGGGAGTCATGCCCAAGGCCCTGGACTTGACAAATGGTGCCATGAACAATGCTATCATTCCTACTAGAAAAAATATTTTTGTTTAAAGTTACTTTCTGAAATTTCCTTACCCTCATTATTTATAATACAGAGAAGAATGTTATGCGAGATTCAATTAATATGCAAAGGATTTTGTTCTTTAAGGGAAAAAAGTTGTTGGCTATCTGGCCATATAAGCAAGAAATGGGCCAAGGAAGAGATTGAAGACACAAAGGTGTGTTTTTGGATTAGAGGATAGAGAAGATAGAGGAGGTGAGAAAGAAAATAGAAAAATACAAAGAATACATCATGAAAAGTGCAGCATGTGTAGAAACCCAGAAGTCGGTGTAACAGAGCAGAACTTGGAAGAGGTGCCAGTGCTGGAGAACCTGTAGCAGAGAATGCGAGATTCCAGCCATTGTGACCACTGAGTGTCCTTCGTGATGCTGAAATCACAAATTCCACCCCTCTATCACACAAGAACAATAACGTAGTCCAGGGAACCACAGCCGAGTGGGAAAGAACCATCTCTATAGCACAAGAGCAGTAATGTAGTCCAGGGACCACAGCCAAATAAAAAAGGGCACACCTCTATAGCACAAGATCAGTAATGTAGACCAGGGGACCACAGCCAAATGGGAAAGAGCAGTTTAAAATTGCCATCCCAACTCTCCAAAAAATATTGACCTAAACTTGAGTTTTGAAATTATTTTCTAAACAAGAAAATGTTTGGAACTCAGAAAGAAACCATAGCCTTGTGAGCTTTCCCACAGAAGGCATACTTCTAAGATCCTGTCTCAGACGCCATCATATGAGAAGGGCAAGGAAGAGAGGAGCATTTCTGGGAAGCACATTCTGTTTTCATTGTTTCTTTTCTGGTAATGTCATATATGAGCATGGCATCTGCATCATGCCTCACTCCCAAATTCCTCATCTCCTCTTTAATTGCTATTATTATATGTTTGCACATGTGTGTATATTGTGCACTCATGTATATGTAATCTACTGAGTATTTTTAGAAACACATTTTTAAAATATTTTTCCTCCAATATATTTCGTTCATGTTATTTCCCCTCCCCAGTTCTTCTCAGACCCCTGTACATCCCTTACTCACCTAAATCATTCTCTTTCTCTCTTAAAACAAAAATAAAAAAGGCAATCAAACCAAAAAAAAAAAATGCAGTGAGAAAAAAACATAAGAAAAGAAGAAAGCACAGAGTCTTTTTGTCTTGGCCAACTACTTCTGGGCATAGGGCCTGCATTGAAATTCAGATACCCCATTGGAGAAAACTGATTATCTTTGCCAGTGGGTATTACTATAATGTCTTGGTCAGGCGTATGACTTCGCTTCCCCTTTCTTTCTTAATGCTGGGAACTTTTTCTGGTTTGAACTGGTGTAAAATTTTTAAAAAATAAATTAGTGTTTCATAGTCCTGACAAGGATACAGGGAAAATATATCACTGTTAGGACTGCTACTGTCTGCCAGTACTTATTGAAATGAAATATGGACATGCCCTTTGAGCATTAACTCAGCTTTGGGGAATGTCTCCCGTAAACCATGAAAGCAACAGTGCAGTGATCAGTGCCTCCATTTGAAACCAAAAGAGAGACGCAAGAAATGAAAGCAGTTGAACCGTGAGCTATAGGGACAGTTGACCAACACGCTCCTATAACTGGTGCTCCATGCACCAGTGAATGCGGCAAAGCCAGGTAATATTCATCTAATAAAACCTTTAGGATCAAATAGAAAAAATAAAAGCTTTAAATAAGAGAAAAAAACCAGCTAAATGGCCCACTGTGGGGAGAAATGTGTTACAGGGACCAGGTGTGATGCTGTACAAACTGTTGCTACGGGAAACAGATTCACTGCAGATGAGGGCAGAAAAGTTTCTCTATTTAATTCCCAACTCTTTTGTTTGACTCCTGTTGTAAAACTGTTGGCAAATTCACCAAAGTCCATTTGTTACTTAAAAATCCATCATTTACATGTAGAACACAATAGTGCAGGCTTTCTAAGGCTTTGTGGAAATCTGAAAGAGAAGGACTTGGTTCCCTGATGGTTTCACAACCATGTGGAAAGCCACTTGTAGCCACTGGCACACGGCCCTAATTGTGATTGCGTTTCATTGAGCTCAGCCTATTAAGTGCTTAAATTACCAGATAACTGAATCTATGTTTCTAATAGCGGCAAGTATATTAACAGTGCCTCTGTTCCCTATTGTAGCCCTGTTCCAACAATCACTTGGATGAAGGTTAACGGTTACATTCCCAGTAAGTCCCGACTGCGGAAATCCCAGGCTGTGCTGGAGATCCCCAACCTGCAGTTAGACGATGCTGGAATATATGAATGCACAGCTGAGAACACCCGTGGAAAAAACTCCTTTCGTGGACAGCTGCAGATATACAGTAAGTGCTTCAGAAAAGCATGAAGCTTTCCTCCCCAGGGTGAGATAGAAAACGCAAACTTACCTGAACATTGCTTACCTGACACTGAAAACCGAAGTGATAACTGGAAACCACATTTCTTTGGTTTAGTTTCCTCATGTAGAATGAGCCTGCACGTGAAAATAAACAAGGAACTGTCATCCTCTGTGTAGATGATTGAGAATTTATATCCATAAAATTAGACCTTTGCCTGATACTAACTACTCTTATCTGATAAGTGAAAGTTGTATTTTATTAACTATGTTTAACTTGTTTTAGCCCTTGGATTATCGCAGGGGTCAAAATTTTGTGCCCTTGCATCAAGTCCTGCCCTTCTGCTGATTTGGGTAAACATCCATTTGTTTATAAATGCTCTATTTCAGCATTTGCTTAGCTCTCACAGAGTTAAGTGGAGGCAGGGACCTGCTGTGTTGCAATGACTGAAATATTTGCTATCCAGCAGTTCTGAGAAGTTTGCTGAGCTCTGGCCTGAACTAATATGTTCATATGACAAACAGCTCCTGCTACCTGCAGGTGTTTGTTTTCCAAAAATGTTAGCCAACCAAGTGATGTAGGACGTGGATTACAGAGTTCAGATGGCTTGCATGCTCACATTGGCCCCCTAAGGGTCAAGTATATCCACTTTTCACATGAGCCTACACAGGTCGGTAAATGATAATATCCTTATGCCCCAGTGGAAGAAAACAATGAGGAGAGGGACACAGGAACCCAGGGCAGGCAGAAGAACAGAGCCTGGCAATGCCCATGGCTGAGTCATCGTAGACATGTCCCTTGCCCTGGTTCTCAAGACTGCCTCTCCTGGAAACCTAAATGCACTGCCAAGAGACTCTGCGAGAAAATCCGGAAATGCTTCTGATAACTACATTCAACCTTCCTTTCTATGGCTTCAATAACTCCTTCAGGAATTCATCTCTTCAGCAGATTATGCTATGAGCATACATGTTTACTAAGTGCCTCTTACTACTCCAAATGCTAGCAAAGACATTTTGAACTTCAAATTAGCGCTGAAAACAGAAAGGATCATGAGGATTGTAGGCCAACCACATTCTGTCCTGAAAACTTTAGGACTTTAAAACCATCAGAATCTGAAAGGCTGAAAGGGACAAAGCATCTGGGAAGAAGGACACTCCTAAGCGCTGAAAAGCCTGTAGGATGTGCTTGGGTACCAGGACAGGAATTTTCAGACAGTGGGTGTACCTGTTACTAAGTTTGAATGAAACTCAGTATTTGTAACTGCTAATAACTTCTTAAAGCAAATAATTATGACAGTCAGCAGACAAAGAGAAAACCGTTGCTTTGCTATACCCCCATTGAAATGCTTTTTTATTCTCGTAGTGACAGGATGGAGTATTAACCCTCTTTACAGAAAAAAAAAAAAAAAAAACCTGGCAATGAAAGACAAGAATTATACCAGAATTGTATGGTTTAAAACTACAAAAGAGACTAAGGAATACTTATTGCTGCACGTGCTATTGCAAACCATTTTCCACACATCCCTGTTGTAAAGAAGGCAATATTCCTAACAAGAACAAGTTGTAGATGGGGAAGGGGGCAGAGTTTCTAACTGACTAAGATTTTTGGCCCCTCTTCTTGACTCAGCTGGTTGGTTTGTAGGCAGTGCCCACTTCTACAAACATTGCCAAAATAATTTCTCTTAACTTAATCTGAATCATTACTTTGGGTTTTAAATGTATAGATTGTTGCCAAAGCAGAACAACTAGGTCCTTTTTAACCACTTGCCATGTCTGGTTAACATACCAGGATGACATCTTGAAAGGATGTGACCTTTTATCCTAATTAGAATGGCTTCTGACCAGACTCCATCATGGCACCATACATTTAGATTTGTTCTGAGTAACCCCACTTTGTGTCTGTTTCCTTGGGGAACTTAGGAAGAGCTCCTTGTTTCACTCCCCAAAATATCTGGGTTTACACAACTTCTGTAACTCAGAAAGTTGTGACTATAGAATGCAGGTGGGTCCCGACGAGCATTTATGTTTGACTAAGAGCAGATATGCATATTACTAAACTTTCCATTGCTAGGACAAAATACCTGGGATAATCATCTTGGAAAGAAGGGAGGTTGGTACTGAGTCATGCTTTCAGTGGCTTCAACCCAGGTATCCTGTCTTTGTCACACGCTATGAGGTAGCACATGGTGGAAAAAATATTCACCTCGTGTCAACTAGAAAGCAGAGAGAAAGGAGGAGGAGGAAGGAGCTTGAGCCCAATTAGGACATACCCCTAAAGCACTAAGAATCTTTGGACAGACCCCAACTACTGAAGGTTCCAGCCCTCCCCATCAGAGCCACAGTCTGTAAGCTAAGCCTTCACCTGTAGGGAAGCTCCCATGGGTAGCCTCATGTGTACCACAGTCTTAGCTATTCTCCTGTATCTGAGGATTTTATTAGGCTTGGGGTATTCAGAATTTCTGAGGTAGGCCATATTGTCAAAGCCTTATAACTATCATATATGGTAGGTGTTTGGGGTTTTTTAAGGGCATTGATATTAAAACATAATGTAACAAATGATAAAATATGAAGGAGCCCAAGTGGTTAAGTTGAAAAGTAAATTTAAAGGTAAATTTATATGAGTAATTATAAACAGATTTAAACTACAAAATTCAAGGAAAAAATAAATAGAAAAATTGAAGGTATTAAATTTGGGGGTGATTTGAACTTTAAAATAAACTGTATAACTGTTAAGGTTAATGTACTGTGGTATCATGTACAGTAGTTTTAGGAGTTAATTTCCTTGATTATCTCTGTCACCACTATTTTCTGATGATTTACTCAAAAGACCTGTTTGAAATTGCCATTCAAAAACGCATTCCATATTAAATTGAACCTTGCTTGTTAGCAGTCTCAATTAAAATGAAAGAAAAAGAATAACACGAAGAAAACAGGTGAAGAAAGAAAGTAAGAAAAAAGGAGAGAGGGAAGGAGGGATGAAAAGATCGAAGAAATGATAAAGGGAAGGGAAAAGAGAGGAAGAAGGCAGACAGTAGTGTGACCTGCCATAATGAAGCACTTCTCCAGGAGGCTGATGAAAGGAGGTGTTTACTGTATAGAAAACACAAAGATTTGTGATCTACAATATAAAAAGTAACATATGAAGCCACAACCAGTAATTTTGGGTGGTGACGATCTCTAGATTGTATCTATGGTTTAGACTTGACTTAAATTTAATGTATCTGCAACCAGGGTCCTTAGGGTAGAGGTAGGTTGTACTATTTCAGACCACCTAGGAAGGACACAGTTGTGTTGTTGGTATAGATAATAGTCTAGATATACTGACTGACTTTAAGCCCCTGGGCAGCATCTTCACAAATTTTAACATGTTCTATTATCTGTAGTGATGAGGGTGGTGGGCTGCTTCCTGCCACCCGGCTAGCTTTACCCAAAATAATTACATGGAAACTGTATTTTTTTAAACACTACTTAGCTCATTAGCTCTAGCCTCTTACTGGCTAACTCTCACATCTTGACTAACCCATATTTAGTAATCTGTGTAGCACCACAAGGTGGTGGCTTACAGGGAAAGATTCAGCATGTCTGACATGGTGGCTGGCTTCATGGTGACTGCCTGAGGCATCTACCTCACTTCCCTTCTTCCCATTCTGTTCTGTCTACTCCACCCACCTATGTTCTGACCTATCAGGCCAAGCAGTTTCTTTATTAATTAACCAATGAAACAACAGATACATAGAAACACTCCTAAATCAATTATCTACAGATTAATTCTGCACATTTTTCAAGATAATTTATCGGAGATGTATATATTTCTAGATCTTAGCATGCTTGTCCAGGAAGAAGTGGATAACACTGATTGTAAATCTTATTATGCTGATTACTGCTTTTATGTGAACCCCACCCTGCAGGGTTCAGTGTGAGGCAAGTGAATGGGAAGAGTGAAGAGTGACTGCTGACAGTTACCAAGAGCTTTTATTCAAGGCTGCACATGGCCAGGGCTTCGCACATTAACCACATTGGCACTCGGTGATGAGGATAACACACCTACTGAGATTTAAAACCATTACGACAAATTAAGTTAAATGCATGTTCTGTGCTTAGGTGAAAATAGGTGTGGGTACAAGGAAGGATGCTCAAAAGGGTCAGTGAGACAGAAAACTAGAAGAGGCTTCAAGAAAGGGAGAAGCCTGGAGGACACAGGAAACACATTCTATTGTGGATGGGGAAAGGAGATAAAGTCATGCAGAGGAGTTCCATTTGAGCTGAAACTTGTACCAACCGTTCTCTTCCTGTCTCCAGCCAGCTCTGTGCTTACACAGTATGCACACTGCATGAGATGTTGTAAAGAATTATGAGAAGTTAGCGATGGACTCTGAGCCTAAAGCTTTGCTTAAAAACAATGAATAGCGCTAGAGGAAGAGGTGAGTGTCTAAGCTACCTACTAAACAGCCCTGCTTTCTTGGGCCTAGACCTGACCCTAGGGAACATTCTCTACCCACCCCCACAAACCACATCCCCCAGCAACCAGGCAGTAGCATCCTTTCTGCCCACCCCCAACATCCCCTGTCTCATTGGCAAATACTGAAGCCACAGGTGCCACCTACAACAATTAGAGGAAGAGATAGGAAGAGGGCAGTGTAAGAATACATTCGACAACAAAAAGAGCAATATG
This sequence comes from Arvicola amphibius, assembly GCF_903992535.2. Classification (NCBI taxonomy): domain Eukaryota; kingdom Metazoa; phylum Chordata; class Mammalia; order Rodentia; family Cricetidae; genus Arvicola; species Arvicola amphibius. The sequence goes on along the minus strand of NC_052049.1, from coordinate 79,445,266 downwards.
ACAGCACCAGAAATTAGTGGTTCTACAACAGCGAGACCTGAACATCCCAACACAGAGGAAGCAGAAGAAAACAACCTTTAAAATAACTATGACAATGATAGAGACCCTAAAAAGGAAATGAGACATTCCCTTAAATAAATGGGGGAAAATATAAACAGAAAATTGGAAGAAATCAAAAAAAAAAATCCCATAAAGAAGGCCAAGAAAACCAAGAATAAACAAGTGAAGGAAACAGTCCAAGATTTGAACATTGGAGTAGAGACAATAAAGAAAACACAAACTGAGGAATTCTGGAAGTGGGGAATCTAGTTAAAGAAACAGGAACTATAGATACAAGCATAACCAACAGAATACAAGAGATACAAGAGAGAATCTCAGGCATTAAAGATTAAAGATACTACAGAGGAAATAGATTCATCAACCAAAGAAAATGTTAAATCCAATGAATTCTTACCACAAAACATCCAAGAAATCTGGGACACCATGAAAAGGCCAAACCTAAGAATAATAGGGCTAGAAGAAGGAGAAAAAGTCCAGCTCAAGGGCACATAACAGAGCCAGGCAGTGGTGGCACACGACTTTAAAGTCCCAGCACTAGGGAGTCAGAGGCAGGTAGATCTCAGTGAGTTTGAGGCCAGCCTTGTCTACAAAGCAAGTCCCATGTTAGCTAGGGCTACACAGAGAAATCTGTCTCAGAAAACAAAAGGAAAACAAAAAGAACAAATAGCAGTATTAAACTTACCTCCCCATCACAAAAATGATAAACTGAATTTTAAATGTTACAAGCAAACAAACAAAGGAGAATAGAATCAGTCTAACCTGGAAATGGTAACTGAAGATCAATTCTGCTTTCTATATTATGAGGGAGATGATTCCTCTGGACATATTAAAGTTCTTGTAATTAGTCTTCAAAATTGTGTTTGAATATGCTTGGATTTCAAAGGATGGTTTACCGCTGGAAATATATACAGATTCATCATAGAAAATTATGTAACTTTATAAATTCCTGGTTTCCATAATCATCCATGATGCCACAACTGTGTTTCTATGGGGAAACATTTTTTTTTTACTTGAATCTACTATTCTGAAAACGGTGCCACATTTGTGATCATGCTTGATTAAAAATAAAACTGAAGTTATCTGTGGGTGATGGATTGGGGCAGAGACTCAATCACTATTTATTATGTTCAATCATCATAGCAGCCCATTGAAATGGGAATTACCATCTACAACTTACAAATGAGGCTCATTAAAGTAAAAGAACTCATTTCCAATTATAGATTACAGCAAGGGCACCACAAACTGGGGCTTGAACCTATATTCACCCCCAAATGTATCATTCAACACTGTACATTAACTCTCGCTGGCTCACAGCTGAGAGTCATAATACTAAAATTGATCTATGTCAGTAAAATATGTTGAGTCCTCAATACTTAAGATCCAGGAACAGGGAAGCAGCCAATAACACTTAGCGTATGTCAGGAGAGACTTCCAGAGTTCCCAGCGACAAGAGGTAATAAGCAATAGCTTTCTTTATGCACATCTGCTTTGTGCAATACAAAATGGAACCCAGAGACAGTTCTGAAGCCCAAAAGTATCACGTGAGTAGCTGCCAGGATACTGGCATCTGGGGTGGTTCTTACGGTTTCCCACTTCAGAAGACCATATGTCTCCTTAGTTTTCCAAGCCCTGACAGACATGGTCCAACAAAAGCCGCATTAAAGTTATGAAGTTTATTGCAAATTAAGCCAAATCTGGGATTTTTTTCTTTTAAATTGCATATATGTGTGAGTCTGTATGTGTGTATATGTGCACGTATATGTGTGCTTGTGTGTGTATGTGTATGGAATATATGAATTTATGGTGTGTGTTTATGTGTGTGTGGCTATAAATACATTTATGCATGTGTATGTGTGTGTTTATGTGTATGTGTGTTGATCATATTCATGCATCTGTATATGTTTGTATGTATATGCGTGTATGCAGGTTTGTACTGTATGTATATGTCTTTGTGACTGGTGTGTTTTTGTATGTATGTGCCTACATGCATGCATGTGTGTGTGTTTGTGCATGTGTGTGTCTGTGTGTGATATAATGCTGTGGTGATCAGAAGACAACTTGAACTTGCAGAAGTAAGTTCTTTGCTTCTATCATGTAGCTCACGGAGCTAAAATCAGGTGGTCAGGTGGGAGGCAGGTGTCTTTACCTAGTAAGCCATCTCACTGGCCCAGATTTTCATTTTCTAGATAATTGATCAATTCCACACCATGCAGACCAAGTTGCAGTGTGTTCTGACCTGTGTTTTTATTTTTTTTTCTTTTTTCTTTTTTTTTTTTTTGGTTTTTTGAGACAGGGTCTCTCTGCAGCTTTTTTAGAACCTGTCCTGGAACTAGCTCTTGTAGACCAGGCTGGCCTCGAACTCACAGATATCCGTCCCGAGTGCTGGGATTAAAGGCGTGCGCCACCACCGCCCGGCTATGACCTGTGTTTTTATTCAGAAACTAAAGGAACCTCATCCACTGAGTAAATGCAATCTGCTGGAAAAGACACCTTAAAGGGAACCTTGAGTCTTACCTGAACTTTTACTATTCTCTGTATGAAATACTTCCAAGCTACAGTCCAGCATGTGTTTCTAAAAGAAAAAAAAAGTTCCATTTCACTGCATCCTTGTTTGGTCCATGTAATTAATGCACACCTAGCAGTCTATGAAATACTTTGCAATGTTAAAGCAAAGAACAACAACAGAAAAATGCCCTAAGAACTGGAACGACCTTGTATTAAATGTCACTGCATTCTATATGTGTTGTCACAGGTGATAAATACAAATACATCATGCTTAGATGTTGAGTTAGATTTACTTCTGAAACACAGAGTTTGTCTTTATTTTTAACAAGATCCATGGCCCACATTTCCTTTGTGTTTATGTCTGTGTATATGCATATGTGTATATGCAGGAATGTGTGTATTCACATGAATTTAATTAAACCTTTATTTTGTCAGTTGCCAAGCAATTTGTATCTACTAGCCGCAAACAACACCTAAGGACATAGCCAGTCACACACAGGGTGCAGAGTGGCTTCTGTTCTGTAATATAGATGTTGCTCTCTGATGCTGAGCACACCAGGAATTATAGGAAAAAGCGCTCCTGCTTTGACTGTTTTAAACAAAATACGCAAACACAGAATAATTTTCTTTGAGAAATTTTATTAACAAATAGTTAAATGGAGATAAGACATTTTCCCTCTTATTTTGTACTTTCTGTGGAAGTCCCACAATGTTTACTGATAAAGGAATTGCTATGTGTTACGATTTTGAAACTTTTTTACTAATTATGTTGAATGTGAATAATTATGAAAAAAATATGCTAAGTAAAATTCAAACTAAAAAATTAGTTTTTCAAAATAATTTACATGTACACATACACACAAATTTGTATACACAAATGTGCACATACATCTGAGCAACTATTAACAGGACCTATTGTGTGCTGCTACTCACAAGAGTCATTTTTGCAGTGACTGGCTGCCTACCATGCAAGCTCTGGAGAGAAACAAACTACTTGCTTTAAAGTGTGTGTGTATGTGTGTGTGTGTGTGTGTGTGTGTGTGTGTGTGTGTGTATGTGTGTGTGTGTTTGGTGTGTGATGTATGTTTAAGATACAATTTACATTCACAGAAATACCTACTTGCTGTTCAGGAAGCAGTTCTTGTGTAATGGCATGCTCCCCTGTGTAATAATAATGGGCCACCCTGTGTAATAATGACGTGTTCACCTGTGTATTAGTGACATATCAACCTGTGTAATAATGGCATGCTTTCCTTTGTAAGTGACATGTTCCCATGTGTAATAATAGCATGACTCCCATGTAATAATGACATACTCCCCTGTATATAATGACTGACATACTCCCATGTATAATAATGATGTGCTCCCTTGTACAATATTTACATGCCCCAGTGTAATAATGATGCACCCCCGTGTAATAATAATGTGCTCCCCTGTTTAATGACGTTCTCTTTTGTGTAATGATCTGCTCCCCTGTGTAATAATGATGGGCTCCCCTGCCTAGTGATGTTCTCTCCTGTGTAATGACATACCACATGCGTAATAATAATGGGCTCCCCTGTGAAATAATGTGCTCTCCTGTTCTTATGTATATGCTACAAGTAAGGACTAACTCTATGGAAATTCAGTGACTTTTTCTCTGTGAAGGTTAAATGTGGCAAATGCTGAAGTACTGAGTTCACTTTTCTTTCTGCTTAAATGCTCACAGCCTACCCACACTGGGTACAAAAACTGAATGATACCCAGCTAGACAGTGGGAGTCCTCTGCAGTGGGAATGCAAGGCGACTGGCAAGCCCAGGCCCACATACCGCTGGCTGAAGAATGGAGCACCCCTCATGCCACAGGTATTGTGGGGAACTCAAACTCTGCCTGGTAATTTAACAACTATGGTGTCTTACTTAGGGTGACTATTGCTGAGACAAAACACCATGACCAAAAGTACTTTGGGAAGAAAAGGTACATTTCTCTCATGGTTCCCTATAATAGTCCCTCATACAAAGCAGTGAGGCCATGAACTTAAGCAGGGCAGGAACCTGGAGGCAGAAGATGATGCAGAGTCCATAGTTCTTCTCACTGGCTTGCTCATCCTGACTTGCTCACCCTACTTTCCAATAAAACCTAGAAGCCGGGCGGTGGTGGCGCACGCCTTTAATCCCAGCACTCGGGAGGCAGAGGCAGGCGGATCTCTGTGAGTTCGAGACCAGCCTGGTCTACAAGAGCTAGTTCCAGGACAGGCTCCAAAGCCACAGAGAAACCCTGTCTCGAAAAAAAAAAAAATACCTAGGACCACCCAGGGATGCACACACCCACAATAAACTATTCCCTCTCCAATCATTTCCTAATTCAGAAAATGTCTAACAGGCTTACCAACAGCCCAATCTTATGGAAGCATTTTCTTAGTTGAAGCTCCCTCCTCTCTGATGACTCTAACTTGTGTCAAGTTGACCTAAAACTAGCCAGTATACATGGCATGCAGCACAAAATACTCCTCTTTTGTCTTTTGATATGTGTGTACATATGCCTATATAATATACAAAAATCATATGTTATTTTAACTATCTGATTACTATTGGAGAAGTACATTATATGAGTTGTTTAAAGCCTATAAATTCATAAGAAAATATCACTGATCATCATAGCCTCGTTGCCATTTCTAGCTGACCTTTAACTACCATCTAGCTTGTGGCCCCCATTGTTCACATGATGAAACTTACCTTGGGTACAGGATTACTTTTTCTGTGTGAAGAAAAACTAGAATAGAATTGTGGTGCCTTTGTTCTAGGAAGTGCCATTTATGCGATGTGCAAACCTAGCAAATGTCTTTTCAGTAACTCTATTGCATATGTTTAAACACATTTTGTGTGCCAGACTTACAATGATTCCTTGTAAGGGAGCCAGTTCAATGCCTCTCTCCCTTGGCTGTGGCATTCACAGAAAGGGTGATCAGAGGAGGAGCAGTTCAGGCTTCATAACCAAAGGGTGTGTGCAGAGTTTGAACTGCATATGAAGTCCTGTCAGGTAGCTGTGAGTTTACCAAGTTGACTCGTGTACTTTTACCTCCTGGAACCTTGGTTTCTTCCTCTTTTTAGTCAGACTTTTCCTACAGCTTTACTAAGCTCTCGCATTCTCTTATTCTGAAGCCAGTTAAACCTAAAGAAAATAAACCTACACAAAAAGCCAGATAGAATACAAAGCCATAAAAGCAAACTTAGGTCCCAGTTTACAAACTCTTCCTCACTAACTTTCTTAGGGATTCCTCCTAGGACAAGTAATACTTTTTTTGAAAATTTTTTGAAAATTTTTTTTTTTTTTTTTTTTTTTGGTTTTTCGAGACAGGGTTTCTCTGCAGCTTTTTTAGAACCTCTCCTGGAACTTTATTTAAAAGTTTTTTTTTTCATTGACGTTCCTGTAACATGAATAATAAAAGAATAATAAAAGCTCAGAGACAGACATTTGGGTTCAATCCGAAAACCAGAAAAGCAAAGCAGCCAAGCCATTAGAGAAGTCTTACCTTTACCAAGACTGGGAGACCTATAAGTAGACTAAGTCTTTCTCCCCTCCCATTTTATATTCCCTCTAGTGCTGGGATTGGAGGTTTATGACTCCCTAAGACTAAGATTAAAGGTATGAGCCACCACCAACTGGATTTGTTTCTGCATTGATCCTGTATAGCTCAGGGTGACCTTGAACTCACAGAGTTACATCTGACTCTATCTCCCATATCCTGGAATTAAAAGTATGTGTGTCACCATTGCCTGACTTTTAGTGACTTTAGCTTTGACTCTGGTATTCAGGCAAGATTTATTCATCAAAATACAAATAATATACCACTACACATACCAACCACAATTCCCCTTCCACTCCCCCCAACAACCTCCTCTCTACTCAACTCCTCTCCATCCATTCCTCAGAAAAGGTATGACCTCCCATTAGGAGTCCACAAAGTCGGACATATCAAGTTGAGGCAGGAAAAATCCCCTCCCCATTGCATCTACACTGAACAAGATATCCCTCCAAAGGGAATGGGCTCCAAAAAGCCAGTTCATGCACTAGGGATAAATCCTGGTCCCACTGCTATTGGCCCACAGAGTGCCCATGCCACAGAACTGTCACCCACATTCAGAGGGCCTAGTTCAGTCCTATGCAGGTTCTCCAGCCACCAGTCCAGAGTCAGTGAGCTCCCACTAAATCAGGTCAGCTATCTCTGTGGGTGTCCCCATCACGATCTTGACCCCTTTGCTCATATAATCAATCTCTCCTCCCTCTCATTAACTTGTCTCTAGGAGCTCAGTCCAGTGCTTAGCTGTGGATCTCTGAAGCTGCTTTCATCAGTTACTGGATGAAGGTTCTATGATGAGAATTAGGGTGGTCATCAATTTGATTACATGGGAAAGCCAGTTCAGTCACCCTCTCCAATATTGTTAGGATTCTTAATTAAAGATCATCCTTGTGGACTCCTGGGAGTTTTCCTAGCACCAGATTTGTCCTTAACACCATAATGGCTCCCTATATCAAGATACCTCCTTGCTCTCCCTCTCTGTCCCTTCCCCAGCTCAACCATTCTGTTCCCTCATGTTCTCCTCCTCTTCCCTTTAACCCCTCCCTACCCTTTCTCCCATGCTCCCTAATTTACTTAGGAGAGCTTATCTATTACCCCTTCCCAGGGGCTTAAATGCATGTCTCTCTTAGGGTCCTGCTTGTTACCTAGCTTCTCAGGGATTGAGGATTGTACCCTGGTTATCCTTTGCTTATGTCTATTATCCACTTACAAGTGAGTACACACTGTATTTGTCTTTATGGGTCTAGGCTACCTCACTCAGGATGGTTTTTTCTGGTTCCATACATTTGTCTGCAAATTTTAAGATGTCATTGTTTTTCACCACTAAGTAATACTCCATTGTATAAATGTTCCACATTTTCCTTATCCACTCTTCAGTTGAGGAACATCTAGATTGTTTCCAGATTTTGGTTATTACAAATATTGTTGCTATGAATGTAGTTGAGCAAATGTCCTTATGGTATGAATGTGCATCCTTTGGTATATACCAAATTTGGTACTTCTTGAGGTAGATTGATTACCAATTATCTGAGAAAGCACCATACTGATTTCCAAAAATGGTTGTATAAGTTTTCACTTCCAGCAGCAATGGAGGAGTGTTCCCCTTACTCTACATCCTCTCTAGTATAAGCTGACATCGGTATTTTTGATAGCCATTCTGACAGGTGTAAGATAATATCTCAGAATTGTTTTGATTTGCATTTCCCTGATGGCTAAGGATATTGAACAATTCCTTAAATGTCTTTCAGCCATTTGAGTTTCTTCTGTTGAGAATTCTCTGGTTCGATCTGCACCTCATTTTTAAATTGGATTATTTGGATTTTGATGTCTAGTTTCTTGGTTTTTTTTTTTTTATTTTGGAGGTCAATCCTCTGTCAGATGTGGAGTTTGTGAAGATCTTTTCTCATTCTGTAGACCATTGTTTTATCTTATTTACCATGGATAGTCAGATCTTTTATTCTCAACATCCAGGCCACACAAATCTCCTTGCCAGATATTATTTTTGCTGAGTGGATCAGTTTATTTTGAAAATGGCATCAAATTACTTGACATCTCTAATGATTAATAATGGAATCCCTGCTCATAAAGATGTTAAAACCTAATGATATGCTCACTGCTAAGTTTAAAAGATGCTTCTATATTTAACATTTTAATAGTAAAATTTGTTTTTGAGATGTACACTTTTCCTTTAGATATATTCTTTGACCTTGATTTTTCTCAATTTATACATGCCAAGTCTGTCTTTTAAAAACTTCTCCATAATAATGAAATTTGTATTTTCCAACTATATTGTATAAAACCTAATTATAAGATAGCTGTTATTGCTGTTGTTCTTAATCTGTGCTCCTTTGTTAAGAAGGAAGAGTCAAAGTCTGGCCAGGTGGACACAGGACCATTGACATGACCTGGGCTTTTGTTTACCTACATTCTCTTTGACACTCTCCATCCTTTCCAGACTGCACCTAGTTTCGACATCTGTTTTGTAAAAGGAATGTCTATCAACTTATTCTCTGTTGGGTTTTCTCTTGAATTCAACTAATCTACCAAACAAAATTGGCTCAGAAAAGAAGCAGAAATACTGAGCAAAAAGTCGTAATTTCTCTGACAGGCATAATAATGTAGTAAATAATTAACTTACATAATAATGTTTATTTAACTGCATTAATTGGAGACCTCCTTTGGGTGTCTTCCCAAGATTTTATGTAGATGGTTGGCTTGAGCTGTTTTCTAGATCTCATTTCTTTTCATTTCATTACAGAGCAGAGTGGACACAGCTAATGGAGTATTGGTGATCCATAGTGTGAATCAATCAGATGCTGGGATGTATCAGTGTTTGGCTGAGAATAAATATGGAGCTATTTATGCCAGTGCTGAACTGAAGATCCTAGGTATGCAGTTGCTCAGCAAATAAACAGGAAAGAAGTGTGTATTCTTCTCCTACCCATTTTTTACTACAGTGAAGTTTTATGATGTGAACCTAAAACCTATTTGATGTCATGAAAAGAAGCACTGTATCTCGTTGATATTCTTGTAAGCTTTTGAAGGCAGCTTTCCCTTCTGCAGTTTCTCCCACCATGTTTATGTGTATGACTTTAGTCTTCATCTTAAATGTCTGGTACAATATATCTTTGATATGGCATGGAATAAAATCATGTAGGAGCATACGTTAATTTTCCCAGGAGATAGCCTTGAGTATGTATAGAAGGCTACTCTTGTTTCCTTTCTCTTGCTGTGTTAACACACTCTTACCAAAGCCACTTAAAGGAGGGAAGGGTTTGTCTTACACTTCCAGGTCGCAGTCCATCGGGACAAGAACTTAATCAAGAACTTGAAGCAGAAACTATGGAGGGATGCTTCCTACCAGCTCAAATGGACTCATGCCTAGCTAGCTTTCTTATACAGCCCTTATATGTCTAGGAATGCTGTCACCCGCAGTGAGCTGGGCTGGCATATATCAATTATTAATCATGACAATCTCATACACAAAATATACAGATAATTTTTTTCTGGGCAATTTCTTAACCAAGGTTTCCTCTCTGAGGACTCTAGGCTGATTCAACTTGACAAAGCTAACTAGGACAAAGACCCTAGTATTTGTTCAGCCTGTGCTATTCCCATAGAAATGCTAATGGTTTCCCGAGTGGTTTCTGATGATCACTGTGTATGTGACACCACGGTGAACAGCCCACTTCTCATAGGCACCTGGTATTATGTTCTGCATTGGAGAGAAAAGCCTTTCTGGGACCCAGAGGGCAAGCATGAAAAGCTCCGCCTTTGCTAAGGTAACACCTGGACATGAACTCCAGTCCTCTCCTGAACAGTGTCAGGAAGATTTCGCCCAGACTTCCCTGAGCAATGCTAGCATGCAGGGGCATGAACACCGAGTTTGCTTTCTTGCACTCAGTTGGCTTCCTAAGCTTTTGTTCTGGATGACTGTAGTACAGAGAGAGAGATTTAAGTGATCTTGGCACTCTGTCTTTCCAATGCACATAAGAACCTTACTCTTTGCTAACTTCTGTGAGCATAACATTTATGGGGAAATGGATGGTCTCTGGGGACCTGAAAGGGAATTTCTTACATGTAAACTAAATGTAACACATCATAGATACTTACTCAGTTATGAATGCTTACAGCTGAAATTGTTTCACATTAAAAAAAAACATAGCTAATAGAGGATTCCATAGCAATTCCATCATCTTAACAAATCAAATATTAATGCATTTTCTTGTCAACATATCGTCCAGCATCTCAGAATTGAAAGGCTGATTCAGGCATCACTTACATCAGAGTTTTCCCAGAAATATTCTCAAGCCCTTTATTCAATAGACATACTTTCAAAAGTATCTGTTATGAATCAAGTGCCCAGGAGGCAACCAAAACTGTTACCTGTAATCTTCCCATATCTGTCTTCTGTATTTTGCCACACTCTATTGTAATACATACTGCATTCTAATACTGTCATGTCATGCACTATATGGCTTTAACATAACCAAAAATTACTTCTGAGAGTGTTGCAAAAAATCAGTTTGTATAAACAATGACTCACTCAAATGCTGTACACATGCATATTTCATAGTTAAAGTGATCTTGATATATATAAGTATAGTAAGTCTTAATGTTCACACTTAGATGAGTAATTGAGATAAATAAAATAACTTTTTGAGTTAAAATTCATACAGCTCCATTTCTTTAAAAAAATATTTTCTTTAAAAACTGCAGTCACTTCTGTATAATTCTGAAGTAAAGTGAGGCGGGCTACGTCAAATAAGCTGGGAAATAAAAGATGTTAATTGTCGTCTCTGGAACTTACAACATCTCTGCACAAAAACTCAAAAGTGACTCTCTTAGTCAATCTCCTAAGCCATGTCTAAGTGGCATGCAGCCTTTCACAGTTGACCTCGGTGATCATAAATCAAGGCTGTCATTTACTGAAGTACTATTTTTTTGTAGATTCCACATTATGTTCTCATTATTATTAACTACAAGAGCTTTGTTAGTTAATAACAAATTAAATTTTGTGCTAATGCCATATATTTTTTCATGAGATTTTAAGAGAATAATGTGCCCAAGAAATGAGTTGAATACAAGAGTGGACTAACAATTCTCAGCTCTGCTTCTGATGGAAATTACTTGTCTTTGCCACAGCCTCTCCACCCTCCTTTGAACTGAATCAGGTCAAGAAAACAATAATTGTCACCAAAGACCAGGAAGTCCTCATAGAGTGTCAACCACAGGGTGCTCCCAAGCCAACCATCTCCTGGAGGAAGGGAGACAAGGCAGTGAGAGCCAACAAAAGGTAAGAACTTGATTTTGCACTTCAATCTCTTAACATCAGAATAAACTTCTTTTATCAGCATGTGATGTCATGGGCTCACCCAGATCACTACACGTGCAAGTATCATCTCATCATCATGCTTCCTTCTCTCCTACAAACCTCTCGTCATCCTTGACCCCTCTTCCTGCTAGTTCCCTACCTCCCCCAGATACCTCCTCACACTTCTGTCATTAACATCAGATATTTTGGAAGCTTCAAATGACACCCATTAAGTATATATGAGTCTTGTGGAGCTTATGTCATGTTTCATAAACTAGTTGAAATGTGATTTTTTTTATATGTGATCCTAAAATCGCGGAGCTTGCTTTAACAATGTAGCACAACTCCTTTGCTGTGCAGTAGAATTTCACTACATTTTAAATAAAACTAATTGTTTTTGCTTTTCACTTTGGCTTAGCATTATGATGGTCTACATATTGTCTCTGATCATTTTATGGTCTGTGATTTTGTTTGATGTTGGTATTTATAATCTGAACATATTCTGTGTCTTCTGCATGGTTATTTTTATGAAAAAATTTGTGCCATGTGGTATTTTTATCAGTGCTGCCTTTTCTGTTTTTAATCATGTCAGTGAAAAATAAAACCAGATTACTTTGATGGCAATAGGCACCTTTGAAATGTGTAGAAGAATATTCAGTGTATACACATTTATTTCTGGAAAGCAAAAGGCAAACAAAAGAATATCACAGTAGTAAAACAATAGAAACTTGAGACAAATTATGTGATGATCCCATCCTGTTATACTCTGTCTTTTTTCTGGGCTGATCTAGGAAGTCCAAAGCTTTGCTGTCATTAACCATTGATGTTGAAGGTAATTATTGAGATGTGATAAAAACATCTGATATGGAAACATAATGGCATATATTATTGTATAAGAACTTTGTATTTACCTTATCTATAAAAATAAGGAGTTTCACAAGTTCTGCATGTTCAGAGGTAAGTACAATATACTTACATAATTCAAATATTCTGTCTCGCTGAATAATCTTTTAAATGACTTTATAATAATTTTAAATTTTAGAGAAATTTCTTTACAATGTGGTGTCTTAGCAAGTCTAAGATACAGTGATTTCAACAGTCTCAGATGAGATTTGTTGCATAACTGAGTTAAGGTAGGACACAGAGGCCTTTGTTGCTTGGATAGGATGATCACATGGATGTGAGGAGTTGGAATGAGCTTTTGGTTTGAAAGAGAATTCTGTCTTTTGAGGAAGTGAATAACAAACTGTTACATCAGTATTTCCTTTGGCTGGATCAATTAAATTATGGTTCATTATGGGGACTTATCCCCCACAGAAACAAAGAATTGTAGTATGTACTACTTATTAAAATGGGAAAATTTTGTTAAAAACAAACAACTTGCATTGCAAGGTTATCATGTGTTCTGAATGTACTCTATCTTTGGAGATATTGTCCAGAGATATAAGCTGTCCTATTGGAAATGCTTTATTTTGTTTTATGTTTTAAGGTAGCATGTGAGCCTTCTCCTGTTTGCTATAGTTCACCAGATGAATGCTCACCCTCATCGACTCTTCAGAAATGCCACACTGTGAGTTTAAAGTTGGGTAGCACCTATTTTCACAGAGTGCAAATATTAACAGACTTAGGAATTATCTGTTACAATAATAGAAACAAAGTGGTTTTAGTATTTCCTAGAAATTGAAAGGCACAGTTTATTCCAGCTGTATCTGCCCCTAAGTACTCAGGTCACAAGATGGATGCTAACCTCAAGCCCAGGTACCCCATTTATTCCCAAATTTTGGTACTTCTCACTGAAATGCTGTTCAGGAAAAAAAACTAAAAAGTAAAATATTTATGTTTTACTTATTCAAGGAAAAACAAGATTTGCCCACGTTCTGTCTTTCTCAGTCTATATATTTAAGTCTACACACTGCCTCTGTGTACAGACAAGTAGTGGCCTTCCCTATCTGAGACTGATCGATATAGCTGGGCCAGAAGGATCAAAAACTGAAGGACAACCTGGGCTGAAGGGTGAATTCAAGGCCAAACTGGGCAGTGCAGTGAGACCTTGATCAAAAATAAACAAACTTAAAAGGAAGCATGTGATCGATTATGACTCAGTGAAGCTCAGTGCACACAGCAGATGGGAGACCCTTTGTCTAATCCCTAGAACAGCAGCAAAGTAGGCATAGTAGCAAACTATGAATATCACCAATGGACAATGAGTTACCATACTGAGTCATCTCAGCTTCTGTGAGCATTTATTTATTTGGTCTGTGGAGATGTTGTCTGTGTCCCTGGGCTCATAATGACTGGTCAGTGAGAACAGCTTCTCGGTTCATCCATCTCACCACCACTTGTAACGGTGCTGGCTATTTTAGCCAGGGGCACTCACACCTTGCAAATCACTTTCCTACTCTAAGTAGCAGAATTCTACCGTGTGTGATAAATGGTCTCAGTTTCCCTGCTCGTGCTTCCGTTTATGGACCTACTTCCTGTTTAAACTTATAACTGCAAGGTGGGGTGATGGCTCAATAGTTAAGAGCACTTGCTGTTCTTACAGGGGCCCCAGGTTTACTTCCCAACACATAGAATGGGAAGTAAACCATTTATGAGTATTCTAGACTCATACCTGTCTAGAACCCCAGTTCTGTGGGATTTAGTGCCCTCTTCTGGCTTCTGCTGGAACCATGCACATATGTAGTGCACATACATATACACAGGGAAAATATTCATGAAAACAAAATTTAAATAAACAATCCTTCTTGGAAATAAACAGTAATTTTGTTGGCTTGTAAGAATTGAGTGAAATGCTATATGGCAAGTAAGTTGGCTGGTAGGTATATGACATGTTAGGACGCAAGTTTTATTAAAAATTGGGGAGGTTCAGTTTCTGCCTGGAGAGGAAGAGAAGAGGTAGAACAAGCAGAGGTGATGATGACTCTACCATTGATATTTGGGTCTTTAGTGGTAAGAACAGTTTCTCTTATGAATTGTAGTGGCATTCCATTTGTATTTTTAATGAATAAAGCTCTCCTGAAGATCAGAGAGAAAAAAACCACTGGTCAGCCTTATAGACATACCTTTAATCCCAGTAGCCACAGTAGTTGCCATAGAAACCGGATGGTGCATGCCTTTAATCCAAGTGGTGCACACCTTTAATACCAGCCCTAGAGAGGGTAATAAAACAGGAAGAATCAGCTCTCAGACACAGTCTCTTTCTGAGATTCCTGAAGGAAAAGTCTATATTTTGGACTGAGGTTGAGGGGAGATTCAGTGGCTGGCCGTTATGCTTTTATGACCTTCAGGTTGAACCCAAATTTCTCTTTCTGAGTTTTTATTAATCATAATTAAGTTGGTGCCCAACGTGGGGCACGGACCCAAGATCCTAGGGCTAAGAGTTCCATGCTCTACAAACTGAGACCATGTTTCAATGAATAATATGGTAGATTTCCAAACCACTTCTTTCTCCAGTATTTAGGAGAAAAAGACATTTAAAACATTGGTGTGTGTGTGTGTGTGTGTGTGTGTGTGTGTGTGTGTGTGTGTGTGTGTGTTTAGATCAGTGGACAACTTATGGGAATCAGTTTTTTTTTAACCACATGAGTTTTGGGAACTGTACTTAGCTCATCAGATTTGTCTTTATCCACTGAACTATGGTCTTGCTAAAGAAAATATTATTCAGGTTATTCTGTGGTACTTGGTCACCTGCTTGATGCACTTGCTCTTCAGCCCAACCTCCTGCTCACCACTTGCTCTCCTTTACCTCGTCCTCCTTCAGTGCCTTGATAGGGTTTCTGTACCAGAGATATGAATATTCACTTTCATCAGTTCTATAGTCTACAGAAAATTCCATGACTATCTTGGGAAGTTACAAGGGGAATCCTAGGGGTTGCAGAAGTGGTTCGGTTGTAAAATACTTGCTGTTCAAACCAGAATCCCTGGGTTCATTCCTGAGCCCCCTCATTAAAGCCTGACTCTGGTGACACCTGCGACCGTAGTGTTGTAAGAGTTTGTGGGCAGGGACAAGCAGATTTCTGGAGCTCACTGTCCAGGAAGTTGTCAGTTAGTAAGCTCCAAGTACAGAAAAAGAAACTGTGTCAATAGTTATGGTGGAAGACCACTGAGATATCTCAACAGGTAAGGGAACATGCCATCAAGCATATGACCTGAGACCCATCCTCACAATCTACATGGTGACAGGAGAGAATGGACTCCTGCAAGTTGTCCTCTGACCTCCACACATGAACTATTGAACACAAATTCTCATGCACTTACAAACCAAAGTAAATGACTAAATGTAAAAATAATTTAATTGGTGGAAGTATAAACATAACATCAACCACTGTTCCCTACACATATATATATATATATGTGTATATATATATATATGTATATATATGTATGTACATTTGCACACTTATGTGCATAGACAGGCATATGCCACACCCCGTCTGCATACAGTTTTTATCACGATCATTTTAAAAGGTTCTCTCTCTCCCTCCCTTGCTCTCTCTTCCCCCTCCCCCTCACATGTTAGGATAGCTCCAGGTTTGAGCACATCATTTCTGAGGTCTATCAGCACACATTAACTGAGGTTTCATAATCACTTCTGTCCATTTTCCTGTTGAAATAAATGCTGTTGAGGAGTCCTCTGCACAGAGACTGCATGGGACCCTTTTTCCCCACTATACTATCACAAGCTTGTTCTGTTCATCAAGCTCCTATTGAATTTCCACTCCAGCTCATTATTCCCATTACTTGGCCATTAACTTTTGTTAAAATATAATCATCCAGAAACACTCCAGCAGTGCACACACATTAAATCTTCATTATTGCATGTTAAACTTCCCTACTTTCTGTGTGCAGCTTGGCTGAGAGAAGAATACAAGGTTCTGAGCTGAGACACAGTTTTGCTTCCTGTTCAATGGCATCTGTCTCAGCTGTTATGGGCCATCATAGAAATGTTATAGATGTTTAAACCTTATTTAAAAGTATTAAAGCTCTAAAGTAGTTCAAGTATGACTTTTTATTTCTAGACAAAAAAAAATAGTGTTTACAGAGATAGTAAAGTGTGATATAAGTGCTTAAGAAATTCTGAAGCAAAACTTAGTAAATAAGGTATTGTATAGAGAGCCAGGCCACAGGGTAAGTGCTTCTTTGTGCAATTGAAGTCAAGGAAAGACTTGTCCATAGTCCTTTGCTCAGTCCCCTGCTCTCCAAAGGCATTCTTAATGGCCAACTCTTCTACTTCCTCATTTAACACACATAGAGAATTGTACTTGAAATACCTATTAGTTGACTTCTTCTGGGAATTCATGTTGCGTTTATTGGACAACAATGATCATACTCACTTATTGACTCACAGACAAATGGGGAAATATATTCTTCATAAAAGCTCTACAGGACACTGTTACAGCAGGGGAAGTGGGTCTTCCTACTCTTTGTGGGAAAGAAGAGGAATTCATGAGTACAATTAGGGTCCTGTCTCCACCCCCTACTTCTACCTTCATGCTGTGTTTGTTAATGAACGCGCTGTTGGGTTGTTTTCTCATTGACAGTGTCTTTTATATATTAAGAACATAAAACAATGCAGACCCTAGGTATCTTCTTTTTTTGTTTGGCATCTAGAGGTTGTATAATAAGGGTAAATGAGCATTGATTTATCAAGAGTATGTCACTTATTGCCCTTTTAACTTAAAATCTCTGCTTTTTAGGGAAATGAAATAATCCAAGTAATATTATTTATCACAAAGAAAATGAAGGTGACATCTGACTTCATAAGATTGACTACTCAAAGGCTGCTGGCAACATGCAGTGTGCTGTCACCCACAAGTGTTCTCCTGTGACTTCCCTGAATTCAGGAGAGGAAGGGAAAGACATCTTATACTTACTATTGTAGGGCTACGGATAGATGTCTTAGAATGAGGAAAAATTGAACTGTATAGGACAACCTCCTTAAGATGCTAATAAAAGCAGAAAAACCAATAATGAGTCATGGTCATGACTTTAGAAATGAAGATGATAGATACATTCTTGACTTCTAGACACAACATCCCTTCAAGTAGAAATGAGGGAAACTAAGTAATGATCAGGAAGCCTGTTACCTCAGCAATTGGAGGCCAAGGCAGTAAGCACAAGAGTTGAGGCTAGCCTAGCCTACATAGTGAGAACCTTTAAAAAAGGACAGGCAAAATAACAACAAAGAAATGATCGATAATTTGTTGAAGGGTAAATCTCTGAAATCACACTAAAAGCCAGCAGAAAGAGTCCACTCATGCCTGCTCCAAGACCTGTCACCGAATCAAGATTGTAGACCTAGACCTGCCTTTGCTGCCTTTCTCAGGACAAATTCCTCAAGGCAGCAGGTTGCTCCTCTCCATTCTCCGATCCATCTCCTCTCATCCTAAACATCATTGGATTCTATGAAATCAGAACCACAGAAAAGAAATGACATAAATCCTTAGGATTTTAAATGATTTATAAATAGTAGTGTCAGTGAATAGTGACATAGAGAATGAGTGATAAAATCCATGATTTCTAAAAATAATAACCCATACACTTCTAACAAAAAGAAAGAATGCAAATGGCTTCACATCATGTTCAAATGACCATGTATATGCTTGTGTATTGCTTACTTTATTAAATAATCATAGAACAATAGCTCTTGACCAGATTAGGACTGTGACCATCGTGGCATAAGAGTTCAAAGTTGAAACACACAAGAAGTATGAAGGTACAGCAATAATACAGATGTGCTGTCAGGAAATGTACATTAGTCTGAAAGAACAGGTCTAATATGAGCATAACAAATGTCTATGTGTTTATATCAGAAAATTTATAATCATTAGCACTTCCAGAAGAAATAGTCAGGAACATGCTGAGTCAAAGCATTGAAAGCAGAGTCAAATGTGAGAAAAATCCAGAGTTCAGGAAGCTATACTGCATATACATATTCAGTAATATCAAACTCCTTGATGGGCACATGCAACAATGATGTAATATCACTATCATACGTATTTGAAATAAATTTCATTTTGAGAGAAAACACAGGTACATTCATTCTTGCATTTAAAAACTGGGAATAAATACAACTAATTGTTCAAAGACTGGAAATGTATGAATTAGTAATACATTTTAATCTCCGTTTTATGCTTTTTGTATTTTATAAATTATATATAATTTTTATTACTTCTTGGAAGGAGAACATTTAAGATAGGAAGTGTCATAAGATTTTATAGTAGGAACTTTTTGATTGTGGAAAGGACAGGTTGCTAATAACATGGTTCAAACAATTAGAATAATGTAGATTTGGTCTCAATCTTAGGGAAGAAGACTATTGTCAATAGTCTGTCTTCAAACTACATTGAACTTTGACTGTCCTGAGGCAGTGAATGAGGACCATTCCTGCATGACTTTAAGACTGCCGTCCTTGCATTTGCTTATTTCTTCTTCCTTCTTTGTACACGTGACCATTCTCAGCAACAGTGCTACCTCACTCAGGAGAAAGGGATGTTCCCCTATCAGGAATGCTTAAGCAAATGCAGTTCTGAGAGTTGACAGATAGTGGGAAGGCAAATGGTTTAACTAACTTCAAGCACTGATTTTCACTAAAGTGTTGAGGGAAGAAAAAGGCTCTAAGTCGGACACTGACATTTCATTTCAAAGGCATCAGTGATTTGTTTATAATTACCCATCACAAACCAACGTTAAAGCCAAGTCTGGTGCTAATCAATAAATCTCTAATTTATGATCAAACTGAGCAAAAATGAAAACAAAACTGTGTTTCAATCACATTTGAAGGTAGTAGAATTCACCTCTACCGCCTTGGGACACAGTCTCGCAAGGCGCTAGCTAGCTGTAAACTTGTGGCTGACTTTGAGTTCATGCCCATCCTCCTGCCTCAGCCTTCTGAATGCCGAGATTGAGTCACTGTCTGACTACAATTCAGCTTATATTTTGTCATTCTATATCTGAATTGGGTTCAGTCCACATGCCAGAGAAGCATCCTACCATAAGAGTTTATTCCCAGCCCTCTTCTCACCTTTTATTTGAAGAGAGTGTTTCACTTTCTAGGTCAGGCTGGCATCAAACTCACTGTTTTCCCCCTTATGGACCTAGTGCTGGGATTATAGGCATAAACTAACATGGCCAGGATTCTCTCATAGTATAATATATGGATTCAGCTTTCTGTTCTAAATTCAAGCACTTTGAGAAAGACTTCATAACTAGTTTGACACTTCACACACATTCAGACATTCTAAATAAAAATCTTTTAGTAATCTGTCCACACATTCTGTGACTGTAACAGTAAACAGCCTTGGGTTTTTAGTTGTATATAAAGAGAACTGGAGACCACACACTCCAGGCTCTTTTGCTGGAGGATGAGCTTCTCTGCAATGAGAAAGTAGCTGTACAATTTTTCGGCAGCATCCTTGCAGGGAAGCTGCTTGCTCTTCCTGACTGCCTCTCCTGTCCCACATGGACTACTGTGGTAACTTTGTTGTTGAAATTTGATTGAGAGTCCAAAGACAAAATCAATACAAGAAAAGTCAGTCCCTTAAAGACTGCAGGGACTATACTTCTTGTCCACCTAAACCACACCCAGCTTTGACTGAGAAAGAAACAAACCCTGGGTCTTCTGAAACCACAGGTTTCCTGTAACTACTGCATTTTGCATTAATAAATCCAGTATCCAGTTAATAATGGCCCCATGAAAACCCAAAAGTGGACAGTTTTTTCATTTTTTTTCTAACACTTCTGAGACACTCAGTTATTTGTTTGTCTTCTAGAAATATAATAAAATTTGCTTAAGGCTTATTATCATGCTTTATTATTTTTAAATTCAAATCTATTTCTAACTGGTACAGTAAAAAAACAGGGAAATTGCTTATTTTGGTGAAAACTATATGATATCCTCATATGTGCATGCATTATATAATGTTCACATCAGGTTAAAGATCCTTGTCTCTCCAAGATTTATCAAGTCTTTAAATAGAAATATTTCCTTCTAGATTTTTAATATATAAATATATTGTCACTATCTTTAGTTGTCTGAAACATAGCACAAGAGACTTCTTTTTACATTATATTTTATTCATTTGTTTTGTGTGCTTGTGTATGTTTGGGGATATGCATGCCACAGTGTTGTGGAGATGAGAGGACAACCTGCAGGGGTCAGTCTTTTCTCCAGCCATGTGGGTCCTAAGGATGAAACTCAGGACACCAGGCAGCAGGTGCCTTTCCTCGCCGAGCTGTCTCATGGGCACCAGGATTTCTTATCCCTAACTGCCTGTGAGTCTATAGCCATACCATGCAACTGACTTAGTCTATCTAACCGCCATTGTTCAACTTCTCCTTATCCCCATCTCATTCCTTTTTCTCCAGTCTCTGATAATACCACTTAGCCTCAGGTCTTATAAGCTCAGTTTCCTATAGCCCACATACTCTGAGGATACACACACATGTGAGACTATGTGGGACTTTTTGAACCTAATTTTGCTTCCAGCAGAAGAAAGGATGCCAGTTTACAAGCTAATGGACTCAGTCACCAAAATTTGATCTTACTATTATTTTTTTACATCCTCTGCATGATGATGAACTAGACCACACTGGTACTGCTGATTGATACAATAAAAACCGTTTGTGGCTCTGTCTGTTCAGACAAATTGATCAGAGGACCTGATATTATACATTATACTTGTAAAATCAATATCATAATTCTAGTACCTCTGCCCCTGTTTTTTCATTCCTGATCAATCCGACTTGGTTTGAGAAAAAAAATTAAGACGGTTTTCTGAAGTCATTCTATTCCTAGAATGCATAACCCAAAATAACACAAATGTACAGAGAAGCAACATTTGCGCTCTATTAAGCTGTTGATTAAAAATAAGAGAGGAGAAAGTGTTCTCATGGCTTCAAATGCTCACACTTTAGGTTCCCTGTTGGCATAATATAATAGTGATGACAAATCTTCAAACGTGTGACCTGTAATTGCGTGCAAAGAACAGCATATCAGAAAGCTTTATTTTTTTTCTGGTATGTCCCAAGTTGAAGGTCATAGAAGAGCTTCGGATTCCTCCCCAAAGACCTTTGAACATGCCTTTATGCTTCCTGCTGTCACCACCAGCCTGTCTCTTGTTTCCTTTTCCCTTAATTGTTAAATATAACAAAATAGGCCTCAACTCCCACAGGGAAGTACCAAGGAAGAACTGGGCAATTTAAGCCGTAAATGACAACAGAATAGGCTGCTCCTGTCGTCCTAGCAGCCTCTCTCGCGTGCAGCTTTACGTCTCTACCTAATTACCAGTTTAGCAAATAGTTCATAAATTCTACTTTTAACTATGGTTCATTTACCCCAGTTACCATAAACAGTTACACTAGTTTCCTGGCTGTGCGCTCCAAGTGGGCACAACTTGAACAAGTCATTAATTGCGTAAGGCTTTTCTTCTCCAAAAGCCCCCCAGACTACAACTTCCAGCTCAATTTGTCCTTAATACAAACAGCAACTAAAATATTTGGGAATTCAAGCCTCCAAGTGCATGCTACTGACTGATGCTGCTACCTCCCTAAGTGACTCTTCGTTGAATATCAAATAGTGAAGAAAGAAGTTTCAGAGAATGTTAAGAACAAAGCAAGCTATATCAGTGACAGTTAGCAACCTCTGGGACAGGCTCCTCGCAACAGTCACTTCTTTACAGTTTTTGTATAAATCATTGACTAATTTAACTATGGTTAGTTCCTAAGAGGAAACAGAGGCATGGTTACAAAGTAGAGGTCAGACTTGGTGTTAACCTTGACTGTAAGTGGGCAGTGGTCACACGTGCCTTTAATCTCAACATTCAAGGCAGAAGCAGGTGGGTCTCCCAGTTAGAGGCTAGCCTGGTCAACAGAGAGTGGTCCAGGACAGCCAGGGCTAAACAGAGTAACTCTGTCTGTAAAACAGAATAAGACAAAACAACAAAACAAAAGAAAAACCCTTGACAATGAAAACAACAGACCTACAGACCATTTCCATAAAAGATAACCCAAACACCAAACAGACCTTAGCACTAGCTTGCTTGCTTCTCTTCACATTTAAAACAACTCTGTTTTGAAACTAACCCTTGATCAAACTACAGAGAATCAGTAACTATAAGTGCTCAGTCACAAATGGATGTCTACATCACCTCCTCCCCCAGGCTCAGGGATTATTGTGAAAGGGGGCAGAAATATTACAAGAGGCAGATGTCAGAGATAACTAGAGTCAGTGTCTTCTGGCCACAGCAGCACAGCTGTATTCTGGACTCAGAGAAGCAGTGTTTGGTTGCACGAGATCTGGATGAGACCAAATCACTCTACACATAGAGTGAGGAGGGGCCCACTGGGAGCTATTGAAAGATGGTGGTGTCTGGGGAAGGAAGGATGTTTTCTCCTAGGTTGTGGCCTGGTCTATGAACTGCACTCCAAGAGATTGCTGTACACCATGAACCTATGGGCAGCACAATTGGACTCTATAGATCATTTTTAAAAAGAGAGACTTGAAGTAGGAAAGGGGTGGAGAAGGAGAGGTTTAATCTGGGAAGAGATGGGGGTAGATATAATCAAAATGCATTGTATGAAATTTTCAAAGATTTAATAAAATACAAAAACAGATATAAAATTAAGGTATATGTGCATGTATATATGCATATATATGTAGATGTATCTACATGCAGCTGTATCCATATTTTAAGATGATTTCTATCCTCTTGTTTTATCTGGAGAAATCAGAATACTGAACTAACTCTCTTACTCTTGCCTCCCAGCTGCACATAACCCATCTGCTTCTTCCCTCATGCCACAAAAGGCAAGGCCAGGTACAGCTATGTGCAATTTGATTCATCTCATGGAAAACAAACCTTTGTTTAACAAAGGGTAAGATGCTGTGCCAGTTCATACCAAGGTGGGAGAAAGAGGCTTTGTGCCCAAAGAGATACTGTTAAAGTGCTCAGGAGTAACTCGGGTCTTGATCCCTATTAATACTGTAGAAAGGTGCTCCACTAAGGCAATAATAAAATTAGCTCCATATCCTAAGCACAGGGAATGTTAGCTGTATACTACTTTTTTGCTGTCCTCATACTCAGATATTATCAGAAAGATATAACTGCTTAATTTAAATAAATTTAGTCAGAATTAGCCAAGGCTCAGACACACAGCACATTGCTCAGGCAGACAAAATGCCCAGTTCTGCTTTTAATCTACACCACCCTTAGACCATTGAACACACGAAACCTTGTGTGAGACATGGAATATAAAACAAAATCTGGATGGAAAACAAGAACTAGGTTTCGGATGAACTATTTAAAATGGTTCCTGAATATGATTTTGGCTTGTAGAGGCAGGGTATTTCTAGGACAAGAGCTCAGAATTGAAGAAAGTACTTCTCATGAATCCCTGACACTTTTTGAAAATATGTATAATGATTTGGGTCAAAGTGTTGATTACACGTACAGGTACAAAAGAAAAATAAGTCAGACAGTTCAAATAGCTGTGGACTGAGGACTTCGAAAGGCAGGCCAGGTTTTTCCTTAACGTGGTGTCTCAAAGGGACTCTTCAAGACACTCAGTTCGCTCCTGTAAATTCACACAGAACAATAAACAGAAAAGCAGTTTATTAGACAGCTTGGCCAGTGGGGAAGAAAAGGGACATTCAAAATTAGGGAAACGTCCTAGATTCGCCCTACTGTGACAAAGACCCTGAGAAAATCAAGTTAAGGGGACAAAGGTGACTTGGCTTATTGTTTCAAACATGTATGCTCATGATCGTCTGGTTTCTTTGTGTCCAGGCCTGTGGAGATGGAGAGCAGTGTATGGGGAGACTGCTCACCTTCTGTCAGCCAGGAAACACACAGGTCCACAGGGACCTTCAAATAACCACATATATTTGCTTCTTTAAAGAAAACTGCATCCTCTACGTTTCTACCATAGCCCATTCAAGGGAGCTAAGACTCCATCCATGCAGTGACCGGTAATTTCAGAGCCTCTGACCACTTCCCCAGCCTCCGCACCTCAGAGTCCTGCTATGTGAGACCAAGGTCTCTTCCTGACCGGCAGCCTCACACTGAGATATAAAACACAATAGAAGGAAAGCAAAACCACTATTATATGTGAATAGTTTGTCTTTAGAAAGCCCAAAATAATCAGCAGGGGAAAAAAGTTGAACTTTTACGGAGCTTGATTACATTTTTTAAATACAAGCCCCCAAATTTGCATTTCTATGCAATGAAACAAAAAGGCTGAAAAAATAATTTATAATGGCATCCACAGAAGGCTTGGGACTTTGTTTGGATGGCAGGATAGCATGCTTTGGGGAAGTAGAGATATTTTCATTTAAAATTCTATTTTGAGTTAAAATACAGTTGAATTTCTCCATGAATGTTAACTTTTCCCAGATTGTATTATCCTCAAGCTCCCCATAATTTACTAGTGGCATCTTTATCTGTCTTTCCCTGAATGAAGCCAGAAAAGCATTTTAAGTACCATGTTCTCAAAGGTTTTCCAAAAATGCTATTTTTCATTTTTTTAAAAAAATCTATGTAAAGCAACTTCAAAGAGAACAAATAGCTAGCTTGGGTTTCAGTTTTTCTCAAAGCACCTCAGAGCCATGTTGCATTTTGCATCACCTCACCAAGAGCCAGTGCACCAGAGTGAAATAACTGACGATCTCTAAATACCCCTGCATAGACCGTTCTGCTTCATAGGGGTGTTAAAGACAGATCTCTCTCTCCTTGTGTTGTGTGTGTGCACGAGCATGTGTGTGTGTGTGTGTGTGTGTGTGTGTGTGTGCATGTGTGTGTGTCCTGTACAAGTGAGCAGAAAGAGGGAAAGAAAAAAGCATCAGATACCTGAGTATCACACACTTTGTGCGCTTTTTAGAAACATGGCTAAGTCTGTCATTTTTGGTGTGGTACTTCCTGTGTCATAATAGGTCACCTAACATACGGATATTTCAGAGCTTTAATACTATGGGGATGCTTTTGTGTGTTTGTGTTTTGAGATAGGAGTTTAAATCACACAGGCCTGCAAATGAGAATGACCTTGAACTGTGTATCTTCCGGCTTCCACCAGAGACTCTCGTGTGTGTGTGTGTGTGTGTGTGTGTGTGTGTGTGTGTGTGTTTGTGCCACCACACCCACTGGGGATGTTTTAGCTTAAACAGTCATTTTAATGTTCTGGTTGGCCATATACACTTTAAAACACACACACACAGAGACAAGAATGCATGCATGTGAAACAGTACTTGGGAAATCTTTGGTGTCTCACTGATGCTATTAATTATTGGTAGAAAGAAATGGTAAAAGTAACTTCTATGTCTGGAAGATGTTTGGCTAAGACCCAACTTTTTATTGTAGTTAAAATTCATTGATAAAATTGTAACTGAAAATAAAAGATGTGTGATTTGATCAGTAACAATATTCAAAATTGCTAGGTTTGATCCCTAGCACTGCAAAAGGGTAAAAGAAAAGCTGTCAATACGTGGACACCAGGAGGAAGACAGAAAGCATCGGATATACTGGCTCAATTAATCAGCACTTATTTTCTTAATCAACTATGTGTCATAGACAGATCAATCTGGGAACTGTGAAATAACCTGCCCACAGTTGCCCACTAAGTGGGTTTGCAGGCTCACATCTAGGAAGAGCAGCCCCAAGAAGCTTTCACAAGGGTCATAGGGTACTGACTCTGAGATACTGAACTTTCCTGACCTGCTAAGCCTCGGTTTCTTCTTTCTGAAATAAGGCCATGGTAAGTAAATGAGAGTGATCTTGAGAGTTGGGCACATGATCTTCAGCTGCCTCTGGCATACGAAGGACACTCAGTAATCCGTACGTGTCCTATCATGAAGAGGGCTGCCATGTGGGAGTAAGCCAGGTGGTCCTCGCCTGCCAGGAGAAAGGGTGTTTTCACAATATGTCTTTGAATTGCATTCTCAGTCCATGGACCCGCTGGTTCCCTGTGTCCTCACCTAGATTGTAAGGCTCATGGCTTTTGTGTTTTCCTTTAATACCAATTATTTATCCATATCCTCTACACAGAACCATTTTGTTCAGCAGAATTAATCATTGGAACTATTCCCAGCTACCTGTGCCTCACACTGTGCTTCATCAGCCTTCTTCCCTACCAGTCTCTACCACGACTCTTCTACCAGGTCTTTCCCTGGACAGCATCTCTACCTTGCAACCACGTTCCTCGGTCACCACAACAAAGCCACAACCTTTTTTTTCCTTTATGAGTGTTATAGGAGATGAGCTCAGGCCCTCATGTTCACTTGATAAGGACTTTGCTGGCAGAGCTGGCCCTGCTGGTCTCTTCAAATCACCCAGTGTACTCTGCGGCGTTCTTATTTGTCTTCCATGATCAGTACATACAGCTTAGAGAGACTTTCTGGATGGCAATGGCATTGTTTCCTTTTACTCACTAACCTGGCTCACATACGTACAATTTCTCTCTCTCTCTCCAGTTTCTTGAAGGTGCATAGAGATAAGTTTAAGCTAAATTATAAAAGACAATACAGAGAGTGGAAAATATGACACTCTGAATTTTGTTTCGAAGAAAGATGTTATAAGAAAATAATTAGTAATATTGCAACTTTTTCCATAGGAACTCAACTTTTGCTTATAGGATTAAGTCACACCAGCACAGTATTAAATCACAAGTATAAAGAGAAATAGAGTTGATTTTCTTTGTTTATTTAGGAATTTTAACTAAACATAGTTGGTTTACCATGATGGCTCCTTCCTTATTGGCTTAAACTCTGATTTTCATGTCAACAGAATTAGCACAATGATCACTAAACTAAGAAGAACAGCAGTGAGGTCTCAGTTCCCTATCACTACAGCACTGACCTGCTGAAGCCTTTCAAGCCTTTGTTGATGGTTTAACTGATGCTTTTCAGAAAAGCACCCTGGAAAGCTGTGCTCTGCCCTGAGTCTTCCTGCTAAATGTGTCTCCTGGGGTTCCCCTTCCCAGTGCCATGTTAAGCACGAATCTGAATATTTTTCACAAGCTACTTAATGCTGTTTAAAACTCACAGGTAAATCATTTTAACTAAACTCTTGATAACGCTCCACCCTCCAAAACGTTCCTAAGTAGTTTTGAATGATTATAAAATTGCCATTAAAAATTCAGCAGGTGGCGCACCACATGAGAAATGCTACATCTGTGTAAATCACATTGTGGAGAATGGCTGTGTTCTCCCCCCATACTGAGATCAATGCTTAAAATTTTATGTGATTACCCTCTGTGTATGTATAATGTAGGCTGAGAGCAGTGTCAGGGAGGAAATGAATCTGCACTTGTGTGCCTGCTTTGAAATGCAGAGATTTCCAACTTCCTCTCTCCTGAAGAGCCTGGAATGCTCCCAATGACATGGACGCTAGATGTGTGTGCAAGCTGTCCAAGGCATGCACAGCAGCACATGTAAGCTAGGTCTGAAGGGAATATAGACAATATCCCATCCTCGTGGCCCATATGCTGAGTGATGACGTATGATGACTACCTCTGTCTTCTCAAAGGGCATCTTTGATTTGAGTTCCAAATCCATCCAGATTTTACAACACTGTTTGGTTGATGCCAAAAGGCCAAGAGAAAAAGCCCTGCCTTTCCCTAGCTCAGAATTCACAGACCCAGTGTTGTGGTTTGAAAGAGAACAGTCCCTGTAGCCTCATATTCTTGAGTATTTATATTGGATACATTAAGTGCTCATGCGTTATTTAGGACCATATTGTTATCAAATCAACAATTATGGTGTGACAGTCTCTTTGGTAACACAACTCTTATTTTTCTTAAAAATGACACCAAGTACAAAAGTAATGATGTTGACAATTTCAGTGTGCCAAAAAGAAATTGTGAGGTTATCCCCTTACATAAAAAGGTGACCATTATGAATTTAATAAGGAAAGAAATGATATTACATACCAAGGATCTATGGTAAGAATGCATCTTCCACCTGAGGAATGATGCAAGAAAGAGCTCTACAGTCACTGTGCAATCACAACTCAGGTTGCAAAAGCTAAAGCTGCAGTGTATTATGAGCCCTTACTTAAGATGAATAAGCCACTGACTAAATTTCTGTGTGTATCTTCAGGGGAGGTATTAGGAATATTTCTTAAGATAAATCTCTCTGCCAATGCAAATAATTCTAATCAGACCAAATTAGACCAAATAAAAGATGCCCATGTTTATTGGAATGCTCCTGGGTAGTCTCAGGAAAGCATGGAGAGGGAAAGAGAGAGAAGGGGAGACCACGTGAAACCCGGAGACCATGTGTACATTCTGGGGGGCAGCCAAAATAGCCTGTGGGAGTGGTTCTGACCCTCCCTGGGGAGGGCTCACCGCTTGGTGGGCTCTCCCAGAGGTGGAGCCCAGGCCAAGGTAACTCCCAGGGGAGGAGGCTTGAAATGGAAGCCAGGGGCTGGGGTGACGCTTCCAACCAGACTTCTCGGATATAGGGGTGTCAGGTGACAGGGGTCTCACTCCCAACCAAACATCCCAGACTCCTTGGATATAGGGGTGTCAGGGGCTGGAGTGATGCTTCCAACCAAACATCCCAGACTCCTTGGACACAGGTGTGTCAGGGGGCTGGGGTCTCACTTCCACCCAAACATCCCAGACTCCTTGGATATAGGGGCATTGGCTCAAGTCTGGCTACTTCCTGCGGGCATAGAGCAATGTTGAAGAGGGGAGAGCTAGGAGTTGGTGGGCTCACGCTTAGCAAGAGGCGCGACTGAAGCAACATTCGTTTTACTGTCATCCTGGAGACTTAGGCAGCTGTTTCTTGAGGAAGATGATAAGGCAGGTGGCTAAGAGACAAAAATTATTGGTCCTATGAATAGGGCTAGCCATGGGAAGCCATTAACTGCCAGAATGGGACAGAGAAGTGTCCTGGTTGTACAGGTGAGGCTCGGGTGTATAATTGGGACACAATAGCTGGTAAAACCAGATTTTAGTTGGTAGATGTCCTTGATCCAGGAGAGTTGGTACCAATGGTCAAGTCCCAGGAGCTGGTGCAGGTATTGGCATTGTCTGAAGAGAGCTTTCTAAGTTTGTCTTGGCCCCGACAGCAGGAGTGACCTGTAAAATATGCTTAAAAATGAGTGGGGTTAAAATATGCACTGGAGACTGTTAGTCTTTATCAGACCAGATTTCTTGATAACACAGCAGAACTTTTTCCAGGTACCTGTAGGTATCTGTAAGAGAACAGAACAGATTACATCTCGGTGTCATAGCAAAAGGCTATTGCTTTAGATTAAAAGGTATGCACATTTTAGAAGAGAATGAAAAGGAATTGGGTACTGTGGTTTAACCTGTTAATCCTGAACTATGAAGCCTGTGAAAGAGGCACACCTCTCTGTATTTTAGCAGGAAACTTAGCAAATGAAGTAATGAGCTACCAGTACCTTGGGTCATCAAATGCCATTAGACAGATCTAAGGGGATAAATGAGCAGAAACAAGACAGCTTTTTTAGCTACACAGGCGATCCCAAGTCTCTCCTTAGTCCTTGGAGAACACCACTCAAACCACCATTGAATGAGAACCAATGTGGTATACAGAGGCCCAGACAGAGTTTGGGAAGGGGGTTTGAAGAACACTGGATCTCAGTCAATGTTGGTTTGAGTGGAAAATGCTCCCTCCAAGCTCCTATATGTTCCCAGCTGGTGGTGCTGTTTCTACAGGGAGGTTATGAGCCTTTTAGGGCATAGAGCCTTGATGGAGGAAGTATGTCACTGGGGTACTTTGGGAGTTGGGAGTCTTATCCCACTTCTGATTCCCTCTCTCTGTTTCCTGTGTCTGTACCTGAGACTTGGTCTCTCAGCTTCCTGATTCTGTCATCTTGCCTGTTGTTTGCTGATATGCTTCCGTGCCATTATGGACACTTATCCCTTTAGAACCATGAGCCAGAATAAATGCTTTCAGCTATGAACTGCTTTTGGTCATGATGTTTTATCACAGCAACAGACAGTAACTGATACAGTTGCAAAGGGAAAAGGGCAAGACTGAGCTGACATGGTATGACCCCATCTTAGAAAGTGGATTATCGACTTTCAAGTATATCTTTCAGAACTGTAAACTGTCTTATTTTATTCTGTATCACCAACTATGGTTTTAAGTAGACTGGATTAGAAGTCTTAGTGTATAGGGTATTTTTCCATATTGTGCTTGAAAGTAGTTGGGGCATCCCCACATCTAGTTTGCCCATAGGCCCATCACAGTGGGTATTCACAGCACATATACAGACACACACCTTCAGATGATACTTCTAAAGACTTTACTCTATCTCTGTTTCCAAAACCTGGCCCTAGAAAAGAGGTTCCAGGAAAACCTATGGTGCAAGATGATGTTTGAAGTACACTTTGAAAAATGTTCTTTCCAGTATGCCATTCTGTCAATAACTCAGACTCAACTATGGACTCTGGCCAACTTTGCATAAAAACTTTTGTGTTGTGGGGGGTGCATGTTATTGATGTTTTTCAAGCCTGAGAGAGGAAGCAATTATAGAAAATACTTCTACTGGTTTTTATGTGCATGTGTGCCTTGGGTGAGTTATACAAATAAGTCATGAAATAATGTGCCTACATTATATTCTAGTAAAGAGATTTTGCCAATATCTGTAACTCCTGGTCACAGTAATCATTCTAAATTTCTATCAAATACGGTGTAGTCCTCACTCAACAGAAAAGGAATGGTTTTAGGAAAGGGATCAGGAGCGCCCCCTGCAGGCTCCAACCTAGTCTGGGACTCAATAGGAAGCTGGCTGACTTCAATTGCAGGCCAGTGGTGCCTGCGCCTAAGGCAGCATTTCTGATGAGGCTACAAGACTGGGAACCTCCTGGTACACTTTCAGATTTTCTCTCATCAAATGAGCATTTTTACCTTTGGAACAAGGAAATCCTTGTTTGTATTTCCTACCAGGCCTCACACACGCTACACATGGCCCTGTCACTGGAATGCCTGACTGCTGTGTGGTCCCTGGTACAGGCTTTGATGTCTATACACTTTAGTTCCTATATTTAGAGGGAGGAAAATGGTCCCTCTTTCAGATCTTTTCAAAGATTAAAGCATCATATTTCCAGCATAATTAATACGGTCCATGGCTCATGTCACATGCACATTGTTCAGAGATCCATAGATATACACCTTGTCTGAGAGAGCCTTTCTTTTGGACCTCTTGCCCTTGACTAGTGAGTATCTCACTCATCCCCTTACATAAAACCTGATCTCCACCAAACTAGCAATCCAAATTTGAAACTATAGTATTTTTAAGACATAAATTTATATATGTTTTATTCTTTGCTGGCTTTAGATATAACGCATTTTTGTCCTATCTTCATCGTTTGATGAAAATTTTCTCTTTTTAAATCCCCTTCCTATGTTCGTGTGTACGCGCATGCATGCGTGCATTTGCGTGTGCATGTGTGTATGTGCCTGTGTGTATGTGTGTGTGTTTATCCACACTTCTCTAGAGTTCTCTTTCTATATATAAAGAAGATTCATTTATTAGAATAACTTCCAGATACTCCAACAATGGCTGCCTACGTATGTCCTAGAATCCAGATGTCTCTATTGTCTTCAGTACATGCTGGAATCTCAGAGAAGTAGGATCTAATGTCAGATAAGGAATGAACTTGCTAGCAATGTGGGAGCAGGCAGGCCAAGAGCAAAAGCTTCCTTTTCCCATGGCCTTATCTAGGTTTCCAGCTGAACTATTGATGGTTCAGCTCAGAGGTGAATCTTTCCACCCCAAAAATTCAGATTAGAAGTGGATCTTCCCCCTTCAAGTAAAAAATCCCTCACAGGTGTGCCCCTCTATTTTGTTTTTTGTTTATTTGTTTTTGTTGTTGTATTTTTGTTTTGGGGGTGTGGTTTTTTATTTATTTGTTTTTGGTTTTTCGAGACAGGGTTTCTATTTTGGTTTTTTAGTTAATTTCAGATGCAGTCAAGTCAACAATCAGAAAGAGCATCACAATGTCTCTGTGTTTGATCAGAGTCCTGTGAGTGAGCACAAGCAGATTGTTCACTGAAGCATGAGCAAATTATCAGTTGCTACACTGCTGAAGAAAGTGACTCTCCTTCCCCCCCAAACACCATTAACATCAATAAGCCCTCAGGGAAATCGAGGCCTCATTACCAGTTAGTGCAGGTTTTATGTAGCTAACCACAGAGATTTACAACCTGTCAAAGTGCAGAGTAAATGACTACAGAGAACTCAGCTCTTAACAGGACCCACCCTCCTCTCTCCTCTCTCCCTCCCCTCTGCCCAAACCCCTTTGTCTGTCTGTCTGTCTGTCTGTCTGTCTGTCTGTCTCTGTTTCTCTGTCTGTATCTCTGTCTCTCTCTCTCTCTCACACACACACACACACAAACACATGTACACACACACACTCACACACATAAACACATGTACCCATACACACACACACACACAAACACATGTACACACACACACACACACACACACACACACACACCAGAGCTTATGAAGAAGCATCATCATGGAAAGGATGGATAGCACAAAGGCTCTAAGATTCACCACTTGGAAGGATAGGATATCTGTTAAATAGGATCTTATGGACATGACAAGATGTTATTTCTGAACTCATGGCAGCTATGGATGATAATACTTGTCGGCTGTAATAAGGAGAGTAAAAAGATGCCTTCTAGACATGTAAAAACAGCTTCCATCAGGATCCCCACTGCATTCAAGGCTATACCTGATAACAGGGACTCATTCTAGATAACCAGACACAGCCCTAGATCCCATGATGACCATAGGACGCATATGAGCAGAGACCCAGAGCAATGTTCTGTCTGGAGAGATGCCACCTTGATGTGCCCTGTGGCTGGAGAGTCTCCTGCAGGATCCTTTGACCCTCAATTCAGAGGCTTTTGTTAGAGAATGCACCTGACCTTCAGAAAGATACATGAAACAGGTGAGCAGCCTTGGGGAAAGAGACCTAGGACCATAGTTAATAATTTAGAGTGAAAACTGTGTGAAGACCCTCAGCGCAATGTAACTTTTATTTTACTAACTACATGTTCTACCATCTTGCTTGAGACATAGACAAATGGTTTTCCAAAGCCAAACTGGCCACAAAACCTTATCAGCTGTGACACTCACATCACTCCCAGGCATTCTGACCCCTGCGTAAATTCAGTTACCAGGCCCACCTACACTGACATCTACAGTGACATTTTCAGGGAGCATATTAGTCTACTGTGAACTTTAATGATGCTCCTAGACCAGTGGTTCCCAAGACCTGACAGAACTCTTCCCAACCTTCATGACAAAAAAAAAAGAAAAAAATAGAAAGTTTACTCACTTGTCCTGCTTATCTGAAAGAAAACAGATGGTTTTAATGGTTTAATGGTTGCTGAGAGACAAGAGTCAATGATGACAGAGTAGAGGTATGGCAGCAAGCCACAGACAAAGCCAGACAGAGGCAGGAAATTCTTCTTTTGACCCATGAGCATGAAGAAGAGAAAGGTCTAAGACGAAATGGAGGAGAGATATTAGCTGTTAAAGCCCGCCTCCATTCACACACTTCTTCCAAAAAGGCTGCGTCTCCTAAATCCTCCCTAATAGAGCCACCACCTGGGACCAAGATTCAAGCATGTGAGCTGATGGAGGGTGTTCTTATTCAGACCACCACATAATGGAAGGCAGAATGCCTAGATAGGTACCTCTTGACCTCCACTTGTCAAAACCTCATTGTTTTTCAATGAAATTGGGGTAAACAAATTTTCCATGAATCATTGAGAGATCATGTAAACTCATTTTATTCTTAAGTCACTCTGGGATAGAAATTACCTTTGTAGTCCTCATATTTTATAATCTCCTTGGTGGGCAATGCTGAGGGAGCAGATGCTCCCAGCACAGAGGGAATCCTAGATATCACTCATTCCTGCTTCCTCATTTTACAGATAATAAAGCCGAGGATGAGACAGTAAAGCGATTTGCCCAAATTCATGAACCTGTCTATTCTAATTCCAGCCAACTGCCTTTCCCAGAATAGCATACTGCTCTTGCATAATGAAAAACAGCTTTATTTTCCATGAGAATAAAGGAGGTTCAAGTTAAAAGGAAGAGGTTTTCTGGATGCAGGGTGTCATTATGCCTATGTGGAGAAATGTTAGCAAAAATGGAAAAGAAAAAAAAAACTGTGCAGAATAAAGGAAGTTATTCCTGGCAGTTGACTGAAGGGGAGAGGAATCATAAAAAGTCGAAATGACAGATAAATGAATAATGTGATGAGATAAATCAAATTTGGGCTCTACCGGGATCAAAGAGAGAGGAGAGTGTGGGAAAGAAAGATGATGTCTGGGTTTAACATTCATTTGGGAATCATTTAGAAACCTTGAGATAAAAGGGTTCTGTAGAAATAATAAATGTGTGTGACTTAATTTTTGAGGGACCAGGAGATTCATGCTTTGTCACAAAATGTTATTAAAAACAGCTATTCATTTTTCATGTAACAAGATGAAATGTGCAATCTGTACTGACAGCAAAATTATAGCCTCGGTTTCTCCCGGTACTTTCCTCCAATAGCAGGCCAGTTGACATCGTTAAGTGAAGATCAAAGTACAGAGACAGGCACTGTAAAAGAAATCTAATTGGGAAGCAATTAAAAAAAAATCTTTCATTAGCCCCATTGTCAGAATTCTCAAGATTCTCAAAGAACAAGAACTTGTAGACTGACTAGCCCTGTGAATTAAATGTCATCAGATTTCAATGGGCTGCCCACTCTCTTTCTGGTTTCTTTTTTCCTGCATTTGTGTTTATTTGAGTAT
This sequence comes from Arvicola amphibius, assembly GCF_903992535.2. Classification (NCBI taxonomy): domain Eukaryota; kingdom Metazoa; phylum Chordata; class Mammalia; order Rodentia; family Cricetidae; genus Arvicola; species Arvicola amphibius. Next base: position 79,410,036 of record NC_052049.1, on the reverse strand, counting down.
AGAAAGACAAATCTTCATACTTAAGCACAATTACCAGGGACTCCTTGGCTTGACGTCAGCTATTTATTAAAAAAAAATCTGTGTCATCAACTGTAAAGTGAATGCAAGATTACCTCCTTTGTTATATTTAAAGACAGCTCTTGGAGGTGATTGCTTAAGTTATAAAGGCATAAATATCTCTCATTATTTCTGACTTGTAAGACATTATACGGTGTGAGAAGTGCCAGCGTTCTGCAGATAAGACTCACTCAGCAATTCGGACGTGTTCCTTGCTGAATTCTCTTTCACAGCAAGTATCTGTACTGGGTTGGGATTGCATTTTAGACTAAGTTTTCTTATGACTATAATATTATGTTTTTATTCATGTAAGAAATATTTTATTATTGAATACAGCTGTTCTATAAAATTATTTATATTTATTAAGCATTCACAAGATGGGAAAATGCTAAGAATCTATAAAATTCCTTTCAATATGTTCATTTCTTTTACTATCTGGCTTTATAGTCAAAGGTATGGAGACTAAAGGGAAGTGACATTACTAAACAAAGTTACAATTCTTTCTTTTTACATAACTGGTATGTAAAAATATAAATCTCATGCACATGAGTGAATTACTCTATGATGCTTTAATATACACAGGTGCATCTCACACAATTCAAATATCCCTTTCTTTCCTTGTAAAAGCATTCAGTTCCCTCTTCACAGTCCACTCTTCTGTGAGGTTTTCTCCTAAAGGACGAATCCCGCACCATCTGTGTTCCCAGGACTTCTAACCCTGTTCTGGTCTCTCTCCTATGACACTGCCACGGTTTGCCTTCCTCTGTTGACCTTTTTTTTCACACTTTTTCTTTTGTCATTATTTTTATTGAATGAAAGAAGAGCTACATTTACTTATTTTAAAAAAAGATTTCTTTATTTATTAATGATAACCACAGCACACAGAAGGGACTTCCACATCAGGACCTGATGTGTCCTATAGCAGTGCAGACACTCAGATAAACAGTGTAGGCGCAGGGAAAAGGTTTCAAGCAAATTGACAGTGAGTAAAGAAAACCTGGGGAGGTGACCGGGCAGAGTGTCGCTTGCAGGTAGAAGGGGAGCATGTGTTAGCATTTATGGCAGAGCAGCTACAACAAAATTGTAATAAACAGATATGATATTCTGTCAGGGAAAGCAGGAAGAAAGGGATGTGCCTAAAAATAAGGAACCACCAGTTTTTCAAAATATAGTTTCTGAAGGGAGAGACAGACATCTGTACCAACCTCAGGCTAAAAGGGTTATTTATTTTTGTAATCATGGTCAATTATAGTACTAAATAGTAATCATAATAATGATAATATTGAGAAAAGTAAATGATTTTGAGGACTAGATTCTGGCATTTATAGCTAGAACATAATCAGACAGAGTTATTATTTCCATGGGAAATGTTGTAAGTTGCTTAGGATATGGTGGCAGGTGAGTAAAAGAACTCTCTCCTGAAATATATGATCAGCAGCTAAGTATTCAAAACTGAATCTCTGATTAAAGGCTGAGAAGTGACCGCCACTGCCTTATACAGAACAAGATGTAAACAAAGAAATGCAAAACCAGAAATGGAGGAAGAGGGACCATAAGTTCAAAGCCAATCTAGACAACACAGTGACTCCTTATCTGGAAACCTTAAAGAAAGAAAAAAGAGGAGTTGATGAGAAGAAGGAGGGGAGAAGAGAGAAAGAAGAAGAGGATGAAAAATGAAAATCAGAATTAAAGATATTGAAAAGAGCAGATATAGAGGCTTTGAAATAAAAAGATGGGAGAGAGTCCAATATTGCAGTTTTCCAAAGCCACAAAAGGAGGGAAAACAGTGTCAAGTGTTGTAGAGACTTCAATAAAAACAAAGGAAGAATATCAGATATACCAAGAATCTAGAAATTAAAAGGAAATGTTTAAAAGAATCATTTCAGCATCCAACAAGTTAGGAAACAGACAGAGGCTTTTGCTATGCGAGCCTGGAGAGGTGAGTTCAGTTCCCAGAACCCAAATGAAGATGAAAGGAAAGAACTAACTCTAAACAGTTGTCTCCAGACCTAAGCAAGCACAAGTCCATACATGCCTATCACACACACACACACACACACACACACACACACACACACCATGATAATAGGGCATTTTAGTTAAAGATGTTACCAACATATATATTTGTATATATAATATAATTTACTTTTTTCCTAAATTTCAATGAATGCATTACTTGGGATGAAGATTTGTAATTATTGTAAGTCCGTAATTGTGGCCATGGTGTGGGCATTGCTTTCTTCTCTGTGATCAATGGTGCGCAAAAGAGCACAAGACTTAGTATGCCTAAGAGAGGTGGCTTCTTTCTCATAGTAGCTGTATGACTTTGGACAATGCACAGGAGTTATCTTTAAGCTTAAAGGACATTTTGCTTTCATACATCATAAAATTCGCTCACAATTATTTTAACTTTTCTAGATGGCAGTCTTTTTGTATTTGAAATGGTAGAGCTTCTAGCTCTAACTTCTTATGGAAGGAATTATAAAGCACAGTCACCAAGTCAGACTGCATATGAACATTGTACACTATTGAAATCAATACTGTATTTTAAGGGGAAATAATTTTAAATGATAACACATGCTAAAAATCAATAAAGAATTACTGGTCTGTGTATATTCCTAACGCCCTGTATACTTTACTTAAGAGAAAGGTCTCTAAAAAAATCTAAGTATTTTTGTAGATACTTGAGTAGTTGCAAATGAGCCCCTGCCTTCCTGATGTTAGCATTTTGTCTAATTCTGATTCCATGCATCACTAAATTCTGAACAATCTGTGTCTTAAAGCGTACCATGCACTAATTCTGCTCTGACAACTTTGTAATGGGAATTTGAACACTTATTATATTTTTCTTGTTAAAACAGGGGCAATGCACTCTGAATGTTACAGGCCACTCATCTTGCCTGGATGTGCTGAAGTTCCCTGTAGCTGATTCCTTTTGATTTGAAGTGTCATTTTGAATAACACTGGGCCAGGACTACACACACACACACACACACACACACACATACACACGCACACACACACGAGCTCACTTCTCTGTAAGAGTTGCCTTCATCCTGTAAATCCTACTCTGGTCTTGTCCAGGCAGTGTGGGGTTGGTAAGGAAGTCTATTTCACTGACCTTTAGTCTACCCAGCAGTTCCTGTGGTTAACACAGTGGGATCTAAAACATTAGTTAAGAGGGAGGTTCCTAGTGAGGTGTCTGTAACAGGAGAAATGTCTGGCTTACACAAAGAAACTTCCTGTGCTAATGAGAACGCTAATGTTCTGGAATGCATTTGCAAGAGTTTATGGCCAAATGCAGAGTTTGAAATTATGTGATGAGTTGGAACTGTAAAAACTTCTGCTGTGTTTCTTCTTGGCAAAAGTTTCCTATTTCTTTTCTTTCTTTCTTTTTTTTTTTTTTTGAAGTTTGATACTTTATTTTGTTGAACACAACTAAACTGGTAAAGTATCTGTTTATCATATATTACTTTAAAAATAATAAACAAATCAATCTTAGAGGAAAGAAAGAAATGTTGCTTTTTAATGAGGTCAGTTTCCAGGCATTTTGGTAGAGTCTGGCATGGAAACAAAATGTTCTAGAAAAAAAACTGGACGCCCTTAATATCTCTATTGAGTATTTATTCAGGTAAATCAAGTATTATACTAGATACTTTCTAATGCTGTCAAATTCGATCCTGACTTCAGTGTAGGAAAATACTGTAAGACATTATGAATGGTCATTCTTAAGAAAAGAGAAAATTGATTTTGAATAGATTAAACATAACAAATAAACAGAGCACAAGGTATTTTCCAAAAAGCCTAACATGCTGTAATGTTTTGAAATGGGATAGCATTGGTACTTATCTTACCTCCCCACCAGTTTTCTGCCTGAATTTGTTGATATTACTCTTTATGGTTAAATACCCACAGATGGATCTGTTCTTCCTTCTGTCTGAGGCAGGAGTTCTCCACTGTATCTTTGACATGCTCACCTAGATTCTTCATGTTGTATCTCATTCATGCAAAGCAACAACACTGAAAAGTTCAGAAGCTCACGGGGGTCTGAAATGAAGGGAGGAGACTGTCTGGCTTGCCTTCATGTAGGTAGGGTATCCTTATCACACTGGAAAAAATACCTTTTACTGTGCCTATTTTGCATTTAAGATAAGCAACTCTCAGGGATTAATTATTCAAAGAAGTTAGGTATTGATACTAAAGGGGATTGGATAAGCCTTCCCAGATTCTCTGCTCCTGGGGGATAGATGAGAAAATTAGAATGCAGAAGCCATTGGCTTTAAAATGTTGGCTCTTCCTGTCATACCTCCATAATTAAGAAGATTCAAGGCAGCAGGACACCTACTTTCTAGGGAGTTTTGCAAGAAGAGGTACTAAGTCAAGCTTTTTTATTTTTAAAGTAGAGTCAGTTAGTCAGAGTACCTCCTTTGCAAGTAAGAACAAACCATAACCTTTTCTGATGTTAATAAACCCAAACCTGCCTTCATGCCTGTTTCTGAATGCCTGCCTTTCACAATAAATTTCATTCCTAATCATGAACACAGCTCAAAGTCTCTCTCTGATTGGTCCCAGGAGGTCTGCAGCATTCACGGGTACATGTGGCTAATGGGTCGTGGAAAGACTCTTAGAGCAAGGTGAACAGTGACTTGCCTGAGTCTGCATTAGATGTGTATATAAGAACCACTCGCTGTCTTGACCTCATCCTCTTTTCTTCTCTCCACTATCTGAACCAGGTTACGCAGTCCACACCTCTCAGCCCTTCCTCCAGCTCCAGGCACCAACAGATGTGTCTGTATGTTTTCAGGATTTGTCCCAGGTTTCATATGGCAGCAAGTAATTACACTTAATGGTAAATCTTTATGACATTCAGGTTCTTCAAAGGGAAGACATCCAGCATCGACTTGTGACTTACCTGTGCACGCATCTGTATATGTGTGCATCCACATATACACACATGTTCACATTTATTTTTTTTCTTTGAGATGGGGTTTCTCTTGGCTGTTCTGTAGGTGAGTCTGTAGAGCAGACTGGCCTTGAACTCACAGAGATCCACTTGCTTCTACCTCCCAAGTACTGGGCTTAAAGGAGTGCACCACCTCTGTCCAGCATATATTCACATTTATATATGCCAAAACTACTATCCAGATTTGAACATGAATATGTTGTTTCTGGAAGAAAAAAAGATGAAGATAAAAGAAATAATATTGTCTCTGCCTCCTTCTGTGTGCGTGTCCATCTGTCTGTTATAGGAAATATTATAAGTTGCCACAGTTGTGTATACAATGTTGTCTACATCCAGATATTATGAGGCTAAATATACCATTCCTTAAAGTCACCATAAATATTTTATCTTGCATGTATGGACATGGACTACTGGACTACCTCCAGAGGACAGTCAACTCCGAAAGCAATTTAGTGGTTTTTTTTCTTTTGGCATTTGCAAAGCACATGAACTAATACTACAGCTATTTCAGCCTAAGACTAAAAGCTCAAAATAAATAAATTCACCAAAAGTTAGTAGCTTAGAGAGTGGGTTTGAAGTCCTTATTTTCTCATCATAGCTTAGACTTTAGCGGAGTAGACTATAATAAACTTGAATCAATAAACGCATCCTCAAGACCACTTTACCTTAACTCCTGCCCTGCTCATCTCCTCCATAAATTAGCCCTTTATTTTCTTAATGCCAGGTATCCTGCCGATTCTGAGGAAAATGAAAGCCCCTGGTGTAAAATACAAAAGTTTCTGACAACGGGTAGATAAATTCTTATTTATTAAAAATAATTTCTATCTTAGCATGAGGTCAATAGACTTAATGAAAAAATTTCATGGCATAAACAATATTGCAATGTCCTAATTATGACTTGCCAACAAACCCCAGCATGCACTAGATTATGGAGCTGAAGTCTCATTTCCAGATGTTGTAGTTAGATGTTGTTTGTTAATCTAAATATCTCAGTGGTTCCTAAAATTAGGCCATAGCAAAGTGGAATCTGATGTTGGGCGTTCACCAGCACCCAATGGGAAGGACTAAATAAAACAAGCCTAAAGTCTGCTGCAAAGATGGGTGTAAGTGTGGCACTTTGTTGGGCAATTGAAGCTTTTTCTCTATATTACCACAAACTCATCCAGCAACAGTTTCTTTGCAAAGCATGCATAGTAAATTGTATACCTCATAAAGTAAATGAGAACCCTTATAATCAAAACACAAACTACTGGCATAGAGGTCCAGGTATTTGGGGATGTAGGGATTTAGTTTCCATAGCTCTGGCCTTTCATTCACCTCCTTCTCACCTGTTCTCTCCCTGCTTCAGTCACCTCATTCACACCATGCTCTACCTGCTTCAGTCACCTCATTCACACCATGCTCTACGTGCTTCAGTCACCTCATTCACACCATGCTCTACGTGCTTCAGTCACCTCATTCACACCATGCTCTACGTGCTTCAGTCACCTCATTCACACCATGCTCTACCTGCTTCAGTCACCTCATTCACACCATGCTCTACCTGATTCAGTCACCTCATTCACACCATGCTCTCTACCTGATTCAGTCACCTCACTCCTACCCATGCACTCCCAGCTTCAGTCACTTTCCTCCCACCCATGGTCTACCTGCTTTAGTTACTTATTCACACAAAGCTCTATTTGCCTGATTAGAAAAGCAGAACATGCAGCAAACAGAATTTTCCCTGTGACTCCTAGAAATCTAGGAAATATGTTCTGAGCTTTAAGGAAATGAGCTTTAAGGGTGTGATGGGTCTGCAGAGCAACACCGCATAATTGTAAGTTTCAGACAATTTGATATTTTTCAATAATTCAGGAAGATTATATATTTTTCCCCAAATATATACTTGAACTGTACTCTGAACTTTTTAAGAAGCAACGTGTCCTCAGGGCCCTAATGAGAACATAAGCTTGGATATGATTTTTCTCATTAGATGTTATAAAATGCACTAGAGAAGGGAAAGGAACAATTTATAAACCAAATAACACAAAACAAAGTATTCAATCTAATTTGAAGTCCATGTTAGAGACTATAATTTTCTACACTCGGAGAAAATGTGACTGATATTTGCTGCAAATAGTGCCTTGAAGGGCTTTGTATTTAATTAAATGTCCAATGACAAATTTGATCGCATCTTCAGAACCAGAGATTGATAGGAGCGCAAGGTCAAGGGAGCCATTTACTATGACAACAGCGATGCATAGGATTGATGCTACTTCAGTCTGGGATGTTTTATTTCAGAATGATTAGACTCTCATAGCATCAATGATACCACTTTATTAGCTTTTAGCATCTGTGCATGTGCTCCTGGAAATGCTTCAGCCACTGAGTATCACAGGCCATTTGAAGCCATCTCCTTGACAGAATATCCTTCTTTACAGAGTGTCAGTGTGAACAATGTGTGTGCCAGTGGATGTGTAACTCTGAACCTTATGATAAGTTTTTGTGCCCCGATAAACCTCTCTACTGACATAATAATTCAAATCATACCAAATCAAACCAAATTAGAAAAAGCCCAGTTTTCATGAATACCAGCGCTCCCAGGAGGAGATGAAGAAGGAAGACCAGAAAACCATGGAGAGAGGACAGGAAGACCAAAAAACCCACATGTTGGCAGACTTTCTCGGAGATGGAGTCTGGACTGAGGCAACTTCCAGAGGAGGGGGCTTGGGATGGACCTTCCACCCAAACATTGGAGGTGGAGTCTGGACTGAGGCAACCCCCCATGGGGGGGCCTGGGATGGAACTTTCCACCCAAACATTCCGGACTCTTTTGATATAGGGATGCCATGGGCTGGGGTGGACCCTTAACCAAAACACTTACTGTAATAGAATGCAATTACATATAGGTGTTTAATTTCAGGGGATGGAAGAGGAGGACCAGGACATACAGACCAAGAAAGACAAATGTTGTAAGGTTAATGTGGAGCAAGCCAACACTAAAACCAGCTATAAATGACAACCAAAGTCAGATACTAGAGAATGGAAAGAGTAGAGGTTAATTTCATGTTTTTCAGTTAGCTGACGTTTGTAGGATCACATGGCTAATATTTAAATGTTTCCTTTTTAGGTGATACTATCTATTTAGCAATTCACTTTAGACAGAAAATTACATGAGCAGAGAGACTGAGAGAACATGATCATATATCTCCATTAGCAAAAGACCAAAAGGGTTACAAGCAGCTATCAGCCAACCATCCTAACCTGGTAGTTCAGGAGCAAAAAGACATGAGTGTCCTGGAAGCAGTTGTTAAGGTTGAAAGCTACAGTCTGTAGCTAAGGAAGCTTAATATCCTCATTCTTCTGTTTGTGTCCAGCATCTGCAAGAGAAGGAACAGAAACAGCCGCTCCCCTAACTCCCACAGCTTTATGGTTTATTTTTTGATTTCCTGCTAATTAAGACTTAAGCTGTTTAGTTTAGTTTGTTTTATTTTATTGTAAGATAGTCCACATACAACTTATCCTCTTGCATCAAGTGAACAATTTCTAATCACTGCCCCGGGTACACTGCTGTGTAGCAGTTCTCAGTAGCTCACTCTTTTACACTGAGACTCTATGCCTGCTGACCAATAAATGGCATTTCCCTGCTAGCTCGACCCCTGATAACCAGCACTCAACACTTTTGCTTGTAGAAACTTGACTACTTCATGCAAGATACTTATAGACCCTTTGTCTCTCTGTGTTTCATAGACACAGTAGGTTTTTAGGCTATCTATTCCATTGTTTTCCTGAAGTAATATAGAGATATGTTTCCCAAGATGCTACATAATTGTCATCAGGAATGTTAAAAAATAATCTGGCTTCATCTTATCACTTTTGGAGACATCATCTCCCTATTTGTTCTTGCTTCATTTTTGTTTTTGCAATCAAACACCCTGATGAAAAGCATTGTAGGGGATGAATAAATTAATATAGTTTACAATTCCTGGATACAGCCTATCACTGCGAGGGAGCTTAGATAAAAACTCAGAGTTAGTCACATCGTATGCACAGTCAAGAGCAGAGAGAAACGGGCATCTCTGGTGCCTGCTTCAGCTAGTTTTCTTTACTCATACATTTCAGGACCCAGCCCAGGAAGTAATGTTGTTGACACCCACATCCAAGTGGTCTTCTCACCTTAAGTAATAATCAAGAAATTCACAAATCGATCTAGATAATTCCTCAACTGTGATTCTCTTCTCAAGCGATACTTAGTTGTAGCAAGATGACAAACAAAAACTGTCACACTACTGATTTGGATTTGTGGAACTCAGGTAAAATGTGGTAGTGACTGGCATGCATCAAGAAGACTGATTGGCCAACTCCACGTGTGTGAAGTATTAGGCTGGTTTTTTTTTCTTTTAAATCTATTTATATCCCATTTGTCATGAATGTTGATGCCCAACAACCAAGACCGTGAGTGTGCACAAGTGATACATACAGTGCCAAACCCTTCTCAGCTGGCTCTGTCCAGGAGAAAGAAAGGCTGAGAAGCCTATTGGCTCTGATATGAAATTTCGAGCTTGCAGACTTTACTTCATGCTGCTGGTGATGCCTGTGCTAGCAACTGTTGAAATGCTCTAACTAATGACACAAACTGATGGCGCATGTGCTCAGACCTTGCACATGCTCCACATCCCACATTGTCTTAGTTCATTCTAAATCAGTCAGTGCTGGAGCTGTACTATGCTGACACCTATTTACAAATGTGTCAGGCGTCGTAGCAGCGTCTTTGAAACAGAGCCAGTCACATTTTCTTTCCTCATAAAAGACTGGAAAACAGAAAGGACACGCTCTTTTTACTTGGAATAGTTGATTGGTTTTCAAATTGATCAAATGGCACAATTAAAAGGTAAAGAAATGGTGAAAGTTTCAAATGAGATTCTGATGTAAGATAAAATGATTAAAAAACCTTATAACTAGAGGGAGCAGAATGCTTGGCTGAAAGACGAAGAGGAAAGCAATATAGTCATATCAAATAGGACACAAAATCAAAGCAGCAATGTGTAGATTTCCACAATGCTAAAGCTCTTCGTGAAAAAAACTTTGGTATTAGTTCTTCCTCTCCATCATTTAAAGAAGACATGGACAATCATATTCTTCATCTGACTTTACGTAGTGTTTCATTATTGAAGTCAAGCCATACCCTCTCTCTAGGAACATTCTAGATTCTGGTGTCCAACACCAGAGCTACAACTGAGAACTTGATTCTAACTGAGAACCTAATGCCACTGAGAAAGCAAATTGTCAGTTCTGTTATTCACTAGTCAGAGCTGAAGAGGAAATACAACTAGAATTTCTAGGATACCAGGTTTCGTTATCAATGGATTAAATTATTTTAAATCACCCATAAAAGTTATACTGATTAGACTTGACTTGCAGGCAAGTTCAAAAGGTTCCATTTATGGAAACATCTGAATTTTATTTTAACCTTTTAGCATGTGTCTAGTCTGGAGTTATCACCTCTCAGGATTCCTGTGTAAATCTCTGAACCTTGACATTTCCATAGCCTCTCCCCTTTTCTGGTGTCTCTAGGGACTGAACTCAGCATCTTGAGCACATAAAGCAAGATGAGCTACATCTCCAGAAACATAGCTCATTTCTTTGATACTATTAAGTTCTTTTTTGATGTGCTGAAGAAACCATGTGTTCAATCAATATGAATTCAGTTTTTAATCACTTATTTTAAAATGTTGGCAATATCACACTGATAAGACACACACTGTGATTGTTTTCATGCCCCTCCATCCTCTCACCCCTGCCCAATGACCCCTTTCTTCCCAGCTAGCCCCATCCTCCCATCATGTCCTTCTTTCCTTTTTTAAGACCACATGAAGACAGTGATAGCAAATCAGCATTCTAAGGATGGTGCCTGGAGGATTAACATCTACTCTCCCATGTCTCTGTGATAAGCGTGTTCTTGAACAGTTTGGAACGGCAGCCCTATAATAACCACTCCTATCCCAGTTTAAACTTCGGTCATAGGTACAGATATCTTGTATCTTTGGCTGTACACCAAAGGTTTTACTTTTTTTTTTTTTTACAATTTAAGCAAAATTATCAGGTTGTATTCAATTATATGAGATTAAAATGAACCTTGTTATATTTATGAAACAAAACATTTTACTTTAAACATAATATTAGCATCAACTATGTTTTCTTGAGATTAATTTTATGTGTAAACAGAATGAAATATGTCATTTCACAGAGGTGAATTCTGAACATATGAGTTGTCAATGATCTGATCTAGCATTGATATACTTTGATGAACATAAATCTTGTTTCATTTATCTGTAGTTGGATAACATTTTTTTTCATGATTATAAATCACTTTTTTGTAGTTGGGGAGCAGCAGGCAGGCCTGCTTTTCGTCCTGCCCAGCTCCTGCATGGTTAGATTTATACCCGAAATAACAACACACAAACTGTATTCATTTAAACACTGCCTGGCCCATTAGTTTCAGCCTCTTACTCACATCTTGACTAACCCATATCGAATAATCTGTGTAACACCACAAAGTGGTGTCTTACTGGGAAAGATTCAGCACGTCTGACCAGGTGGCTGGCTTCATGGCGACTGTCCCAGAGAGGAGAGGCGGGGCAATTGTCTGAGCCATCCACCTCACTTCCTTCTTCCTGTTCTGTCTACTCCACCCACCTATGTTCTAACCTATTAGGCCAAGCAGTTTCTTTATTAATTAACCAATGAAATCATCAGATAGATAGAAGACACACCTACATCACTTTTTATTTTTAAAAATTTACATATCAGTTCTAGTTTCCTCTAGCTCCCATCCTCCTGCTACCCCCAACTTCTCCCCACCCTACCCCCAATCCACTCCTCAGAGAGGGTGAGGCCTCCCATTAGGAGTCAACGAAATCTGGCACCTCACTTGAGGCAGGACCAAAGCCCTCCCCCTGTAGCTAGGCTGAGCAAGGTCTTCCTCCATAGGGAATGGGCTCCAAAGAGCCATTACAGGCACTAGAATTAAATATTGGTTCCTCTGCTTGTGGCCCCACAAACTGCCCAAGCCACATACCTGTCACCCACATTCAGAGGGCCTTGTTCAGTCTTACGCAGTTTCCCAAGCTGTCAGTCCAGAGTCAGTGAGTTCCCACTTCCTCGGGTCAGCAGTTTCTGTGGGTTTCCCCATCATGGTCTTGGTCTTTGCTCATAATATTGCTCCTTCCTCTTTATGACAGGACTCCAGGAATTTGACCCAATGCTTAGCTGTGGATCTCTACACCTGCCCTTCAGTTACTGGATGAATATTCTATGGTGACTATTAAGGTAGTCATCAATTGATTACAGGGGAAGGCCAGTTAAGCTGTCCTCTTCACTATTGCTTATATTCTTAGCGAGGGTCAGTCTTGTGAATTCCCAGGAATTTCCTTAGTGTCTAGTTTCTCACTAACCCCATAATGGCCCCCTCTATCAAGATATGTCTCTTGCTCTCCGTCTCTGTCCTTCCCCCGAATGGACATTCCCAGTCTCTCATGTTCTTCTTCCCACTATGTGTCTCCCCTCACCTTTCCCCTACACCCTCTCCACTACCTCCATGCTACCAATTTACTATGGAGAGCTTGTCTACTTCCCCTTCATTGGAGGGAGGGAATCCATATATGTCTCTCTTAGCGCTCTCCTTGTTTCCTGTCTTTTCTCGAGTTGCAAACTAAAGGCTGGTGACCCTTTGCTTAATGTCTAATATCAATTTGTGAGTGAGTACATACCATAATAGTTTTTCTGTGTCTGGGTTATCTCACTCAGGGTTTTTGTTTTCTAACTTCACTCATTTGCCTACAAATTTCAAGATATCACCATATTTTCTTTATCCATTCTTTTGTTGAGAGGCATCTAGGTTGTTTCCAGGTTCTAGCTGTTACAAATAGTGCTGCTATGAACATAGTTGAGCAGATATCCTTGTAGTATGGGTGTGCATCTTTTGGGTATATGCCCAAGAAAGGTATTGTTGGGTCTTGAGGTAGACTGACTCCTAATTGTCTGAGAAACTGCCATACGGATTTCCAAGGTGACTGTACAAATTTGCAATGGAGGAGTGTTCCCTTACTTCACCTCTTCTCCAGCATAAACTTTTATTAATGTTTTTTTATCTTAGTCATTATGATAGGTGCAAGATGGTATCTCAGAGCTGTTTTAATTTGCATTTCCCTGGTTGCTAAGGATGTTGAGTAGTTCATTAAGTGACTTTTGACCATTTGAGATTCCTCTGTTGAAAATTCTCTGTTTAGATTTGTACAACATTTTTAATTAGATTATTTGGTATTTTGATGCCAAGTTTCTTGAGTTCTCTGTCAGATGTGGTGATGGTGAAGATGTTTTCCCATTCAGCAGGTTTTTGTTTTACCTTATTGACTGTATCTTTTGCCTTAAAGAAGCTTCTCAGTTTCAGGAGGTCCCATTTATTAAATGTTAATTTCAATGTCTGTGCTACTTGTATTATATTCAGGAAGTGGTCTCCTGTGCCAATGTGTTCAAAGCTACTTCCCACTTTCTCTTTTATGCAGCTCACGGTGGCTGGATTTATAATGAAATCTTTGATTCACTTGGACTTGAGTTTTGTGCATGGCAATAGATTTTGATCTATTTGTATTTTTATACATGTCAACTTCCAGTTATGCCAGCACCATTTGATGAAGATGCTTTTTTCCATTGTATAATTTTAGCTTCTTTGTCAAAAACTAGATGTTCATAGGTGTGTGGATTACTATCAGAGTCTTCTTCAATTTGGTTCCATCGGTTCATTTGTCTGTTGTTGTGCCAATAGCAAGTTGTTTTCATTACTATACCTCTATAGCAGAGCTTGAAGACAGAGAAGTTACTTCCTGAAGTTTCTCTATTGTGCAGGATTGTTTGGGCTATCCTTTTTTTTTTTTTTGTCTTTTTTTCCATATGAAGTTGAGTATTATTCTTTCAAAGTCTGTGAAGAATTGTGCTGGAATTTTTATGGGTATTGCATTGAATCTGTATATTGCATTTAGTAAGATTGCTATTTTTACTATGTTGATCCTAGCTATCCAAGAGCATGGGAGATATTTCCATTTTCTGATATCTTCTTCAATTAAGAAATTTAAAGACTTAAAGTTCTTGTCAAACAGGTCTTTCACTTGTTTGGTTAGAGTTACCCCAAGACATTTTATGTTGCTTGTAAAGGGTGATATTTCTCTGATTTCTTTCTCAGCTCATTTATCATCTGTATATAGGAGGGCTGTTGATTTTTTTGAGTTAACCTTATATCCTGCCACATTACTGAAGGTGTTTATCAGCTATAGGATTTCCCTAGTATAATTTTTTGGGTCACTTAGGTAAAATATCATATCAGTTGCAAATAGTGAAAATCTGGCTTCTTCCTTTACAGTTTTTGACCCCTTGATATCCTTTTGTTTTCTTTTTGCTCTAGCTAGAACTTAGATTACTATATTAAACAGATATGGAGAGAATGGACATCATTTTCTTGTTCCTGATTTTAGTGGAATTGCTTTGAGATTCTCTCCATTTAATTTGATGTTGGCTATCAGCTTGCTGTATATTGGCTTTAATATATTTAGATATGTTCCTTGTATCCCTGATCTCTCCAAGACTTTTTATCATGAAGGGATGTTGGGTGTTGTTAAAGGCTTTTTCTGCATCTGATGAGATAATCATGTGGTTTTTCTTCTTTCAGATTTTTTTAATATGGTGCATTACATTGGCAGATTTTTGCATGTTGAACCATCCCTGCATCTCTAGAATGAAGCAGAATTGATCATGTTGGATGATTTTTCTGATGTGTTCTTGGATTCAGTTTGCCAGTATTCTATTGAGCATTTTTGCATAAATATTCATGAGGGAGATTGGTCTGTAATTCTCTTTCTTAGTTGTGTCTTTGTGTGGTTTGCATACCAGTGCAATTGTTGCCTCATAATGAATTTGACAATGTCTCTTCTGTTTCTATTGTGTGGAACACATTGAGGAGTATAGATATTAGCTCTTCTTTGAAATTCTGATAGCCTGATGTGCTGAAACCATCTGGCCCTGGATATTTTTGGTTGGGAGACTTTTGATGACTGCTTCTATTTCTTTGGGGGCTTTAAGTCTATTTAAATTGCTTATCTGTTCTTGATTTGATTTTGTATGTGGTATCTTTGCAGAAAATTGTTCATTTCTTTTACATTTTCCAATTTTGTGGAGTACAGGTTTTTGTAGGAAGACCTAATGATTCTCTGGATTTCCTCAGTGTTTGCTGTTATGACCCCCTTTTCATTTCTGATTTTGTTAATATTTTCTCTCTGCCTTTTGATTAGTTTGGATAACAGTTTGTCTATCTTGTGGATTTTCTCAAATAACCGACTCTTTTTCTCATTGATTCTTTGTATTGCTTTCTTTGTTTTTATTTTATTGATTTCAGTCTTCAATTTGATTATTTCATAAGGTATAGTACCTTTCGGGGAGTGGTGTAGGAGGTCCTTCTTTCTATGTGTTGTTTGTACTGGTTAATGAATAAAGAAACTACCTTTATAGGGCAGAACTTAGGTGGGGGGAGGGGGAGGGAAATTAAACGGAATGCTGGGAGGAAGAAGGCAGAGTCAGACATGCTGGATTTTTCCCAGTAAGCCACTGGCATGTGGCAATACACAGATTAATAGAAATGGGTTAAATCAAGATGTAATAATTAGCCAATAAAAAACTAGAGCCAACGGGTCAAGCAGTGTTTTAATGAACACAGTTTCTGTGTGATTATTTTGGGTGTAAGGTAGCCGGGTGGCTGGGACAAACAGAGGGGCCCTTTCTCTTTACAACAGGGCAGCTTTCTTCTTTCTGTTATAGAGCTTTCAGGTATGCTGTTAAGTCACAAATGTGAGATTTCTACAACTTCCTTATGTAGGTACTTAGTGCTACAAATTTTCCTCTTAGCATTGATTTCAAAGTATCCCATAAGTTTGGGTATGTTGCATATTCGTTTTTGTTAAATTTTAGGAAGTTTTTCATTTCTTTTCTTATTTTTTTCCTTGATCCAGGAGTGTTCAATTTCCATGAGTTTGTGGGATTTCTGCAATTAGTGTTGTTGAGTTCTAACTTTAGGCCATGGTGATCCAATAAGATACAGAGGGTTATTTCAACTTTTTTTCTATCTCTCAAAATTTGTTTTGTTACTGAATATGTGGTCAGTTTTTGAGAAGGTTGCATGAGGTTCTTAAAAGAAGGTATATTCTTTTGTGTTTGGGTGGAATGTTCTATAGATGTCTGTTAAACTCATTTGAGTCATAATTTCTGTTAGTTGCCTTATTTCTCTGTTAAGTTTCTGTCTGGCAAACCTGTCCAGTGGTGAGAGTCTCCCACTATTAGTCTGTGGGGTTTGATATGTGATTTAAACTTTAGTAAAGTTTATTTTACAAATGTGGGTACACTTGTATTTGGGGCATAGATGTTCAGAATTGAAATTTCATCTTGATGGATTTTTCCTGTGATTAATATGAAATGTCCTTTTTTGTATTTTTTAATTATTTGTAGTTTGAAATCTATTTTGTTACATATTAGAATATCTACATCAGTTTGTTTCTTAGGTCCATTTGATTGGAAAATTTTTCTCAACTCTTTACTCTGAGATAATTTCTGTCTTTGAAATTCAGGTGCAGGTTTTTTTTTTATTCTGCAGAAGATGGATCCTGTTTTCTTATCCATTATGTTAGCCTATGTCCTTTTATAGGCAAATTGAGACCACTGATATTAAGAGTTATTAATGACCAGTGATTATTAATTTCTATTATTTTTGAGTGGTAGTGTTTGTGTGTTTTCCTTCTTTGGGGTTTGCTGTTGTGAGGTTATCTGTTGGTTGTGTTTTTGTGGGTGTAGCTAGCTTCCTTGCATTTGAGTTTTCCTTCTAGTACTTTCTATATAGCTGAATTTGTGCATAGGCTTTATTTAAACCTGGGTTTGTCATGGAATATCTTGTTTACCCCATCTATGGTAGTTGAAAACTTTGGTGGGTATAGTAGTCTAGGCTGGCAATCATGGTCTCTTAGTGTCTGCAGAATGTCTATTCAGGACCTTCTGTCTTTCAGAGTTTTCATTAAGAAGTCAGGTAGAATTCTCATAGGTCTGCCTTTATATGTTATTTGGCCTTTTTCCTTTGCAGCTATTGATATTATTTCCTTATTCTGTATGTTTGGTTTTTTTGTGGCAAAGGACTTTTGTTTTTGGTCCAATCTATTTGGTGTTCCACAAACTTGTATTTTCATATGCATGCCCTTCTTTAGGTTGGAAAAGTTTTCTTCTATGATTTTGTTAAACATATTTTCTATTCCTTTGAGCTTGAGTTCTTATTCTCCTTTCCCTTTTATTCTTAAGTTTGGTTTTTCCATAGTATCCCACATTTCCTGAATATTTTATGTTATGATTTTGTTGTATTTAAATTTTTCTTTGACTCATGAATTTCTTTCCTCTGATGTATTTTCAATATCTGAAATTATCTTTTCCATCTCTTGCATTCTGTTGGCTATGCTTGCATCTGTAGTTCCTGATCATTTACCCATATTTCCCATTTCTAGAGTTCCCTCAGTTTGTGTTTTCTTTATTGCCTCTATTTCAGTTTTAACGTTTTGAACTGTTTCTTTCACCCATTTGATTTTTTTCTTGGCTTTCTTTAAGGGATTTCTTGATTTTTTGTTTGTATTTTCCTCCATTTCATTAAGAGAATTTTTATTTCATCATTAAGGGCCTCTATAATCTTCATAAACTTATTTTTAAGGCTATTTTTTTTTTTTGCTTCATCTGCTTTGGGATGTTCAGGTCTTGCTGGTGTAGAACCACTAGTTTCTGGTGGTGCCATGTGGTTCTTTATGTTGTTTAGTGTGTTCTAACACTGCTATCTGACCATCTCCTCCTCCAATGGGTGTAGGTGGGACCCATGCTTCTGGGTGTCCCTCTTCCTCCAATTGGTGCAAGTGGGGCCAGTGGCTTAGGTGGTCACACTCATCCAAATGCAGTCAGGTTCCCTCTGCTGGACACTGTTAGGGCTCTGAAGCTCTTCCATGTGTAGGCAGAGTCAAGGGTCCAGTGGTCATATTCTGTGGAGGATGGTTGGGTGTGAGGGGAGGCTGCTTCCAGGTCTCTGGGATTTCTCTGGGTGAGGGTAGGGTATAGCATTTGCCTTTGTTGCCTAGGGCCTAGAGAGTAGAACTCTCTAGAGGATCCAGACATTTATCTCTCCAGGTGAAGGCAGAACCAAGACTCTGGTGGTTGCAGATAACATGCGGGTAGTTGGGGGTATGGGAAGGCTGTTCCCAGGTCTTTGGAATTCCAGTGGATGGGGATGGGGCATGAGATGTGCCTCCAGGGACTGTGGCCTAGAGAGTTGCCATCCAGCCGGGAACACAGACAATCACCTCTCCAAGTGGGGGTGGGGGTGGGAAAAAGGCTCCCATGGTCATAGATGCCATGTAGGGTGACTGGGGTGTGAGGATGCTACTCCCAGGTCTCTGGAGCTCCAATGGGTGGGGTAGGGCATGGGATGTGCCTACGGGGACTATGACCTAGAGAGTTGGATGATATTTCAAAGTTCCAATTTTGAAGGGTTCTCAAAACAGATTATGTCAAAGAGAATTTTTAAATATTATCATTAATTCCCACCTTGAATGACTTAATATTTTAGAAATTTATCACTCTTGTTTTTATTTAACCTTTTTACCGAATATGGCATGGTGAATTATCACACTATGAAAGCCCCCAGAGACTTCCCACTGTCCATTGTTGAAACTCACCAGTTCAGTGTATAAAGATGTTTTTACTCCAAGGTCAACTTCCCTGTTTTCCTCCTTTGAACTGTAGATTTCTTCTACCCCAAAGCTGCCAATTCTTACAAAGAAATCTGCTGCTAAAATTTAGAGGACAAGATAACAGACCCACTGTTGCCCTTCCAGATGACCTAATATGTCAGTGCCACAAACCTTTCCAGAAAACGACACTGAACATTTTCTGCATGCCAGCTTCTGTACTGAGTGCTTCATAAATTAGTTGATTTAACCCCACCAATGAGTCTGTGAAGTGAATATCCACTACGTCAGAATTTTAGCAGGTGGTGATGGCACACGTCTTTCACTCCAGCACTCAGGAGACAAAGACAGGCACCAGGTCTGAGTTCAGGACCAGATTGGCCTATAGAATGAGTTCCAGGACAGTCAGGGATGTTAAACAGAGAAACCCTGTCAAAAGAGAGAGATAGAGAGAGAGAGAGAGAGAGAGAGAGAGAGAGAGAGAGAGAGAGAGAGAGAGAGAGAATCTCAAGAGACAGATATGAGACTCCCATTATTCTGTTTCACTTCGCAGGGGCCATCCTTGTATCCTGTCACTATGGGCACTGCTGTTAGTGGCCACTCTGGACCCTGGATCTCTCATCCCCACTATTGCACAGCACTCAAATGATCAGCTCTGTTACTGATCTAGGCATTTTGGTAGCTTTCCTGTTCTCCATGGGAAAAAAATCTCAGAGTAGAATCATGCCAACTGTGGGGACAGCTGTAGACTTAGAACAAGAAACAAAGAAACCACTAGTGTGACATAAGCCTAGTTGTTCCTGGACAACTCCAGTGTAGAAATACTGGTTAATTAGAGAGCAGAATGTCCTCGCGGTATTGCCCTGCTTTCCATATGTAGCTATTTCAAAAGGTCCTTTGGTTCCCACTGACAAATTGAGTGAATCTAAAAGGAGAAGAAAGTGATTCGTATGCTGCTTACTATTCTTAATCAGGAACAGGATATATTTACCATTCCGCATGCAAGGTAGAGACATATGTGCACACACATGGATATATGTATTTTTATTGAACAAATAGCAATCAAAAACCTTGAAAGATATATTTTAGTTGGAGAATTTGAAGAGTATGTATTGAAGAAGATTGTTTCCTACATTCTTATGCAGGCGTGACACTTAGAAATGCCCAGCAGATATAAACTTGACAGAGACAGAAGGTAGACTATCTCTACATTATTTATATTTCCAAACGTTACAAAAAATTTGTAAAACGGAAAAGATTCAAATATAGGAAGATAAGCTTGGTAGTATACAGCTGTTCCAGAACTCCAGAGGCTGAAGCAAGATTGCAAGATTAAACCAGTTTTGTCTTGATAGGAGGAAGGGGGTGGGGAGGAAATAAGGGGAGAGAAGAGGAAAGAAAAAAATCTGAGTAAAACTAATAGTAAATAGCAGTTTGATTTTTCAGAATATTAGATAATTGTGTATCATGCTTATATAATAACATGGCAGGGCTTTGGTTTTGGAACCCTGAAGCCAAACAGTCCATTCATTGAGGTTGCCTAAGAGAAACTCAGGCCAGTGGTTACAGGAGGGATGGCGGGGAAACTGTTGCATGCAAATGCCTGGAGCCATTAGTGCTTTTGGATGAGACCGTGTTCTGGCTGGGCTTAGATATTTCTGGTGCCCAGGGCATTCTGCAGCCAGTGAACACTGGCACTTGGAATGAACTTCTCTTTTTTCCCTAGAAATCATCTCATGGATCTCCAACTCTACCCTCTCTCAAATTCATGGCTTCTTTTTCTTTAGTTGTTGTTGTTGTATGTGCATATATTTGTATTCCCAAATATATGTGCAACCTGTTTAGTCCATATGTTTCTCATATGCATATAATTTCAGGGCTGACTTGGTATTGGATAATCAACCTGTTTAGTCCACATGTTACTCATATGTATATGATTTCAGGGCTGACTATTTGCTATTGGATAATCAAGAGCTGTGCCCTTCGTTCGAGGAGACTTTGCCACCCGTGCTCAGAATTGCTTAATTGCCTGGAGTTCTTTGCTAATATTGAGGTCTCTTGAGTTTTCCCTCTTCATGTTGGTGTGTTTCTTTAATGCATCCTTGTTTAGATTTTGTTCACACAGTCATGTTGGTGAGATTTCATGAGTGTAGTGTCTCTGACATTTCTAGAAGATACGGTCTCATAGCAAACTCCCTATTTCTCTGGCTCTTACTATCTTTCTACAGTTAACCCGGATGTTCTAGTGGAGGAGATGTGGTGTAGATGTGTCAGATGGGTTTGGCACCACACAACCAACTCTTCTGTATCTTTTCACTGGCTGCTGTTTTCTGGAGTTGTCTCTATTACAAAAAGAAACTTATTTGATGAGTGGTAAAAACTACACTTAGCTCTAAGTAGTTAGAATTTAATTAGGGATTTTGCTAGTTTAGTAAGGAGCGAGAACATGAGGGAGAAAGTCAGGAACGTGAGGGGTGCGTTCACTCATGGAGACGGTGGGACAGAACTAAAGGGAGATCACCAACTCCAGTTGGAATGGGACTGATGGATCATGCGACCAAACCCGTCTCTCTGAATGTGGCCAACAGCGGGGGCTGACTGAGAAGCAAAGGACAATGGCGCTGGGCTCTGATTCTTCTGCATGGACGGGCTCTGTGGGAGCCTTCTCAGCTTGGTTGATCACCTTCCTGGACCTGGGGGGAGTTGGGAGGACCTTGGACTTAGCATAGAGTGGGGAACCCTGATGGCTCCTTGGCCTTGAGAGGGAGGGAGGGGAGGTATGGGTGGAGGGAAGGGGAGGGAATGGGGAGAAGGAGGGGAGGGAAGGGGGAGGAGGAGCGGAGGGAGGGGGGAGGAGGAGGGAAGGAGATGGAAATTTTCAAATATAAAAAAAAAAAAAATAAACCATGAGGAAAAAAAAAAAGTAATTGTAAATTTTCCTCTATGAGTCATGACTTCTCTAGGCCTAGATATTTGGCTAGGTTTATAGTACCAGTCATGATTTCCCTCTTGTGTATGAGTCTTAAGTCCAATTAGAGAGCTGTTGGTAACCAAAAAGTGCATGCATGCAATTATTGTACCCTATAGGTTACCCTACCATGATAAGTATTATTTATAGACATCATCTGTGGTTAGGACTATTGGTTCCTTCCCTCCCTTGGAAGCTTGCAAGGCACGTTCTGGTAACATCACCTGAGAGCTAGGCATCAGAAAGGAGGTTTTCAGATCAGGTCAGATCCAGCTCAGGTTCTCTGGGTCCTCCTAGATTCAACGTTCATGGTGTATTCAACAGTAAATATTCACCTTCCAGGACTTTTCGGGGAGTGTTTTGAGCAACTCAGAATAGAAATTCTCATAGTGCTGTTGGGGGTTTTGTTAGATGGTCTATAGCTCTCAGAAGTGTTGTCAGCCCAGATGGGAAATTTCCATGTAAGTAATATATGTATAAGTATGCACAGATTTTTACTATGATCTGTAATTTTAGGTATCGGTGATGATTCTTTGTGATTTTTGCAGAGATCTTCCTATTATTTTAACCTTCTTTCTACTTCTTCTGTACTTCTCTCTCTCCCCTCCCTAATCAAAGTCCTCTCTATTTTCTGATTCTTGCTTCAAAACATTTGTATCCTGCTGTCCCTCTCTCTTTGGCCCCTCGCCCAGAGAATCAATGCTTAAGAAAACAATTTTATGAGCCTTGATAACCCGAGTAAAAGAAGAAAATCAGCCCATTATGCCTTATTTACTTAACGTTTTTCAAGGTATGAAAAAATAGCTTCTGAGAGCCATGTAGAAAAAAGTATACTAAGTTATTTTATTTTACCTTGTCCTGCATAATAATGACCATGTGTCTATATTTTATAATTCTTAATTTATTATTCTTTACTAATGTCAACTTTAGAAAATAAACCTTGGGACATTTAAACTTTTCTTCTTGAAAGTCTGATTGTTTAATAACAGGCAAGCTGTAATTTTAAATAGCTAAGCTTGCTAGCATTGTCCGGGAAGCTCTCTTGAGATAATAGTGCAAATTGAATTGGCTGCCTTGAAAGCACATCACAGGTTGCAGGTGAAGAAATTCTCACCTTCCCACTCTCTCTTCCAGCCAGTAAATATGCCCATCAAAGTCCCAGGGCCAGCAATACTTACAAGGCTGTCTTGCGTTCAGGAAAAACAAAAAAGCAAGCAGGGACAGGTACGTACATGCTTCTTTTCATTCAGAAGAGCTGTGTTCTCTTCTGCAGAGAAAGTACATTCTCCATGATAGCATTGCATTGTTATTAAATTCACAGGCTGTCCTTGCTTTCAAACATTTTAAGCTGAGCTTTCAGAACCTGGGTTGATCTAAGTCCTTGTCAAATACCAATATGTTTTATGACCTTGTATGAGTCACTTCTCTGAACTTTTGTTCTCGCTCAAAAAATGAGCCTCTCCCACTTCATTTTTATGACTCTAGGAACTCTACAGCCATACCACCTAGTCTCAACACTACTCCAATGCCTTACCACCCTGAACATGCTGCTGTCATCTGATCTTGCAAGCTAAGCAGTGTCTGGCCTGGTTAGTCCTTGGGAATGCCAATTGCTGTAGGTTAAGAAGCCAGCATTAGTGGTTTATGACTTTGATAACAGACCTTGAGAGGCAAAGGCAGGAGGACGTCTGTGAGTTTGAGACCAATTTGGTCTACAGAGCAAACTCCAAAACAGACATCCTATACACAGAGAAACTCATCTGGAAAACCGCAAATCAAACCAAACCAAAACAAACAACAACAAAACAAGCAAACAAACAAAAAAGAATGATTCTAGGAACTCACTTACGTCATAGAAATTTGAAAAATATGACTGTGTCAAGCATGTGTGGTGGTCAATTGGCCTGATAACACCTAATCTATCCAAGCAGTGTTTCTGAGTGCTTATACTGCTTCTAAAATGTCATTCACAGGGCATGTGGCCAACAGCTGTTGATCCCCACAAGTCAGCTTCACTTCCAGCAAAACCTCTGTCACCGTCAGATCCCTTGGTGATGGGTTTAGGAGATGCCACCATGATTGCAGGGCTGGTAGAATACAAGCAGAGACGTGGGAGTGCCTGGAGAAACAATGCCATTGCCGCATCAGTACACTAACTGTGGAAGGACACAGTGACATTGCATTTAAAATCACTGTCCATATAAAGCACAGCTCACACATTAAAGGAATAAGATACTTTATTCTGAACTGAATATGAGTACCCATGACCCAGGGACGTGGATTGTGTTGCCTCAAATAACATGCCCCTATTGGGGGTGGTTAAATGAACTCTAATAATCACAGAACAAAATAATCATGGCATTGTAAAATACATCCATGGGACAATAAGGTAGTTGGTTACTGAGGAGCAAAGAAAGGTACACTGTAGGGTTTTTATGATGTTGTTAGCTTTTAGCTTCATGGGTGCCAGTGGTGTCAAGCTAATGCTTTCCAAAGGTTTTACCTGATAGTCACAGGATGTCAGGTCAGACACAGAGGTGTGCAATGATAGCTATTTGAGGGACTACACATAGCACATGGTATTTGGCTTGAGATCTGCGCCATTCTTAATGGTCCACAATCTCCACCTTCTATTCAGTCTACCAGCTTTGTAGAATCTTTAACAAAATAGGCGGTGAGGGAGAATTGTCTGTAATCTGTTAATCATGTTTTAAATAAACACTGATTGGCCAGGCAGAAAGTAAAGGCAGGAAAACCAGACAGGAAGTAGAAATGATGCAATGAGAACAGGAGAATTCTGGGAAGGAGGAAGTTGATTCATCCGACTCCTGCCCAGATCACCAAAGCAGCAGGATGTGATCTGTTCCACTGAAAAAGGAACTAAGCCACATGGCTAACATAGATCAGAATAATGGGTTAATATAAGCTACAAGAGCTAATAAGTAGCCTGACCTAATGGGCCAATCAGCTTTATAACTTTAGAGATCTCTGTGTGATTTTCTTTGGGGCTTGCTGTCTGTGGGGTACCAGGCAGGACAGAAAACCCTAACAAGCAAGCTGGCCCCGTTCATTTTACAATAGGGACTTCTAATCCCAAGTGTTACACTTCATGTACATTCATTATCTATTAGTTATCTACTGAGACTACACTACTCTGAAAAATAAGTGAATGGGTCAGCTGAAGAGCCCCCCCCCACATTTACGCCAGTGTGAATATGTGGTGTGTCATTGGACTATGTAGGAGGAACCAGCATAACATTATTTTGACCTATGCTAGAAAACAGAAACCTCTGAAATATTCTATTATCTGGAAAGAATTACCTAAATTCTTGGTCCTCTGGGTGACTCCATTTATGTTTCAAGCATAAGAATACCTAATTTTAGGAGTTTGTCAAAATTCAAAATAATACCTAATATGTTTGAGATACATAATCGTCTTTAAAGTTTGAATATGTCATGTACTTTAAAAATAACTGCTCTAAATTTACTTATGTGGCAGTATTTTGAACATGCGCTGCTCAGAGCTGCTAGAGGGGCCTCACATTCATAGGGCTAGCCTTCTGCTCACTCTAGTTAGTAAAAGCTGCTGATGTACTCAGGGATTTTGAATTTCTTGTAATAAATGCAAAAAGATAATGAGAAGCCAGTATTCTCTGGAAGCGTCACCCTAACCCTTGGCATCCATATACCCAAAGAATCTGAAATGTTCTGGTAGAAGTTCCATCCCAAGTCCCCTCCTCCATCTCTCCATACCCTGCAACATCTCAGAAAGCCAGGCAAATGAAGACCTCTTCCCCAGAGATGCTCATGACCACTCTCTCTGTGAAAGATCCCTAGTGTGGGAAGACTCTCACTCAAGTCTCAGGATAACACAACTCCCTCCCCCGCAGTAACTCACGAGAAACTGTCCTTGCTGCAATCACACGAGGTTTAGGTTTATTTGACAGGTACCAGTGTACTAGGGCCGAGACTCATAACCCACGCAGTGGAGGAGGAGTTCAACCCCGAGTGACCGGGAGAAAGGTTTTTTTTTTGTTTTTTTTTTTTTTGGTTTTTCGAGACAGGGTTTCTCTGCAGCTTTTTTAGAGCCTGTCCTGGAACTAGCTCTTGTAGACCAGGCTGGCCTTGAACTCACAGAGATCCACCTGCCTCTGCCTCCCCAGTGCTGGGATTAAAGGAAGAAACCACAGCCCAGTGATCCAAAGGGGGCAGGGAGGGTGTCATAGAAAAATACCAGTGATGACCACAAGGGGGCAACTCCCTGTTTCTCAAGATTATTCTCAAGATTACAATCTAACTTTACCTTCAGCTAGTTCCTGAAACTGAGCCGTCTAATCCTAGATTTCTGATTCTTCTCTCCCTGCTTAGATTTTTGGCTTTATTTTTTTTTTTTTCCTGCTAGGGGGGTCTGGATTTATCCAGCTCTTTCATCTGTATTTTAACTGCCCCCAGAAAACAGACCTGTGGTTTTCTGGTTTTTCTTTTATGTCTCCTTTTTGCAGGGCTGGGAAATCATCCAGGATAATTTCCCCCATTAAACGTGGGCTTTTTCTAATGTGGTTTTATTTGGTCTGATTTGGATTGCTGCGTCCACAGAGAGGCTTATCAGGATGCAAAACCTTTTCAGCCCCGTGAGCAGAGCAGACTGTACTGCCCTGTCACTATAGTGATTTCTTTATTTGGTCATAGAAAAGTTTTTAAAAATTACTAATATAAAATAAAGATGACTTTCTGAGTCAATAATAGATTGGTTGCAAAGTTTTCAATAATATGGAACTGACCTGAAGCCAGGCAGCATTGAAGCTCATCTGGTCTCTTCAGGCACGTTAAGTAAATGAGGGTTTATAATCACTGAAATTTTAACTAATATATCTCTTCCATTTTTAAAACTGATTTTTATTTTATGCACTTACTTGACCATGTAATTTTGATAAGATTAACAATAATCAAATACTTTTGAACACATTAAGCCATTTTAGTGAGTAGAATTTTTTCTTTTCCAAAATATTCATCTTGTTCCTCATTTATGTGTACTTTGTATTTTAAAAGTGTGCAAAAGAATAGTTTTAGAGACCAACAGCATCAGTCACAGAATTTCAGTTTACTTTGCCTGCTAGAAAAACAAATTCAAAGCCTGTCAATTTGAATTTATACCCCCACAAGCCACAGAAATTTTCTAAATTAACCACATCTCTGTGTGCGATTTAATCTCTGCTTGAAAAAAAAATGGGTTCAAACATAGGAAATGACTACAGACGTTCCTTGTACCACGCATAAAAGAAACGTTCCCAGGGTCTCTGGGTGATCTCTCCCCGAGACCAGAGGCGCAGAATAACTGCTTTGGTGTCATTTCCAAAGGTCCCGTTCATAAACACAGCCCTGCACTCTTCTCAGTTGGAGACTCGTCTGGATGGAAGCACATACAGCATTTCTATGGCAAAGAAAAACGGGTGAAGCTGGACCTGTGCATGGTCATTCATCTCTGTTCCTCCTTGAGGGTCCCTAAGAATCGAATGGTATACAAACAGCTGCACAATATCTGCCCTGCTCTAGTCGCAACTCCAGATTGCCATTTACATGTAAATTGCTGCTTGGAAGCCAGCAGCTTCTGTTCCCCCAACCCAGACTACAAAACCAGTTCTTCGGAAACTCCCCCAGATTAATTACACAATGGACTTCCTAAAGGTATCGTCCTTCAGAAATCTGCATTTCTTTGAAAAGTAATTTTAGAATGAATTAAATATGAAGACAGTCCTGCCTTGAATCTGAGGAATTAACTGTACCATGAACAATGTTAGAAAAATATGAGAGACGTGTGAGACTAGCTCCAGAGTGGGAAGAACAGGCGACTAGGCTGAGAGGGAACAGTAGAGATTAACGTAACTCATTTCCAAATGCCATCCCTGGCCGAATCACAGGAAATCCTCTTGACCCTCACTGAGGAGAGCACTGAGTTGAGGAAGTTAGGAAAATAAAGAAAAATGTTGTATTATTAAGTTAATACCTTGATGGTCTTTAATTTTTTGAGTATTTATTTATTTAAATTTAAGGCAGGATCTCACCATGCAGACCAGACTAACATGGAACTCAAAGAAATTCTCTCAAGAGCTGGATGGTCTTCACCATTACGCCCAGCTGTACCTTTTAAATTTTAAACAAAAACGAAAGTACTTTATTTAAAATTATTAATATAATGACAAGAGTCTCAGAATCTATATTTTCTGTATAGTTTGTCACCTTCAGTTTTATAGAAAGGGTCATGTTCTCAATGTAACCACAGCAAAGTTCAATTACTCTTTAGTGAAAGACCCCTGGAGTGGGGAGACTCTGACTCAAGTCTCAAGATAACATGACTGCCCCCCCCCCCCCCCAGGAACTCACGAGAGACTGTCCTTGCTGCAATCACAAGAGGTTAATTGACAGGAACCATCGTCCTGGGTCTGAGACTCATATTCCATGCAGGGGTAGAGGAGTCTGACCCTGAGTAGCTGGGAGAAGGGGTATTTAGGGGAAGAAACCACAACCCAAAGAGGGTAGGGAGGGTGTCATTGAAAAATTCCAAAAATACCAGTGATAATCACATAAGGGTAACTTCTCAAAATTATTCTCAAGATTATAATTAATAATTATAATTGTAATCTAACTTTATGATCAGCTAATTCCTGGAACAGAGCCACTGAACTGGCTAACCTAGATTTTTGGCTCTACTCTTATTGCTAGGGGAGGGGGTCTGCATTTATCCTGGTCTTTCATTAGCATTCCCCTTTAGAAGAGTACAATGATTGTTTACTTGATTAGCCTTGCATTTTTAATATGTATACTTTTAAACCTTTTAAAATTATAGCATATCATTTTAAAGGAGAAATGTTTAAGAATACATCACTGTCTTGCTTGTTTAATGTGGGGACCAGAAATGAAAGTTAAGTCTGGGCAGATCATCCAAAGGAAGTTCTTTATTTCCAACCATTATCACCTGGAATTCTGGCCATTGATAAATTTAAATGGAGTCTGGAGTCTCAATAGTTTACCCTGAGCCAATGCCTGGCAGGCCGAGATTATCCAACCCCCACCCAAGAGCAGATCATTCAAAGGAAATTCCTGGCATTCCAAGCACTGTAGATAGAGATACCTGCCAGCATTCACCAGGACAGCCTAGACAAATGTCAGCCAATTAGGGGTCATGAACCTCAGAGACCCTTCACCTCAACCTTTACTACTATAAAAACCCAATTCAAATTGAGCTCGGGGCTCTCCGGTTATTCCAATACATTGGACATGCAGAGAGATCGAGTTTGCAAACTTGATTAAAATATAGGCTCTTTGCTTTTACATATAGGACTTGGCTTTTGTGGGGACCCATGGATTTGGGCATAACATTTAATTCCTCACTCAGAGTTTTGTTCTTAAAAATGTTAGCGGCGCAGCTGCCAGCCCAGCAGAGACTGTCGTCCCCATGCAGCCTGGAGCTAAGCAGCCTTGAGTTCTCACCAGCCGGTGGGCACCCATCGGGAGAGCCAAGCGAGCTAGTGCTGCTGGGGCCGCCACAGAGACTCTCGGATGCCAAGCTGCCAAAAGGTTCCTGTGGGCGGCCGGACGGTAGCAGGCGGTGGCCCATCCCGGTCCCGCCATGTGGGCGAGGGGGCAGCCAAGCGGCAACAGATTAAAGGCAGGCGGTGGCAGGTTAACGGCACAAACACAGAAAATAGGCATAAAGCTTTATTAAAGGAGGGGGGAGGGGGAGAAAAAGGCACATGTGCACACACAAAGGGACAGTGAGGAGAGAGGGAAGAGGAAGAATTCAGGATGACTCCCAGAGATCAGAGGTCGCTGGGAGTGGGCGTGGAAAGGGGCGGGGACCAAAAGAATAACACAGAGTACAAATTTGGACATGGCTGACTGTGTGTTTAAGGATTCTTACATATACTGATAAATTACACCACAAGGAAGTTGCCCAATTTTCATTATCATTAGCCGTGCAAGAGGATGTCTGTTGCCTCATTTGATTCTGCTTCAACTGATCAAAGTGTCAATAGTCTTCTTACAGAGTGACTCTTTTCCTTCCTCCTATTCCATGGCTCACAGAATTTCAATCAATCCAGAGTAGTTCAAGCAGGATCAGTGTGCTTCAGGAAATGGGAACAAAAAAGATCAATGACTGAATGGAATAATCCTAGCTCATTTAATCTGAAACTCAATCTGTCTTTTCCATACCTGATTTCTAGGCCAAAATTTTGGAAAAAAGGCAATAAAAATTTAAGAATACTTGAAACAATGTAAGGGTAAGGTTTATATTCAAATATCCTACATACGTACAAATATACACACAAATGGAAATGGAAAGTGACAGCCTTACTTTTTTCATTGAATTATTTATAAAGTAATAAAATAAATTTATTATGCCTCATTTTTATTATAATAACACCTTTTTAAACCACATATGTAATTCTATAGATAATCCTCATAATGTTTTATATTTTCAAAAATGTTTGAACTTCCCACTAAAGGATATAATGGTGAAAAACCCAGTATTTGTTTTGTTTGCATTTTTTTATGGAGATTCATTCTGATAGGAAGAGTTAGACAAAAATCAAATGAAAAACACAAGACTGAGGAAGACTAAGGAAAGGAAAGAGAATTGTGGATGATGGATGAAGAAGTGCTGCCTTGCAGGAAGTTAGGTCTGGAGAGGTAGGATTCGAGCAGGTTCTTAGCTAATGGAGATGACCCCTGGTGTCTGGAGTCACAGTCACTGTGGAAAGGAGTACACAGAATTGAAGCTGACGGTGCTTGGTATTTGATGGCTAAGAAGCTGATGGACCATGCTGGTGGGGTAGTAATGAGGAAGCAGGAAGCGAGCCAGAAAGGCAGAAAAGCAAGAACAAGAAACAAAAGCACCTTAGATGTTTGTTTTTTTTATATTTAGAGGCTACTTCATTGCAGATTTGCTGATTTGTCCTCATGCATGGGGAATAAATTCTGACTAATGAAAGTGGATGCGTATTAGTTCAGAGGATTTTCAGTATCTTAGGGGAAGATTAATAGTATTAAAGAGAATGTGGGTGGATTCACTAGTAGGAGAGAAGAGAAGTGGACTATGTGAAATATAAACTTGTTCCCAAGAGAAGTTTCAGAACTAAAACAGCAGAGAGAAACTTTACTAGAATTGTATTTCTGTACTTATCTTTTTACTCTCATATATTTTGACATAACATTTCTATAATGAAATATCTATACTCACTCATCCTATGCTTTATTTTCTAAAAAGATTTTGCACACACTTAGCCTGTCACTGAAATATGCACTCTGGACCTTCCTGTCTTTTAGATCTCCTTTGAAAGGATTTGAGAAGACAGCAATGTGGAAAACAGGTTGAGCTTAGTGTGAAACAAAACAGAGCACTATCTTAAGGATGGAAGTGGATAAGATTAAAAAGAGCCCTTGCTCATTCCTACATCCTAGTCAAAACATTATTTTGCTGTCTAAATGGCTTAGAAGCCATCTGTCCCATACAGGTAACCCAAAGGCCTATTCTGTTTTTACGACCAAGATCAGTGATGTCTCTTAGGTTGGCATGACCTTATTCTTTACCAGAAAGTCCCTGCTGGGCTTTAAGGTGACTTAGAAGTCCTGGAGGAAGGTTTTGAAAGTTATCTGTCAATGTCTTTCCAGACAACCTTGGATGACACATCTCCTTCCAGAGCCAGAGAAGTAGACCAGTTTCCATTTTTCTGACCAGTAATTAAAATCCAAGTTCCAGTCCTTTTAATAGGACTGTCTGTGAAGGGAAGGGTCCAGTCCTGTATTCTCCAAAGCTTCCAGCATCTAACTAACTAACTACTATAGAGCACTGCTGTCAAGGGAGGTCCTTTCCACACCACCTTCATCTTCAGTGATAGATGAAGATAGAATTTGAACGTGGCTTCTCCTTCCAACATTCATTCACTTCCACCCTCCTAGTCCAGGCTGAGGACTCTATGGTGTAAGATCATGTAGAGACAAGTGCTATCTCACTGGGTTAGAAATCTGGCTGTTGAAAGAATGAAGTGTGCTGCCACGTTCATTATGTGATACCAATGGGATTTTATGTAGATCTAGTCAGTAGACACTTTCTAGAAACTTTTTAGTACTGTGTGAGTTAGTAAAGATAATGAGGCCTTCTATGTTTCTATATTTACTGTCCAAACCAAATTCACTGTGGCATCCATGGTAACTTTTATGAGATCTACCCCATATCAAAGTTACCAAAGCTGTAGCTCCAGTGTTTGGCCTGTTCTCTTTTCCCTGAAAATATCTTCCTGTTTTGCTCATATTTCAGAAGCCTAAGAAAACTCACTCTCCAGCTTTAAAGTTTTAAAACTAGGGTAGATTAATCAGTCTACCACAAATTTTGGCTTTAAATATGAAATGGTGTTTTTTGGTCACCAGGTTTTTCCATTATTGGAGATGAGAATCAGCTCCTTTCTTTACATTCCTTTCTGTATCTAGCCTTTATACTTCAGCAGAGAGAGGAATCAAATTCATAAATAATACAGACCTTTAGTTGGAATAAATCTGAATAAAGAGGCTCCTCAGTTTTATCACGGGTGTGATACAACTTGGAACACTTAGTGACAACTCTTTGATGTCATTTAAGTGACAGAACTGTTAATACTTCATTTTAAATGCTCAAATTAGTCATTGTTTTAATTTAAAGATGTATCTCTAAATTTGTCCTTTATTCAATATTCATTCAAATGTTTGAGCCAAATAGAGACAGCTTTTATACTCAGTCTTAGCCTGGGAATTGAAACAAATTATGCAATGCAAGATGCTTTCAGAGGCAAAAAGGAAGGCAGGGGAAGGTCTCCAGCTTTAAGAGATTAGCTCCAAGTTAATAACAATGAATGCTTGGAATGCAAATGGAGCTAGTTTTATACTCCATCCTTGAGCACAATTAAAAGGGTTTGGTCAGTTGTAAACTTACTATATTAGATACTTATCACTAAACAGAAGTGACTAGTAACAGTAAACCAGTTTTATTGAATTATACCCCATACTAGACATTAAGAAGTTCTTAAATTACTACTTATGATGCAATATGACAGAAAAATAGTTTTGACATTTACAGCTCAATTTGAATCTGTGTAAATCTCAACTATAAGGGACACTTTTAATGGCATACTAGCTTGGTTTGTAGGCCACATACTTTCTTTAGTAGTTTGGATAATTTATTTAATGTTTTGCATTTTCCAAGTAATACGTTAAGCACTTCATACTGTTGAGTGTTCATAAAACTGGAAAATAATATTGCTGCTTCTCTATGAAAAAGATGTAGAAACCAAGGCATGATGCTTAACACAGCTGTGCTAGAAGTAGAACCTGAGCCCAGAATTCTAATACCACAGCCCATACTCTAGAAATTTTGACACTAAAAAAATTAGTAAATATAAGATCATTGTCTCTTTTTTAATTATCTGTTTATTAGATAAGTAAGGACCATTTAATATTGAGAAATTGTAAGAGAAAATTCTTTTCAATGTATAGGAAACATCATGGAATTGACAGAGAAGTCAGAGAGAGAGAGACAGAGAGAGAGAGAGACAGAGAGAGAGGGGGTAAAGAATTTTCACAGAAAACATTAAGTGAAATAGATATGATGACTTTATCTTCTTGTCAAGAAATGACTAAAAATTGCCTCTGGTCTCTGGGAAGAAAAGCAGTAATAGACTTTTACTCAGTGGGGAATCATGGCATATTTCAATAAAAGACTGGTATTTTTTATTGCCTTATAACTCAACACAATGGGTTTTCCACTTGATTCATGCAAAGTCAATGAGAATGATCAGATCATGAAAGATTGAAAAAGTTTTGTCACCTGCAACAGATTAGAGCAACAGAGTTTTCCAGAAATTGTGCTCTCTTTGAAGAAAGCAAGTGTAGGGGAATTTTAACCCAGGAAGCCTGTACGAAGTCATAGGGAAAGCTCTTTGTACCGAGGATGCATTATAGAGAGGGAATGTCTTCTTTTTTTTTCTCATTTTTTTAATTAAAAATTTCCATCTCCTCCCCTCCTCCTCCCCCTTCCCTCCCCTCCCTTCCACCCATACCCCGACTCCACCCCTCTCCAAGCCAAAGAGCCATCAGGGTTCCCTTCACTCTTTTAAGTCCAAGGTCCTTCCAGCTCCCCTAAGAATGGTCTTCTTAAATTAAAGTTCAAATTAATGCCACATTTTGGGATGAAAAGGGCAGCCAAATTCCTAGGCATACTTAACTCAATGTCATAAGGAATAATGTAACAATGAAGGGGCTGGCTTGTTGGGGTTTCTGTCCTGCCTGATACCCCACAGCCGGCAAGCCTCAAAGAAATAACACAGAGATCTTTATAAGTTATGAAGCTGATTGGCCCATTAGCTCTAGCCTCTTAGTGGCTAACTCTCACATCTTGATTAACCCATTTTTCTGATCTATTTTAGCCATGTGGCTCAGTACCTTTTTCAGTGGGGCAGATCACATCCTGCAGCTTTGGTGGTCTGGGCAGGAGTGGGAGGAATCAACTTCCTCCTTCCCAGAGTTCTCCTGTTCTCATTACATCATTTCTACTTCCTGTCTGGTTTTCCCGCCTATACTTCCTGCCTGGCCAATCAGCGTATATTTAAAACACAATTGACAAAATACAGACAATTCTCCTGCACCAGAATAAATTCACATGGTTAAAATGGTAAATAGAGATCTTGGGCAAGTTTAGTCTCTTTTTCACTAGAAAGTTTGAGCTGAAACCAAAGAAAAGGCTATGAAGCTACCTTCATGTGGGAATTTACTCTTAGAGGCATACAACCTCACTTAACAACTACTACTTTTTGTGAATAACCTTTATTATATCACGTGTCATCAATGAATCAATATTTTGATATTTGTATCTACATATATATCTACTCTGAGTTTCCAATCCAAATATCTGTTGACATAAAACACAGCTCTTTCCTCAAAAGTGATAAGAACTAGTTTATTCTTGAGCCAAATATAACTGATCATGGCTCAGAAGCATGGATTCTTGTTGTCCTAAACAATGTGTTCCTGCTTGGGAATAGTTGTGTGACATTTTTACAGTTGTAGAACAAAAGAAAGTCATAAATAAAACCATAAGTTTCAGATTCAGTGGTGTAAACAGCTTGCAGACAGGTTATAGCAAAGCAGGGAAATATTCGCTCTAAATTTTCCATACTGTCTGATAACATCTTTAGCTTACATATTGGCAGAAACTAGATGTCTACTAAGTTAATGTAGTTAAAAAAATCTTACCTGGTGACCAAGAAGATGTTTGGTCAGGCACAGGGGTGCCCACTGAGTATCTATTAAAGGGATATATAGATATATATATCCCAATATAATTTAGGTTCTGTATTTGTAACAATCCAGCTCTGCATAATACTCAGTAATAACCAACTAAGCAATTTGTAGCATTTTGAACATAAGTGTGGGATTTTTGAAACTGCAGTTCACATATCCAATTGCCTACTAAACAACTCCACTTGCCTGGTTATCACTTTAATGTGCTGAAACCTAGCTCAGTTCCCTCACCCTCATTCCCAACCATGAGACCCCTCCATTCTTGCTGTTTGGAAGGGAGAAATATCATATATTCATAGATAAACATATTCAAGTATTACACCTACAAGTTGCCCTAGAGACATCCTCCTTTAATGTTATGGTGTCTGACATATCATTTCTCTCTTCTTCTGATTTTCTTGTTTTAGACAACATAATGATTCCTAAGAAGGTTTTACTCCCCCAAACCTGTTCACTTTCCTTGTCAGAGTAGGTTTGATAATGAGCAAGCAACAAAGTATAGATTTTTCTGGTTTATTAATATAGATTTAGTAGATCTATCCACAGGCTTTCTTAAAAAGGTCAGAAAATGGGAGAATAGGAGAATTAAAAGATGTCACAGAAAGGCACAGAGAGATAAAACATTGCTACATTGAACACAGAGCAAGAGGGTCCCAAGCACAGAATGTGAGTACGATGGAGAGTTATAATTATCAGGTGACATAACCTAGATCTCCCTGGGAAAGTCTCAGTGAGGGATTTTCTGCATCAGGTTGACATTGGTCATGTATATAGGTCATTATCCTGATTACAGCAAGAGGGAAATCTCTGCCCACTATGGATTACACCATTCCTGAGGCAGGGGGTTTGAAACTATATAAGAGAGAGAGGATAAAACTGAGCATGAATAAACATGTATTCATTCATGGATGCATTCATTCTTCTCATTTCCTGATTATGGATGTGATATGACCAACTCCCTCATGCTCCTGTGTACGTACTTTCCTTCTTGATAGACTATAGGCTGATGAAGGGAGTCAGAGACAGAAATTCTGTAACAATAGCCTGGAGCTGTGCACTAAAATGAACCCATTCACAAACACATTGCTTCTGTCAGGGTCATGTATCACAATAACAGAAAATGAAACTATGACAATGGGCAACATGTAGAATCTTGAAAGGACAAGGAAACCATGACTCCAAATGATTTTTCCACACTGTTTTCTCTGTTACAGTATTTCCCCTTTACTCGCATTTCTACACCACCACTTTAGCTAACTACTGTCAAGTTTTTGAAACAAGTTTCATATAAATAAACATTAACACCCCAGAGACCACTTCACTGTGTTTTTGTAATACTAGTTTGAATCATACCTCTTATCATGCACTTGATACATGGGCGCATGGATGTATGGGAGGGAATAAAGAAAGGGTGGGTGGATGGGTAGGTAGGCATGTCGGTGGATGAGTGAGTGGATGGGTGGATGGATGGGCACATGGATGATGGGCAGATGAGGAGGTGAGTGTCTAAATAGATAGTAGATGATGAGCAGCTAGGTGGGTGGGTAGTGGTAAGCTGAATCTTAAGCAGATGGGTGGTGATGGGTGAATGGGTGGGTGAAAAGATGGATGGGTGTTAGACAGATGGAGTTACAGCATACATCTCTACAGAATTATGCCGCTTCAGGACACACTTTAGGCTAGCTGTGGTTTCCATGGTCTCCATTTTATTCATTTTTAGAAATTTGACCAAAAAAAACCCTGTTTTCAAAAGAAATTCATCTTAATCCTGAAAAGTAGTTTAGCATAAGTTCTAATCTGTCAGAACTATTTGCCATCTTGTGATTAGTTTTATAGCTTCCATGTTATACTTAGGCCTGGCCACTTTTCACATCCTAATTCCTTCGAAGGCTGAAGATCAGATCGCAATCCCAGGCAAAACTTCAGTCCTTAGACGTGTGACTAACACTCATTTTCATCAGGCTTTCTGAACAGTGACATAAGACTCTGGGCATGAATATCTCCTGATTTTCCTGGGAGCCACGGCAGTTATTGTACTTCCTTCTACAGGCCTTTAAATAGACCCCAAATTTAAGTAAAGGCTATGCTGTGGCACATTCTTCAAGATTATCTTATTACTCAAGACAGTTCCAGAGCTGTTCGGACTCACACTTATTCCTGATTGTTTCTGACACCTACAGTTGTGATGCAACATTCAAATTCTAAAGTTTTATGTATAAAGGTATGTTTACATATCTATACAATATATTTTACCCTATCGATAAAACTCACCAAAATAAAAATAGAGCCTGGAAATTCCCCATCCAAAACAAATTCACAGACTGTATTTTGAGATATAATTGAAAATAAAATTTAAAACCCAAACACTTGCAAGTCTGACTAATTCAAAAGTTTACAGCTTTATGTTTAATCCATTATTTGTATCTTTTCCTCCTCCCACCCATTTGCATATTTAGTAAGTACATTTCTTTCAGTGACAGCCATGTAGTAAACATGAGAGACTGACAGCTGCTAACACAGTAAACATAGTTTTTACCCTCAGATACCTTAAAGAAAAGAGCTGTAACAAAATAGAATTTAACATAATGATGGAAGACCATCATCTTGAGCAAGGGGGAAAGTAATTACAGAGGCCTAAGGGGTTCTGGAGTGAGGGATCATAACCACATATGACTTATCCAGTGGCAGAGATTGCAGGTTACCTGGCCCTACGAGAAGGTCTCTGTGAGGTACATGTGTCTAGTGATCTAAGGTGCTTCTAGACCTATGCTGGAGGACCAAATGGAGAGGAAGTTTTTGGCTCAGTTTGGTTTGGGGACATTGCATATTTTTTTAGGTTTTACATTATTCAAGAGATTGTGGGCTTCCTTTGCTTACTTTCCCAGCTGTCACCTAATATGTCCACAAGAAATAAAACCAGGCTTGGCTTGGAGGGAACACAGCAAAACTGAGGCTGTGATCATTTTATTGCAAGCAATCAGACTTTTTACACCTTTACCATAAACAGAATATAATGGCAATTGCCAAGATTGATACAGTTGTAGTTGCCAGGGTACAATGAAGTTTTGAATCTCTACAGGGTACACAAGATTAATATCTAAGACCAATTGTCCTGTCAAGACTTCATGCTTCCCTGACTACTAAGGAAACCTAAAGAAAAGTACAGTTGCTTCTCTGCCTGAGGGGGGGACATGGGCCTCTTAGGAACTGGAAGGCACATTAAGCCCCAGGAGCCAAGGACTCTAACCTGAAAAAGTCATGACACATGCCTCTCAAGGCATCCAGGCCAGGCCAACTCCATGGCTCCCTGCAGGAAATGTGGTCTAAAATAGGATTTGAAAGTGAGCATGGGTATAAAGTTGAAAACAGACAAAAATAGCTTGGAGGGGCTTAGGGAAGGTTACTGTGTGGAGATCAGAAGACAGAAAGCATCATACACAGGAAATCCAGTTTTAGCAGAATAAAATTAAGCTATTTAAATGGGATTTTTTATAGGAACTTCTTTGGAAGTAAGTTATCTCCTGAAAACCTAGATTATATATCTATATCTATATCTATATCTACATATTAATATGTATACACATGTGCCTACAGATGTGTTTATGTGTGTGTTCCCATATATGTATGTTTATATGTGTCTATATATGCTTATGAATGTACACATATATGTATAAATTTGTATGTATGCATCTTATGTATTTGTGTACATATGTTATATGTGATTATATGTGTGTGTATGAATATGTAGGAGGTAGACAGATATATTTGTGTACATATTTATGTATATATACTTATTTGTGTTTAGGTATATATGTGTAAATATGTTTATATGTGTGTATACACATATGTTCAGGCACATCATTGCTTGAGAGTGGACTTGTGTAATGCTGAAAGTGTGCTTTAACACTGATTTGAAGATAGAAACTGAACATACACCTGTGTGAGGGCTCTTTCTCAAGTTCAAGTTTCAAAATGCTACGTAAGTTGAGAGTCACTTTATCATATTTCAAGTTTACAGAGTTTGTCTTGTCTCCTCTGTAAAATGAAGTGAGCTACTGAGAGGATCGAGAGACCTCAGGTGATGGTGTGTATTGATGTGCAGACACTGATGGAAAAGAACGAACAGGGCTCCAAACACATGTGAAGTGAAATGTAAGGCTGAGAAGTGGGTAGAGGGTGTGCTGTATTCTGTAGTGGGGAGCGGGGGAAGCAGGACTCAGCTAAGGGATAAGCCAGAAGATCCTGGTTAAACATTGGACAGGTGAAGTTGATACAGTAGTTTTATAAACAGCTTCATAATGGGTAAATGAAATGAAGAACCATTTTTTTCCTTTTTCATGTAGACAAAAGTTGAAACACACACAGAAAATATTGCCCTGTGAGAAGGCATAGAATCTATGACATACCATCTCAGAAACAATATCATCTATCATATGCCATATCATAATCATATCATCTATGCCATAGACGATAAGAGGGAAGCACCTGAAAACTTTAAATGAAAACAAAAACTGACTAGAGAGGTGGGAGGTGAAAACAAGATGTGTTTGGAAAGAAGCCCAAACCATAGAGTGTTTCAAGACTAAACACGTTAGAAGAATGTGCTCAGAAAAAAAAGCATATATGTACTGTAACAAGAGAATTTTCTCAGAGTCCAGATGGGGGGGGGAGTCTTAACAAAAGTTCCTTCAGTATGGCAGAACTAAGTACATGATGTAAATATTGCCAGAGCAGTTTGGGGACCTTAGAAGAATCTTTATTCAATACTGGCAAGGCTGTCACATTGGTTGAAATGCCAAGGGAGCATACAAGGGCCCTTTATCTGTACAGGCTCTGCTTTGAGAGGCAGAAACACATTGTTCCTTATTTGTTTACAATTTGAAGTCTTCAGCAGAACACTGATCACTTGAGGACATTGAATAAAGGGAAAGTCGGGTCCTAAGGAGTGTTCTTCATTACTGTCTGTAGCTGCATTCCATCTGTCTTGCATAGAGTGGTTCACCTATCAGGCTGAGCTCTCTGGATGCCAAGGTCAATGCCTGCTCAGTTTTCTTTAGCATTCTCTTACACAGATGGGCATGAAGTAAGGAGAAATGCATTTTAGAGATCTTCAAGAACTTGGGAATATAAAATTGCATTCAATTTTTAATAAATAATAAACTCTCCCAGTATTTCATATGCTCATTTTAACACACAAAGCAGATAGTAACTATCAATACAGTAAAAGGTCTGCAGACAGTTGAATACATCCATGTAAACAATGTCCTTGTGCAAAACCTATTTCGATAAACCTAATGTTTGCGATTATTTCAATTTTAGTTTCATGAAGAGCTAAACTAATGTTTTTTGTTTTTTCTTATGATTTGTAAATAGAAAAGTCTGTCACATTTTGATTTTTATTAACTTTTTCATTAAAGTAAAAAACTAAAAAATTAGTATATTGTAAATTATGTGAGACATTATAATAGGCCTATATACACCACTGTCAATTTTATTTTTATTACAAATAAACAATATAAGTGAAAACGATCTCTGGAAATCCTTCTGCAGTTTTGTCAAAAATGACCATATTACAAAGGAATTCTAAATACTGAGCTTCCTAAACAGGCTCATCAGTGGACTGAATGATAGGCATGTAGAGTTGGTGGCAGGTCACTTTCACACAGCCTGTCTTCACTTAAAAACTTCCAGCACAAAATGTCCTGGTACCCGCAGACCAGTAAAGCTGCCAGCAGAAGAGACCAACTGCTGGATTCAGGAGGTCCAGTTGGCTAACGGGATTCATGTTGGTGTAAGATTTAGCCTAGCATCTATAATTTTTCTTTCCTTGAAATCTTAGACTTTTGTAAGATTCTGGAGGCATTATCCCAAAGGATAATGCAGTAAAAACTGGAATGTTTCAGATGATCTATTCCTCAAAACAAAGAAAATGAACCTCAGCTCTGGAATGATGAGGCATTCATAAGGACTCTTTAGATATATGACAGATCATTCAGTGGTGATACTACACAGTAAGGTTTAAACTCTCTTCCACTTGTTCCCTGTACATTGATTTATTAAGCTATTTTTTTCTGAGCAACATGCTCCGCCCCCTTCCTGTATCATGCGACAGGGAAGAGATGACATCATAAGCCTATTTGCTGGCAATAGGCATTAAAAATTGAACAATGCAATGTTGTATCTAATTTCAAAGATGGTTCTCTTACTAATTCAATTAATAATATTATTTGATTTCAATACTTTTAATGGTACCAAAGACAGATTTGTAGTTGAAAGAATTAATAAAAGCAAAACACAGTCCAGTGGGTGAGGTGTCTGTCAAAAACAGTAAAGTGCCAGGATTGAAATTAGAGAAGCCAAATAGAAAAGTAAAATACAAGCTGCTAAAGATGCAATTAGAAATTGTAAAGCGCCAAGTCTACCAGCAAGTAAAGATAAAGGAAATGTGTCATTTCATGCTGGCTAGAACCAAGCTCACAGTGGCTTCTGGTAAAGCAGTCACACTCAAGAATAAACTTGCCAGGGCTGACTTTCCCTTTAAACTCAGTTTTGATGAAAATAAATAACTCCGGACTTGGAAGGGCAAGCTATCAGAGAGTTGCTTTCTTCCGTACTGCTCAAAGTCTGGTGTCTCTGGTGATATCAGGGCTCCATGTCCTCCTGGTTCTTTGTCCTTGACAACAGTAAGCCTTCTGACTCCGTTTTCCACACTGGAAAGTGAGCTGCAGAGATCTGGGGGAAAGAACGAAGGCGAAGTGCCACAGCATTCAGTCACATGACTCCCGCCTAATAAAGCTTACATTATAAGTTCATTATCTTATCGAAGCTTTATTGGTCACCTCTCTTCCAGGAAGATGTGTGAGGCACGATCATGCAGTTCTCATTACTTCTATATGGTAGAGCGACTTAATTAGAGAACAACTGAACCTCAAAACTGAATGTTCTGCTCCTCCACCATCCTCAAAGGTCCTTACACGCCACAGCTGATCTGCCTAACCTGAATTTTCAGAATCTAACTGAAATAATCATTCCTTCAAAGGGATTCCCTACTGGCTGAAGTTTGTCCAATACAGATGAAGTGAGTTCCCCATCTGTCTGTAGGGGATGGTTATTAGTCTCTGCTACTCCAAACAGCAGAGCATTGCTGGTCTCTGTTAATCCAAAGAGGAGAGCATCGCTGGTCTCTGCCACTCCAAACAGGAGGACATCCTTGGTCTCAGTTTCCATCCACTATAGTTACCACTGTGTGTGCTACTTCTATATTGCCTATACAAGGACAATTCTTGGCAAACTGGTTTAGTTCATTGGTATTGGCTAGTTGAGTATTTCTTAGTATTATGAAAGGAATTCTTTTTCTAAATATACTAAAGACATGGTGATAGTAAGAGGATATCAGCCATTCCCTGTCCCATATGGGATAAAACTTTTCTTACTATATTTCATATAACATATTAAAAGAAGTATAGCCAGACCTTATGGCACAGTCCCTCACTGTTCTTGTGACTAAGGTAATAGATCATAGGCTCAAGGCCTACCTGAGCTACAAAGTACATTTAAAGCCAATGTGGGTTATTTAATGAGATCTTGTCCCAAAATAAAAATAATAGAGGACTGGAGTCAGATCATAGTGGTACAGTATTTAGCCAGAATGCAGTGGGCCTTGTGTTCAACCCTTGCTACTACCACTACAACAACAACAACAACTACTACTACTACTACTACTACTACTACTACTACTACAACACACACACACACACATTTAGATATGCTAGATCAGTAAAATCAGTAAAATGTGTCTCTAACTAAATTTGCA
The DNA here is from genome assembly GCF_903992535.2 of Arvicola amphibius. Classification (NCBI taxonomy): domain Eukaryota; kingdom Metazoa; phylum Chordata; class Mammalia; order Rodentia; family Cricetidae; genus Arvicola; species Arvicola amphibius. Next base: position 79,367,119 of record NC_052049.1, on the reverse strand, counting down.
AAGACTGGGTCACAACATTCTTATAATTTCCTTCCCTTGCTAGTCTTTTTACTGAAATAAAGTTCAGCATCCAACAAGCCTCTGTTGCTTGCTCTGCCACAATATGGCTCATTGTCATGGAGACAGAGTAAAGCCACTATGACTGTCACTCTTTCAGGCAGTCTCTTGGTTTCACTCTGTCTGATTAATAAGTGGCCGTTGTCACAGCTGCGACCACTGACGCTGTTTCATTAATTTTCTTTCCCCTCTCACTTGGGTTACTGTCCTGTTCTCACCTAGTTCCAGTCATCACTTCCAGACTTCCTCCACAGTGGTCCATATCTGCAGTTGTGAGCATCTCTGCTATTCTCTGCTTGGGCTTGCCTTTCTTCCTAATGCTTGTTTTCCCCAGGATGTAGCATTATCCCTCACAGTTTCAGTGATTTGGAGTGTTTAAAACAATATCCTGTATCTATGGCTCCTTTGTTAGTCCCTTAGAATGCAGTTTTGTTGAATTAGGAAAGTGTGTGTGGCTAAATTATCAGTAGAGATCAGATAAAACCTAGACTGCCAAAGTTAGGTACAAAGTAACAGGTGTCAAGACAATACCAGACTGGGGACTGGAGATACTCTGCCCTAGAATCTGTTACATAAGACACGCCTTCTCAACTCTTCTGTTCAATATGAATGGAAACAATTATTTTATCCATTATTCTTTCTACAGTAGCATTTTGTCAACTACTCCCTCCATATTTGGACTTAGAGACTTCAGAACTCTGATTTATGTTTTTTCTTTTGTTTTTTACAATTTGCTTTGAAGCAATGAAGTGAACTTCATTATATTCCCATGAAGAATTCTATCTTCACTTGTGGAGGGAAAGGGAATGACTTAAGTTTCTGAGTTATTTAGGTCTTCTCAGCTTTTTGATATGATTTTCATTAATTAAATAAATGAAATAAATATATCAAAATTGGTAAGCTAATAACTTTTTGCTATGAGATGATCACAGACACAGTCTTCTCCCAAAGCTCTTCCTCAGTGAAGATACCAGAATGATCACTGTTCAACACTGATGTATACATGTGCATGTATAGATGCATATTTATACAAATATGTGATCTTTGGCTTTAAACAGAAATTATTACACTAGTTTGGGTTAGATAAAAAAATGAAAATATAACTAATACCTTGTTTTCTAGACTTAGTATATAACAGAGTAGCACACAAAAAGTTAAACACTTGATGTAAAAAAGAAGAAAAAATATTTTTCAGTTTCTCGTTATCATTTATATTGGACATCAAGAGAGGTCTATGTTAACAGGGCTGAAGATTAACTGTGAAAGAATGATGAAATGGGAGGCTAGAAATTTTCAGGCAGTAGTCATTAACATTTCATTGAAAATATGCTGTAGGTGCCCACATCTTAACCTAAACATGCATTATAAGCTCAAGCATTAAAATATTTGCACGTAAATGATTTGAGGTATATAGAGAATGTATGTGTGTTTCTCTCTCTGTGTGTTTGTGTGTGTTTAAACAGCATTATTTTTTTCTATTTTTCAATTTTGTATATAAAACATTATTTCAATGTATGTACTAACAGAGAAGTTATAAAAAAGAATTCAAATATCCCTTTTAATATTTAGGATGTTTTACTTAGTATCTGAGGCTTATGCTAAGAAACCATCATTGTAGACCAGCAATTCATAGTTTCAAATATGAATTTTGCTTTGAATTGTAAACATAGTAGAAATTAGTCATGCAGTTATTCCCTTAGTTAAAGGTAAGTGTGTGTCTTTACTGAGCAGTAACTACACATCAGTGACTAAATATCAGGACACTCATGGAAAGAAAGTGAACAGTTGTGTAATGAATGCATTCTAGGTTGAAATACTCAGATAATTACATAAAAAGATGAGGTTCTTTTGGTTAAATGACTGTCTCAAATTACCCATGTACTGCCATTAAGCTCATCTGGCAGAGTGAAGATGTGTGTAATTTTGTGTATGGGACTTATACTCTGGTCATTTGCTAAGAATGGAGACATTCCCCTTTAGCCCTGTGAGCTTGGGTGAGTTGCAGGTGAGTTGCAGGGCATTATCAGATTGATGAAGAAAATGCAATTAGAAAACAATGAGTTGATAAACTCCATGAAAAGCATTTTTGCAAAATTTTGTGATGGGCATGATGAGAGCAAAATGGTGGGTAAACTGCCTACATTGTTAACAGTCGTGTTGGCAAGACTGCAAAGGCTAGAGACCTGGGAAGAGAGCCAGAGAAGCCAGGAAAATGCTTTTATGAGTATCTAGGTGGGAATCATGAATCTTGAAATATCAGCAATGGCAGGAAACATGAAGAATTAAAGGCTGATTTGCAGAGTATGGCAGAGGCAGAATTAACAGAACTTGATAGAGTGAAAAAAAAAGAGAGCCAAGAAGATTCTCAGATTAAAACTGTACCAAAGTGCCTTAATACCAAGACAGAGAGGGAGGGGGGTGAGGGAGGGAGAAAGAGAAAGAGAGAGAATAAAATAGAGATAAGAAAATAAAATGAGCTTAGCCAGGGAAGGGGGTATAGGACTATAATCCCAGCACTTGGGAGAATCAGAAGTTCAAAGGCAACTTCAGCTATACAGCAAATGTGAGGCTGTCTTAGACTACATTTGAGTATGGGGGATGAAGAAGAGGAGAAAGAGAGAAAAAGAAGAAAGAAAAGAAGAAAGAAGAGAAGAGAGAAGAGAGGAGAGGAGAGGAGAGGAGAGGAGAGGAGAGGAGAGGAGAAGAGAAGAGAGGAGAGGAGAAGAGGATGAAATCTGATTTATGAGGCTTTTGGAATATCCTACTGGGGGTTCTACAAGCAAATGAAAACTCTGGCACTATGGAGAGAGTCAAACTGATAATAATTACTTTTGCTTTTCTTCATTGATTTAATAAAGGGTTCCATGTCTACTATGTGTGTATGCTTTCCTGCTGCTGTGAACCCAACAGTGAATAAAACAGTTTGTGCATCCAATAAGTAACACTTTCCTCAGGCCCATGTTTTGGTAGAATCATTTGATAGTGGTATAAAATGCAATAAAAGAAAAATAAAAGCCCTAAGGCACATGCCAGCCTTGTAGCAACTGGAAAAATTAGAATTGAAGTCCAGAGAAGGTGAAGCAGAGAGCCACATGGGATAAGGAAAATGTGGAAATCCCTCATTGCTGTCATGATTAAGAAGCAAGATGAGGAGGAATGAGGTGGTTCTGACCCCAAAGGCTTCAGAGTAGAACAAGAAGGAAGGTACTCTCATAAGGCAGGAAGATTGGCCTTACTGTGCAAGAAGAGAGGGAATGGGATGAGCCTGATTCTGAGGGCTTCAGAGTAGAACAGCAAGCAAGTTGCTGTCATGGGGCAGGGTGGTTGGGATAACTGTTGGGGAACACATAGAAATGTGAGCTTTTTCTTGACCTCTAATTCAGCAGTGGCAGAAGAGTGACCACTCAGAATATAAGCATATTGCTTTGATCCCTGCTAATAATGGATTATACAGGCAGAGACATTTATTGGAGTCATAAAAATAGGGGAAATATTGAATCTTGTTTAGTCCTGAAGAAATTTAATCATACCTGTGTATCTCAACTCATTTTCAGTGTACTCATCTTTATAGCAGGTGTTATCATAATAATGTTGTTACTTTGCACTTAAAATGTTTCTCAAAATTTGTGGCATTGTCTGCTCTAAATAAAAATGTATTGTAACACAGAGAATGAAAGAAGAGATGCTGAACTCATAGCGTGTTTAAATGATTGAGTTATGTACTGAAGGCTGGGCCTGGAGAGATGGCTCAGTGGCTATGAGTTTGGGTGATGCTTCCAGAGGGCCTGAGATCAGTCTGCCTCATCCACATCAGACAGCTTACACACTCCTCTAACTCTACCTCTAGGGATATCCAAAGCCCTCTTGTGGCCTCAGCCACTACATTCACACCAACAAATCCATAGACAGCTGAAATTAAAGATAATAATAACTACAAATCATTAAAACACTGTATGTTATTTGAGACACGCTCAAAAATACTACATAGCTAGATGATGTGATTGATCTATGAATGATTCCATCTTGATTTTGAATTTTCTTCAACAGTATTGAAGATATTATCTTTGTTTCTTTGACAACAATAAGTGGGCAATACCTCCTCCCTACTATTAGCAAGCAATGATAACATGTGATTAATATTCTGATTACTGGAGCAAGACAGAAAAAAAAACAAAAAAAAAACTTAGATACTGGTGCCTGAGCCTTTCTACTTGCCCAACTCCAGCCAGTGACAAAATTGAGTATGACTCAGGAAAACAATAGAATGCATTGGGAAAAACGTAAGAGAAGGGAGTAGAGCTCTCTGTCTCTTAAATCAGATTTTAAAGACTATGTCTGTGCTGGTCTGTTTTCCATCTTGGACAGAATAGCAATAGGAATCTGGTATTTTTTGGAATGAAACACCAATCCTAGGAAAACACAGCATGTACCCCCAGAATCCAGCATTTAGGCCTCGTCTATACCAGACTAGGATATGGTACCCACTATTTCTACATGTATAATCTGATTATTATTGACATTTCCCCTTTCTGCTGTGGGACAAAGGATTAGGGGAGCTTGTGTGGCCATGAGTGCCTCGGGACTTAAACTTGCCAGAGGAAGGTAAAGCAGCGATATCAGAAGCGAGAACTTGAGGGGTATGACTGAGAACAGCCCAAAGGGCTAATGATAAAGCCAATTCTCCTTTAAATGCATACCCTGTGTACCTCTTGCTTGCCTCCTAAAGGACAGCAGCTGTTTTCTACATAAGTCTCTCTGATGATTCTCTAGACTCTTTGATGGTATTGTGTGTGTATATCTATGTGTCTGTGGACCCTTGTCCATCTGTGTGTCTGTGGACCCTTGGCCATCTCTGTGACTGTGTGTATATATTTCTCTCTGTGTGGGGCTTATCTGTATATGTATCTGTTTGTGGTCTGTGTTTCTGTCTGTGTGTCTATCTTGTGTGTATTAATATGTATGACTATGTCTACATGTATGTGTGCATCCCTGTGTAGTTGTGTGTATGTTGTCTGTGTCTGTGTATTCTACTTATACTTAGTCATTATATTCTGGTTACGTGGGGCCCCCTGAACCCATTTTCCTGGCTTGTGGTCTCCAGTGTTTGGGTCAGAATCAACTACCCCTAATGCCTTTTGAGTGAGAGCTGCACTTTGTGTTGACATTGTACTGAAAAGCATGTTTGGGTAGTAGTGAAGTGTTATGAGTAGATGTTGGGTCTCTGCTCAGAGTCCAGTCATCTTTGCTCAGTGAGTGCTGAGGAGTTTAACATTTTGGTGTGATTTTGATTGCATTTGAGAAGGGATTTACCCATGTACAACACATGTACACATGCAGTTTGCATTTAGTTGGAAGGTGTGACTTCGGCAGACTTTCTAGAGAGTGATCTTTACCTACCAGCCTTCACTAATGAGTCCATTAGGAACTTGTGTTTGTAAAGTGCCTTTCCATGCTTGCTGTCTTTTTTAGAGAACCGAGATACAGGACATCTTCTTGATGGGCTTTGACTACAGTACCTGGAATTCTAGACCCATCCCAGGAATCTTGCAGCTCTAAGCAAAAACAAGGCTGGGTTTGCTACATAGACACATTCAAGAATCAGAAGCCACACAAAGCACAAAACATACCACACTGAGTATAAACCTTCAGAAACCTAAAGAGCTCCAAAGAGGTCTGTAATTGTCTGAGATTGTCTCCAAACCACTTCATGAATAAATTCCTTGGGCTGCTAAGGTTTGCTCATTCATGAGATTATTGACCAATATCAAAACCACATACCAAGGAGTGTAACATTTTGTCTTAATGATCAAGATGCCCCAATACAAGAATTCCAAGTCCCCATATTTAAATTAAAAGAGAGACTTGAGTCCTGTGTCCTGTCCTGCTTCAGCCCTGCCCTGCCCTGCTCTAACATGACCTGTCCTGTCCCGTCTTGCCCTGGTGTGAGAGGTACTTCTGTCAGTGTGTTGCTTTTTACCCTACCCTGTCTTTCTTATCTTGTCCTATCCTTCCTGCCCTTCCTGTCCTATGTTCTCCTGTCCTGTCCTGCCAAGTCCTGCCCTGTCCTGTTTGAATGTATCCTCCTCTCTCCTATCCTGCCTTGCCATGTTCTGACCTACCCTGTCCTGTCCAGTCCTTTCCGGAAGACAATGTTCTGAACTCATCTTCCCTGACCTCTGGCTCTTGCTATCTTTCCACTTTACCTTCCACAATGGTCCTAAGCCTTGGAGATGGGGTGATATCCATATCCCGTGTGTAGCTGAGCACCCCACAAATACGTATTCTCTGAATTTTGATCAATTAAGAATTCATTTTCTAAATAAACTTCTAAGATAAGGGTTGGACTGTGAACAGAATTTAGAGGGCAGTTTGGTACAATGTCCACTTAGCAAAATAATAATAGTAGGTTTAGTCCTGGAGCCTGTTACCTCACCCCAGCATCTGTAGTTGCTTACATAAGATCAAGCCACTCAACACTCTACCACACAGGGAGTGAACCATGAGTTCAACCACCAACTGAAGAGCGATTGACAGTGAATGATTTTTCAAGGAGGGATAATTATTTTACTTCAATGATATATTCTCTGTTAAGGTGACTGTCTGTTATGATCACTGTTGCTGTGATAAAACACCATGACAAAAAGCAGTGAGGGTTTATTTCTGATTAAACTTGTGTATCACTCTCCTTCATTAACTGAAGGCAAGGTGGGATCTCAAGGTAGGAACTGAAGCAGAGACCATGGAGGAGTGCGGCTTACTAGCTTGGTCCTCATGGCTTGCTCAGCCTGCTTTTTTTAACCAACCGAGGACCACCTGCCCTGGGGTTGTACCAACACAGCATGCGGGCCTCACACATAACTCATTAATCAAGAAGGTGCTAGGCAGACTTGCCTACAGGCCAGTCTTATGGGTCATTTTCTCAGTTGAGAGTTTCTCTTCTAGTTTATGTCAAGCTAACAGAAAAATAACCAGTACAACCACCATGCTTTGAGTATGTGGCTGGTTGAAATTGAACTCAGTAGGTTACTATATGGAGAAGGAGAGAGGACAGGAAGCTGGGAGAGATGAGAAGTTAGTGACTCTTGAAGAAGCAGTAGAGAGGAGTAAGGTGGAATATGATCTAATACAGTGAGAAATTCTTAAAGAAGAAAATACTAAATTAAAGGGAAAGCCTTCATACAGAGAGCATATAGTTATGTGACCATAGAGCATGAGCTTTAGCAGCCAGATGAAGGGAGTTTGAGTATGTATAAGAGAGAGGAAGAAGCTGGGCGGTGGTGGCGCATGCCTTTAATCCCAGCACTCGGGAGGCAGAGGCAGGCAGATCTCTGTGAGTTCGAGGCCAACCTGGTCTACAAGAGCTAGTTCTAGGACAGGCTCCAAAGCTACAGAAGAAACCCTGTCTCAAAAAAAAACAAAAAAAGAGAGAGAAAGATTTGCAAATCAAGCCTTAGTTGCAATTTGTCTCATATAAATACATTTCACTAAATAATTATTTCACTAAATAATTATATTTCTCATATAAATACCAGAAGTCAATAGCTCAAAACATAAATAGTGATTATTATCAGATGGTAGAATCTTAGAATATATTTTATTCTTTGTTTTTAATTATTTTTGTGTTTACTGTCTTGAAAACTCTTTTCATATTTTGCCATCAATCTCCAACAAAATTTAGATGACATTAAATATATGTCATTGCTTTTATTTTACAGCTTTGGATCTGGCATTTTTGTTATAAAGGCTAAGACTACATACAGGGTACCTGATAGCTTTCTTAAGAAATCTTTACTATTGGGCCTCATCTTTTTACTGACAAAATAAATGATAATTGGGTCATTTTATAATAAAATTTTTAGTGGACAGTAATGATTCCACAGGATGTATAAATACTACCTGCAGGATTCTACCCAATGTTGAAGTATGGTGTAATTAGACGGATCTTCCATTTGGTCATCTCTCATGAAAGATAGTTTGTTTCTTCTTTTTTTTTTTTTTTAAATTTATTTATTTATTTTTATTTATTTATTATGTATACAATATTCTCTCTGCATGTATGCCTGAAGGCCAGAAGAGGGCACCAGACCTCATTACAGATGGTTGTGAGCCACCATGTGGTTGCTGGGAATTGAACTCAGGACCTTTAGGAAGAGCAGGCAGCGCTCTTAACCTCTGAGCCATCTCTCCAGCCCAGTTTGTTTCTTCTTAATACACATTGCCTTATTGCCTTTAAGCTTTTAAGCAATGTGTACTAAGATAAACCTATAAAGTAATGAGATCTTAAGTGATATGATTGACAGATGAACTTTTTGAACTAAAATATAACAGAAATATAATTGTGTCATCCGGTGTCGTGTGCTTCACTGAATGATGAAAGAAATATGCAATTCCATCTCACTCTAATGGCCATCTTCCATTTAGGTCTTAGAACTTGTGTGTTTGTAAGACTAAGAAGTGTTCTCTCTTCTAGAATTCAGTTATTCTATAGGGTAGGCACTATTTTACCTCCAAAGGTGTTTTCATTCATCTTTAGGCACTGGACTGCATAAATTCTTTAACATAGTAAACAATATTTTTCCTAACCTGGATCCATCTTTGCTCCTTCCACCAACTCATCTCAAGACTAATGCTAGAATAATGCACAATGGATTTAGCGCTCATAGGATTCTAGGAATCACCACATCTCCATCTGGCCAGCTTACACTGTTCCATCTCCCGTGAATGGCATGCATGCTCATGAGGGAAGGTGCTCTTCCCTTCACGTTATCTTGTCCTCTCTCTCTCTCCTCAGGAGATGAGAAGATGTAACAGTTCCTGAGATAAAGAGCCAGGTGCAGTCTCATTTAACTTCTGTCATTTAACTTTTGTCCTCTCTATTTTTGACAACTCCATTGTAACAATTTTATTGTGATCATATTCATCCTCATTACCCTACTTTGTTTCCCTCCCATTTCTGTTGACTCCCCTTTTTGCAACTGGACTGTCTCCTAATTTGATGACTTTCTGTTGTTTTCTTTTGCATAACTTCTCATGCCCCATCATAACTTTAGCTCTGCACCTGTAGGTGGAATCCTTTCAGATCAGCCCTGAAAGTGACAGCTGAGTTGGCTCTGATGCATCTGACTCAGTTCAATGCAGAAATCCGGCTCCATCACATTTCTTGCCCCAACTCTACCAGGGAAGCATGGGTCATACAGAAAAAGACTGGGTATCCTGTCCTTCTAAATGTATTTCTCAGTTGCTTAAAACCTAGAAAAAAAGAGGCTGGTGCCTCAAAACCTTTATAAGCATTCTTAAATCTATTTCTTGCCAAGAATAAATTTTGAAATGGTAATTTTAAGATCTTCATCTTTTATCTCATCTCATCTAGAAAGTTTAGTCAACTTTAATGGTTTCTGTGATCCATTCACAGGCTCTGACTTTTAGGTTTTAATAGTTTTCATTCTTTTAGTTTTAATAAAACTCTCCACATTATGTTTTTGCTGTTCTCAGGGTCTGCCACTTTCCTACCCTTGAATGTGATTTATTGCTTGTAGGCCCCAAATCTCCATCAAGCAAAGGGAACAACAGATAATACAATTTTCTGAGTCCCTTTCAAAGCAAAAAAGTTGTTTTCATCTTACTTGGGCTGTAACTCAAAACATGTACCATGAGCTATTTGTGCTCTGAGTTTAAAGATGAGAACATTAGCATTTTTCTCTTCTCCTTATCTTTCTGAGCTTCAGTAGCTCTCTTCAGAATGAGAATCCAAGACTTTCACTAATAAGAGCAAATTTTCTGTCCCCAAGCCAGTACGAGTAGCTTCATGTCTCCAAGGTGTCTATCAACTGACTCCTTTTGGTCGCTGGTGATCTTCTTAGACATTTTCAGCACTAGCCACTTGTGATCTGATGTGCTAAACAATACAGGATGCCCTAAGACCGCTTTGGAAAAGTTGGGAAATTTATAGGTCAGAAGTCCCACTCCATATGTAAAACAGAGACCAGCCACTAACATTGTAGAAAATAGCCAAGGTGCTGATGTTCTTGAGGATGTTTTGTTGCTTATTTGACAGTACCAATCTATATTAGATGATTTTTAATTTAGTAAGAGGACCAAAACCATGATATCACATTAGGAGCATTGCATGGCATACTATATATATTTTTGTTTATATTATATAGCATTCACTTACAACATATTTATGATTATTCATAATAGTTTATAAATATAAACATTATACTTAATGGGAATAGTAAGTACTGAATTTTGATCCTGAAGAAAGTGGGTAAACATATAAATTACACATAATATCTGATATTTAACAAAAAGCATGAGTTACCTTAAATGAATTTGCATATCATTCTGGGATGAGTATGTCACTTTCACTTAGATATATGCCTGCTTATCTAGACTGCTTCTGTTGTGCCTGAGTCCCTGGACCCGCAAGAAGACACCACGAAGCCACACTTCCGAATGCAAAAGCAAAGTTCCTTTTATTAAGTATGGGCTAGCATGGGCCCTCTGCCTCACAGTCTGACACAGCAGTTGGAGGGAGAAGGACCCTGTCTATTTTTGTAAGGGGTTTATAAAGACAAAACTCATAAGACAGTCACAAGATTACAGTCTGAGAATACAGAATTATTTATCCTATATCATGATTGGCTAAAGATTAGGTAAATCTTAGCTGTTAGCTTCTGATAGGCTATTATTATCAAAGGGGGTTAGCAACAACCCCCTGGTTATGTCCCCGAGACATCTGCTGACCCTTCGCTAACCACAGAGGCTTTTTGAAATATTATTCAGCTGACAGGGGAAGTTGGGTGGTCAATATTCTCTGTAATACTATGGGTGGGGGAATGGGCTGCAGTCAGCAACTTTGTGTAATTTCTCCATTACCTAATACTTCCCCTAAAAATGGGTCCCATGGCCTTCGGCTTACCCTGGTGGGGGGGGGGGGCATGGTGTAGTTCAAGGTCCTAAAAGGGCTCAGCACAGATATAGAATCTTTTCCAGCCTTTCAATTCTCCTGTTTTTCTATGCCAAATTTTCTTCAGTGAGAACAAAAAGCAGCAGTTATTTCATACTGTCTCCGTTCTCACAAGGCAACCTTGTCAACAGTTAACTGATGCCACTCTAGATGACAGTATGGCCAAGATTTGATATTAACGGAGCTTAGTAAACAAGGAGTACACTTTATCCCAACTGCGGAATCAATACTTAGCACTTAGAGACATGTTCTGTTAAAGATGAACTATGTCACACCACCGTGAATGCCATTTTAAATTCAGTCCTGGCTATCTTCTGCAGTGTGTGTCTATATCTATTTTTGCTCAATTTTAGTTGTATTTGGCCAAAGCTTTTATCTATTTTTGCAAAGAAAATCTGTCCATTAAACAAAATCACTTTGTTATAAACTGAATGTTTGAGTTCATAAAAAATGTATGGATTGGAGTCCTAACTTTGAGATCTTGTAACAATATTTGGTGCAGGACCCTTGGGAGATGAGAAGGTTTAAAATCACTGGAAGGGGACCATGGTGATATGACTCATGCTAATGAGAAGTTAGACTTCTCTGAGTACCGCATTATACTTGGTGAGATGTTTCAGCCTTCGTATCTTGGTCTTGAATTTCCAGAACTATAGGAAATAAGCATCTCTTGATTAAGTTTTTCAGTTGGCTATTTTCAACCCAAGCTAAGGTACTTTATAATGAATATAATTATTGGATGTTAATGCATTTAGTTATGCAAATGTGCATCATAGCACACAGGCAACAGCAAGGGCAAAATTCTTTATGGACTTTGAACTTACAAACTAATGTCTGTTAGGGGACAGGGGAGGCACTGACACCAGAATAAAAGTGTATTGACAGAATAACTTTATTATGAGAAGTTTAGAGAAAAATGAAAAGGAGTGTGGTTGGGAAGATGAATGAAGGCTCTCATCATGGGAAAGAAAGTCTTTAGAAGTGCTACAGGAGAGTAGACCACTAAGTAGACTTGAAAGAGGAAGGATTTGCAGCCATGTGTCTATCTAGGAGCTGAGATTCAGCAGAGCAGATAGTAGAATCAAAATCTCTGAGGGAGAATGTGTTATGCTTGAAAAACATGGAAAATCTGTGGTCACTGGAGTGGAACAAGAGAAGAATGTGGCTTTTTCATGTTTTTAAATGAGAGAATATTTATTTATGGATCTATAATAAGTCTGTGGGTGAATTTTATAATAAAGAAAGAAACAATTCCTATGTCCTGTCAAGGAACTACTGAGAGCATGAAAGTCAACTTGACTAGAAAGGGAAAGCTCAGGAATGAAACAGAAAGGCAGGTAATCTACACAAAGGAAAAAGGGTAGAGTCCAGGTCAAGTTGATCAAGTAAAACTGAGACTTGAAGATGAGGAATTTCGAGGTTGTCATTTTGAAAACATTTATGTGTATATACACACTCCTTTGCTGCAGCACATACGTGGAGGTCTACATTCTACTTTGTTTAAGACAGGTCTCTTGTTTGTTGATGAACAAGCCAGAATACCTGCCTCATGATTATGTGGGGATTTCCTTGTTTCTGCCTCCCTTTTTGTCACAAGACAGCTGGGATGGAAGATACAAGCTACCACATCCAGCCTTATGAGAATTGTAGAGATCTGAGCTCTGACCTTCATGCTTTCCCAAGAATGCACTTTATCCACTGAGCCTTCTTCTCAAACTTAAGTTCAAAAATAAAGATTTAGAAATGCAGGGACTGAAGAGCTGCAAGAACGCACTTACAGTGAGAGATGATGAGGTTGTGCACATGCTAGTTAGTGTCTTTCTCCAGCCATGCAGTATTGGGTAGGCAAGGCAAACATTGGTGCTTCATTGCCTTTAACTCAACATGCGATCCCTTCATGCAACTTGATAATTTATATTCTGGTAATTATACAAATTATTATAGTTTATAATTCTAAAAGCTGTAATTCTTCTAGGCAAACTCTTAGGAAAGTGGTTTTAATGATTTGCCATAAGATTGAAATTGGGGCAGAATGCAAAGAAAGTCACAGAGAAAATATCTCAGAATAAATACACTGAAGCATCTGTGCACAAAATACATGATTTTGAGGCAATGAGCTCAAAGATAGGGAACTGTGTCAGAGGGTGGCATGTTTCAAATTGAGGTCACAGGGCCAATGCCCTCCAGCTCGGTATTGTAAAGAGCTTGAGCCTGTGTACAAACCCCAGTGTGAGCTGCCTTCCACCGTGCTCATCAACCTTGCTTCATTCTGTTTCAGATACAATTATTTGCAGTAGTTTCAGCACCTGGGTCCCACTTCATGTGATTGCTATTTTCTTCACACGATGTTCTTCTCTAGGCACGCATGCATTTAGATTTCATTAATTGCATATATAATTTGGGTGGTTATGATTTTTCTCAGTTCAAAGATACATGAGAATATTTTCTGTCTGTAAATTCCTGGTGGACTTGCAGATGTGTATACACACACACACACACACTGCACTTGAAATATTTTGAAATGTCTTTAGCCACATTATAATAGCTTTGTGTCTTTCTTGGTTACCTGGATCTAACATGTCTCTACTAATTTACTGACAGCTCCTGGCAGGTGGCACAGCCAATCATCTGGTCTGAGCTCTGTGTAATAATACCTTTCAGTCAGAAATCTCTCTTGCCTCTGTCTGCTACTTCTCCTAATGCTCTTAACCACAAGTCCTTAGCCACAGTTTTATCCCTAAAGGAAATGAACAGTCTTTAACCTTGACCCTCTAAGTGAAATCACTACTCAGGTTTCTCCCACCCTCTGCCCCAGGGAGGACTTGGCTGCCTGCCTGAATTACAGTGGCTTCTCCAGTTACTCATTTGTTTCCTGCTTACCCAGATGCTGCATTCAGACGCTGCCCCATTTTAGGCTCATTGTATTTTGTGAAGCAAACAAGGAAGCATCATTAAAGTCTAGATGCAGATGTTTATGATTGGCTAACTTAGAATCCAGTTCCCTGACTTCTTGTTCCAAACAGTTCCCTAGTCACTCATTGCTGAGAACACACACACATGCACACATGCACACACACACACACACACACACACACACACACACACACCTTGCTGAAGATGTACTTAACTATATACTTTACTATACTGAAATATGAAAGGAGTCTAACTAGGCTGGTGGAACATTGCTGAAGGTCCCCAGTGTACTGTTGCTCTGCATACGTATTGATTAAAAAGAAAAATGGCTCATTATTTCTCGTGATTTTCCTCAAATATAAAACACACACACACACACATATGCACACACACATCCAAACACACTATTTCATAAGAGCAATAAATTATATTAAAAATGAAAGTAGGGGTATAAAGAGGCAATTGTGTTTTAATGAGATAAACACAAAAATTATTCTCATAAAAATCAGAACAGAAAGAAATATCTAAACTGTTCTTATTCTGTCTCACTTATTAGAAGCCAGAGCCTTGAATAAACTAAAGTCCAGTTGAACTCCCTGGTCAGACTAGAGTTGGCAAAACCATTATATGACAGTTATGACACTTTCATTGTCAAGTTACTCAGGCTTTACAGTATCAGGCAATAAATCTGCATCATTTTCAAAAGACTCATTTCCGCAGAATCTCAGAGTTAAGGAATAGCTCTTCGTGATCTCTTCATCATCTTAGCTTGGAAAATAAATACTTCATTTTTGAGTAGTTAGTAGAGACTTTAATCATGTTCTGTTTATTAAAATTCAAATTATACAATTATGCATTTAGAATTTTAAAAATATTATAATTCCAAATGATGCTTATATTCATAATCATCACAAATTCTACTTATGATCTAACCTCCACAATTTGTCAAAATATACATCAAATCATAAAAATTATATTGAATCTTTATTTATATTATGTCCTTGTTTAAAAGAAATAAAAAGATGCCCAAAGTCTTTCTAATTACACATATATCTATATATCTTAAATGAAATCAGCATGCTGAAGAGACAGTTATATTCCCATGTCTACTGGTGGTGATCCCCATGTTCACTGATTCAAAATAATCAGGAAATGGAAACATACTAAGAGTTCAAAAGCTATGACTGAAAAGAAATGTGACAGTATACAAAATGAAATACCACTAAGCTATCAAAACACACGAATGAAGTACTATCATTTGAGACAACATAAATGGAACTAGAGATATCACATTAAACAAAATGTCAGGTACAAAAATACCATATCTTGTGTCTCCATCAAATTGAACTGAAAGAGATTGCTGCCTCTAAGGGAAGAGTGTAGTGAGGAGCTGCGGCCTGCATTCCCATCCAGCTCCAGGCCGCCTGGCTAGCTTATGCCCCGAAATAACAACACACAAATTGTATTCTTTTAAACACTGCCTGGCCCATTAGTTCCAGCCTCTTATTAGCTAATTCTCACATCTCTTGCTTTAACCCATATCTAATAATCTGTGTAACACCGGGAAGATTCAGCATGTCTGACCTGGTGGCTGGCTTCATGGTGACTGTCTCAGAGAGGAGAGGCATGCAATTGACTAACTTCCCTTTTCCCCAGCATTCTGTTTTGTCTACTCCACCCACCTAAATCCTGCCTATCCAAAAGCCAAGGCAGTTTCTTTATTAACCAATGAGAGTCCTCCATCATTTCCCCTTTTTCTGTTTAAACAAAAAAGAAAGGCTTTAACTTTAATATAGTAAAATTTCATATAACAAAACAGTTATCAAGTAAGAATTACAGTTACAGAAGATGAAGCTTGTCAATCCATGACAAACAATTGTTCTACCCCTGAGTTACATCCCCATTCCAAAGTATGACATTTTGAAATAGGTCCCACCACAGTCTGTATAAGAAACAGTCATTTCCTCATTACAATAGTAGATGTACTGCCACACTTCATCATGTTGTCTTTCCAGCTGTACTCCTAGAGACAATCCTAACTAACCAATAGTTTGAAATGATGATGAGATGAAGGGTACAAATCAATACTGCTGTGTCAGGGCAAGAGTCAGGACCTAGCAACCTAGCAACCTAGCAACTACATCATCAAATGCTTCAAAACATAACAGAACCCTGTGCCAATAGTTTTCATGGGTTTTCATGATTTCCTACGGTTATCACAGGTATAAAATAATCAAACTAATGCACTGCTGTTGAGGTTTAAACAGTGTTACCAATCTTACTAGTCAGTGACAAATGAAAAGAAAATGCAATTACAAGTAATAAAAATTAGAAATGTAATCATAAAAAAAGAATTATAGTTACAATATTTATATCTATTTTATCTTTTATCACAACAAAGGAAAACAACTATAACTATCTATCTATTCTTTAACTCCATCAAAGACTCCAGAAGGATATAAAATTACCTAAGTAAATAAGAAGTAAGCAACTTCCAAACTCTGGAAATCACAGAGACATCTCGCTGCCTGGATAGTCACCTAAAGTTCCTCTGTACCATTGGGGCATCCATCTTCAGCCTACAGGCCCATAGTTTCCAGCAGACATTTCCATGAAGCAGGAAATTTCAAAGGCAGTTCAGTCACTATCTGCTGTGTCCTGCAGAATGTCTCACAGACTCTTTCATGAATTAGGAACCCCGAAAGATCATCTCACCTTTAGGCAAGTTCAGCAGTCCTCTTTCTGTGGGTTCTCTGTGTCCAGTTTATGCAACAGTTCAGGCAAGAACAGTTTCTTGCCCAAATGGCTATCAAACTCCATAAGGAGCCTCTTCAATGCCCATCTTCCTCTTGAAGTAGATTGGTGCTGCCAGGAGCAGACATGTCTCATTGTTATGAAAAGCCCTGTTATTAAAACATTTAAATGCCATATTCTATAGTCTTTGAAAGATATTAGGAATGCCTATCTAGCTGAAATATATCTATGCACATCTAGAAAATCTAACTTACATGACTACAAGTTTGACTATTATTGATTATCCATTAACAACCTATATACATTACATTTTTAAATGAACTACACAATCACAATACCTTAATCAGTATCAGAAATACATATACATATAACAAAATTGACCTTAAATTTATATTAATAGAGTAAAATTTATACCAATGTAAATTATTCATATCTATATCAGAAGAGTAAAATGGAATCTTTTATTGTGTGAGATGTGTTCCTACTAATCCTTGTTTCTTCAGCACTTTTATCATGAAGTGTTGGAATTTGTCAACGCCTCTTTTTATGTCTTTTAAAATGATCATATGATTTCTTACCTGAATTTATTTGTGTCACAACATGATTAGTGATATGTGCATGCTGAACCATTTTTGGAATGAAGTCAACTTGACCATGATGAATGATTATTTTTTAAATGTTCTTGGATTTGTTGGCAAATATTTTTTGACAATTTTTGAATTTATTTCCATAAGGGAGGTGATACAATATTCTCTGTATCTTCATCTGGTTTTGAAATCAGTTTGAGAAAGAGTCTGGTAGCATCTCTTCTATTTTATGAATAACTGGGTGATTTGTGGCTATTCCTTTTTCTTTAAAATTCTTAAAGAAACCATCAGTGAATTCATCTGACCTAGAATTGTTGTAGTTGGTACATTTTTTTTAAATCCCAGCTTCAGTCTAGTTTTTTGTTATAGTTATGGTTAGTTGTTTGTGTCTTCATTTAATTCTGTTACGTCATATGTGTCTGGAACTTAACCTATTCTGTTTAGATTTACAACTGAATGGAATAGAAGTTTTTAAGGTACATCCAAATGATTTTCTGCATTTTATTGGTATCTCTTTTATAACTATACTCTTTTTCTTCTCTTTCCCAAGTCTACATACATTTATCCAATACTGTGACCCATTTAGATGTTTTTTTATGTTTGAATCTGTCCTATTGTGTATCTGTAATTTTTCAGTGTCCAAGAAAACTTCTTAAAATGCTAAGTGTTTCTTAAAAACTTAAACGGCAGCATTGCTAGGTCAAATATGGTACTTCCTGCTTGCTCTGCACAGTCCGACATGGTGGAACTGTTTGCTGCCTCTAAGTCATCCATACCACCACAGTTCCATGTATGAAGTGGGCCTATGTCAAGACATTAAGCAGTTTGTAACACACTGCTTACAAATCCCATTTAAATGGTCAGTGTCCTGAAAGAGCCAGAGGTCATGTTGGTAGCATGGCTCAGAAAGCCACAGCCATTTCAAAAGGGTGCTGCTTTTTTCCTGCTGCCACTGAATCAGGAAAAGTTCTCTTAAAGGAGCAATGCCTCTGCTTGCTTCTAGCAAACAGAGCCCACACAAGAAAATGCTGTTATCAAACAATGCTTACTTCTATTCTTTTATGTCTAGGATTCCTTTTCAAACTTTCTCAGGGTTTACATGGATTTAGTCCACCATGTTGGCACCAATTTGTAGTAAGGAGGACTGCTTGTTGGTTTACAGCCACCCAGCTAGCTTAGAACTGAAATAATCACACAGAAACTGCACTAATTAAGTCACTGCTTGACCCATTAGCTCTATATTCTTATTGGCTAATTCTTACATATTAATTTATCTCATTTGTTTGAATCTGTGTATTGCCACATAGCAGTGGCTTACCAACAAAGTTTCGACATGTCTGACTCTCGAGGTGGCTCTATGGCTTCTCCCTGACTCCACCCTTATTTCTCCCAGCATTCAGCTTAGTTTTCCCTGCCTAGCTCTTTTCCCTGTGCACATAGAGAAAGTTATTTATTCAATAACCAATAAAAGCAACACACAGAACTAACGACCTCCCACACCAATGATGTCTGTGGCTATTAGCAAGTTTTGAAAGTTACACATAAATTCTAGTATCACTATGAAATTCATTATAGAATTAGCCTACATAGGTTGACATACATTATATTGTGTATATAAATAACAAAGGAGGATATGGATACTTCAACTATATATTTTCTAGTTTGGGAATATAGACTATCCTTCTTTACTATTTAACTCTTATCAATTTTTAATGTTACTCATTGTTCAGACTTTTCACCTCTGGTTAATTTTCTCCCTGCATATTTTGTTATTTGTAGTTATTGTCAGTGAGATTACTTTCTTGATTTTCATTCCATGAAGTACACTATTAGTTTATAGAGATGCTATTCAGTTTGTACATCAAGTTTGTATCCTGCAACTTTGCTGACTTTATTTACTGGTTTTAACACATAATCTTATGTATGTGGTATTTAAGGTTCTATATAGATAAGATCATAAGATCATGTCACCTGAAAACCAAGACAATTTGATGACATACTTTTCAGATGGGACTTTTTCACTTTTTTTAAAATCTTACCTGACTTCCATGACAGAACTTCAGTACTAGGTTGAATAACCACAGTAAAAGTCAGTATCCTGACATCTTCCAGGTCTTTTCACACATCAGTATGTTAACTTATTTCAAGTGGCCTTTGTAATGTTGAAGCTGTTCTTTCTGAATCTAATTTCTGGTATTAGTATTATAAGAGAAATTTGAATTTTACCAAATGTCTCTCTGCATATATCATGATGTGTATACTAAACCAGCCTTGCATTCCTTGGATGAATTCCACTTACTCAATTTGAGTATTTCTTTTAACATGATAGTAGATTTGATTTTCTAATTCTTTAAAGGTTGTTACAGCTGCTTTCACTGGGACTGTTAGTCTATATTTTTTGTTCTGTCCTCATCTGCATTTAAAATGGCAATACTATCCTCATAGAATGTGTTTAGAACCATTTCTTCTTACATTTTATGTAAAGCCCATATGGATACTTTGCATTAGTTTTTATTTAAATTTTTGGTAGATGTCACATGTGAAACCAATGTCCTGAGTTTTTCTTTCATGGGATTTTTTTATTTTTATTTTTTTTTCTTTTTTTCTTTTTTTGGTTTTTCGAGACAGGGTTTCTCTGCAGCTTTTTTAGAGCCTGTCCTGGAACTAGCTCTTGTAGACCAGGCTGGCCTCGAACTCACAGAGATCTGCCTGCCTCTGCCTCCCGAGTGCTGGGATTAAAGGCGTGCGCCACCACCGCCCGGCTCATGGGATTTTTTTAAAATCAGTAATTGGACCTTGGAATTTTCTATTTTCTACTTAATGTTGATTTAGTTTTGATAAAGTGAATGTGTCTACAAATTTGTTTATTTCCTTTAGGGTAGCATGTAGGGTAAATAGTGGTTTATGATACTACTTAATGAGCCTGTGAATTTCTGTAGTATCAATTTTGGTTGTAAGCCTAGCCTTAAATGCCTGAGCCATCTCTCCAGCCTGGTAATATCAATTTTACTGTCTCCCTTTTCATTTCCAATTGAACACTTTTAATTTAGTCTCTTGCTTTGGAGATTTGGATCCATGTTTACTGCCTCTGGGCCTCTAGGAAAGCAATACTATGTCATCTGAGTTTTCATTCAAAACTTTATGGCAGCTAAGGAATAAAAAAAGACAGAGGAAATACTAAATACAAAATGGCATTCAAAACCATGCAGAGCATTTCATTGCTTCTTTCACTAGACCGTGCTTCCCAAATGTCCCACTGTGATCTTCCAATCATGTCACAAGCTGAGGACCAGATCTTTAACCTACAGGGAGGGTATGGGGGAATGTCCCACTCACAGCCACCTCTATGTTTTAGCTCTGTTAAGATCTGTTTGATCTATGTGGTACTCAGATATTGGGTGCATATATTCATAGAACTGTTATTTCTCTTAGCTGAATTGACCTCTCTGACATTAAAATTGACCTTCATTGATTCTTTTTATGAATTTTGCTTATCCAGCATAAATCTGGATATTCCCATGTTGACTTGGATCTTATTTGCATGAACTATTTTACTGTACCCTCACATTTTAAATTTCTGTGTGCCTTCAGAAGTGAGTTTCTATGAGTGAAATATACCTGGATCATTTTTAATGCATTGAGCCACTCTTTCTTCTAATTGTGGAATTAATCAATTATACAATATATAATTTATATTATGTATAAATTTATATAATATATAACAACAGGTAAGTCATACTCAGCTCTCACAAAGCTTCTTTTTCTGGCTTGTTATATTCACTGCCTTTGTTCCCCACTCTAACAGTCTTCCTTATAGCTGAGTAATTCACTTGAGCTGTGTTTTACTAACTTTGTTTATTTTAGGGTTGTGTCCTATAGATTTTGCTGTGAGGCTTATGTAGCCTTTTACATATAACAAGCTATTCTAGAGTGAAAGCAATTTGACATGAGTGTAAAGGTAAGGTGGAAGTCAATTTTTAAAAAGAAAGAAAATAGCATGAAGTATTCTATATTTGTATCCATTTCTCCCTACAGCTTGAATGTTGAAGATTCCATTTTTCCATCATGTTAATATAACTATTTTTGTTTTCAGTCTTCATACTAAACATAGGAATTATTTTTGCATCATATTTTGCATCATTGTTCACAATATTTCAGAATTGTGAATCGATCATATACTTATTAGTGAGTTCTATGCGCTTCTGTGTTTCCTTATTTCTAATTAATGCCTGTGTCTCTGATTTTGAAGAATTCCATTTAACATTTCCTGTAGATCAGTTCTAAGAGATATATAATCTCACTTCCTTTGTTTGTATTGGGTGTGTTCATCTTGTCTTCAGCTCTTATGGTTTGCTAGGTACAATATTCCCAGTTGTCAGCTGTTTGCCACTGTCCCCATCACCAATTAATACTGAAGAAAATCTCATCACACCCTCTCCAGGTATTGTAGTTCCATTCTATTTCTGTGAGAGACAACATAAACAAAAACAACTAAGAGGAGGGAAAAGATTATTTCACCTTGCAGGTCATAGTTCCTCCCAGAGGGAAGTCGGGACGTGAACTCAAGAAAGAACGTGAATCAGAAAACATGGAAGAATGCTGGTTGTTTACTCCTCCATAGTCTTTTGCTTAGCTAACTTTACTATGGAGCCAAGGTCTACCAGTCCAGGCAATGGTACCATCAACAATGAACTAGGCCCTCCTACACCTACAAGACAGAGTTACACAGACAAGCTCACAGGGCATTCTGATTTGGACAGTCCCTCATGTGAGATTTTCTTCTCAGCAACTAGGATGTTTTGAGTTGAGAATTTAAGCTAACTAGACCTCAGACCTATAAGGTTTTTTAAAATTATGCTGTTGGATAAATTAGGCAAAACTCTGTTATTTATTTTTTCTCTTATGATTCAGAACTTGATAACTAGATGTTGGGAGTGGAGTTACTTGAGTTCAGTATGACTTGAGACCTTTGATTTTCCCCAAATTTGTAATCTATATTCTTCCCTGGGCTTAGAAAGATTTTTGTTATCATTTCTCATACTGAGCTATGTGTACTTTGGCATTCTCAATCTTAACCTGAATATTTGCTCTCTTCAATGCCTCATGCCATATACTTTTCTTCATTCTTTTCTCATCTTCCCACTTTCCAATAGCCTGCCTTTGAGTTCATTTGGCTTTAATCTCTTTGATATCACTTAACATGTTTTTAATTTTCTTTAGTATATTTTCAACTGAAGAATTTGTTTCATTTCTTTTAATTGCTTTCTTTTCTTTGGTTAGAATAGTGCAATATTTCCTCTTTTTTTGAAGCTTACAGATTTTCTTTAGAAGAGCTTTGTTGTTCTCTGGGAGTTCTTACAGACCACTTAAGACCTGGTCATTTTCTGATAGCTTAATATGCAATATTGTGCTGGGTGATACCATGATATCTTAAAAACTCATTTCTTGTCAGTATGAAAAATTATGTATATAATGAAAGATTAAGAATGCATGCTTAATGTTGAATTTGGCTTTGTTTGTGTCTTCCTTCATGGTCATGGCCCTAAGTTCCAAATCAGAATCATTCACAACTTTTTGCTACACTCTGAAGCAATCAGAGTTTTCCTTGTGTTGCCTCCATGGTTGGAGTTGCTGCCAATGCTATGAACTGATGCATTCATCAACTCTGTTCATGAGTGGCCAGCCTGGGAAACACAGAGACTGATCAGCCCTGTCAGACCTGGTTCTAGGTTTCAGTGTAAGGTCTAGACTTAAATTTCTACCAAACCTTAAGTCCTGACTGAGTTCTTCATTGGGGGGGGGGTGCTACTTGCAGAAGAGGTGAGTGAGAGATTTCCTTCAAACCTTCTCCTGTGCATCTTTCTGTTCTGTTTTACTAAAAAGGAGTTGTGTGTTTCCCCACTTGATTTCCTTAGCTTTCTTGCACATAATTTGGTGCATGCTTAGCTTGGTGTTTGTAAAGAAAAGGAATCAGCTCATCTTTCTTAGCCATCATCTTGTTCCACTTCTAAATATGACTTCCTGCATTTCTATTTCCATTATGTTGAAGGTAGCAGCTTTTATTTTAGTATTGTGAAAAGTTCATTTTGTTCTCCACAGACAACAGACAGAGCAATATAAGCCAGGCATTATTTATGCCAATGCTTACTCAATATTTGTGACATTTTTATAATGGAAATGTCCTCTCCAAAAACATAATCTAGAGTAATAGGCAGTACCGTGAAGCACTATTACTCTGTTTTAAAGTATTGTTATGTACTCATTTTATCACAGTTGTTCCAAATGGACACAGAAAGATGAGAGGCTGAAAGTAATGAATCCATTGAACAGAAACTGTACTTTGGAATGAAAATGGACTTCTTACAAAGCAAGGAAGAGTAGCAATATTAGACAACATTCAAGTTCTGTATACTAGGGTTCAAAGTCACCTATTGCACCTTGAATGGAAAACTTTTTCTTTTGAGACAGGGCTTCTCTGTAGCTTTGGAGAATATTCTGCAACTAGCTCTTGTAAAGCATACTGGCCTTGAACTCACAGAGATTTGCCTGTTTCTGCCTCCCAAGTGCTGGAGTAAAGGTGTGTGCCACCATCGCCTAACAGGAAACATTTAAAGCTTAATTAAAACATGCAGCAAGAACCATGTTATTCACTAAGTGTAGATTATTTCATTTAATTTTATCTTCCCCTAACAAGAAAGGCTTTTGAAGTTCTACTAAAGAATCACATTTGATTAACCCAACATGAAACTGAGAAATAGAGATTAAATGACATTATTGTGTGATAAACTTACAAGGTCACATGACTAGATGTGAAGATCCAGATGCATCTTGCTTAAGGTGTCAGAGATAATCAAAATATCATCTCTATATTCTGATTTCTCCCTTACAATCTGCAAACTTTCCATTAAAAACAGAAGGATGCTTGACTCCTTGAAGTCCTTGAAGAACCCTCACTGTAAAAATTATCAGATGTTCCAGAAAACCATCTTTATTGTCAATGTAGATTGAAAAGAACATCAATACAATTTTCTTTAGTATGGCCTGTCATGGCTCTTCAAAAGAAGAGATATAACAAGTGCATTCTCTAAATTGACTGGCTGTGGGTGTCTCTACATGCCTATAGAGTTGGAAACATTCTGAATGAGCCTAGGAAGGATCAGATATTCCAGGAATCTTTTTAAAAAACTGTGTTACTAATATTATCACTAGCCCATATGCATTGATATTAAATGCAGTGTTGGTATTCAATCATATACAAAAATCATTTAAATTAATTTTAACCTGTTATAAACACACTATGTTAGGAGACATTTTACAGGCAGTAAGGAATTTTTTTCTATACCTAAAAGATCAAGGAATATGTCTTAATCTGGCACTAGACTGATTTAACATTCACTGTGAAAAACCTCAGGCTCGACTCCAAGAACTGAGTTTGAGTTCTTTCTCTTTCATAGACTACTATTTGCTTCCATTTTTACAAGGAAGGGAAAATTTGTACATCAAAAATGAATAAATACCATGTTGTAAGTAAAGTGAAACAATAAGTATTGAAAACATGCTGTAACAAAAGATGATATTGGAGACAATAGAAAAAAATCTGTGGGTTTTCCATCAGTACATCCATAGATTTAGCATCATGGTCCCTGAGGAACACCTCCCAAATGCTTTGTCTGCCTAAAACTCACAAATTCCCTTGACCTTCTATAGAAAAAAAAGTCATTCTCTATGACGAAAAATATATACCCATAATCAGGCAAGAAAAAGGCTGAAGCTAGGAGGAGACAACATCTGTGTGTAAGAAAGGAAAACTCACATCCTGGAGCCAGAATCTCTACTCCAACTGCCTCTGCAGTTCCAACTCTCTGCCCATGAGTCTGCTCATCTAAATCATCCAGATAATGAAATTGTAGGTCATATGAGGCTTCAATGAGCTCATAAAGATAAAGGTATGAAAACAGCCTGGTGTACTCTAACACTGTATGTGTTAACAACACCTTCTCCTTATTCTAATGACACTTTTCTACTCATCAAACAATAAAAGCTAGCAATGTTTAATTATTACATCTGATTCATTTTGTCATAATGCATGTAAAGTATCACTAACAGAAACTACTATTCTTTAATAATAAAAATTGATTTTGAAGCATTGCCCTTAGGTCTAAGACATTGTCTAATATTAAGCATCCACTAATGCTATTACTTATGTCTTACTTACAGCAAAATTAGCCTTATTATCATCCCTTAGGAAAATACATAATCAAAAGCAGGTAGAGAACAGAGGAACTCCATCATGTTGTTCTGTGTGATGGCCACTGATAGGCAACTG
Organism: Arvicola amphibius; assembly: GCF_903992535.2. Taxonomy (NCBI): domain Eukaryota; kingdom Metazoa; phylum Chordata; class Mammalia; order Rodentia; family Cricetidae; genus Arvicola; species Arvicola amphibius. The sequence continues at coordinate 79,341,513 of NC_052049.1, read as the reverse complement.
TTCTCTACCCATTCTTTCTGATAGTGGCATAGATTCTGGGTAGAATACATATGTCCTAGTGACTGTCCCATTCATCTAGGCTGCTAAGTACTTTTCATTTTCGTCAGAGAAGAAAGACAGATGGTACTTAACTGGCTTTTCACATTGGAGTGCTTGAGAACTAAACTCTTCTAGAATGTTAAGTGAGACTATAGTCTCATTCCAAGTAGTCAAAGGCATGCAAATAAGGCCCCAGTTCATCTATATCCATGCTTCCTACTGCCTCAGAAATGGATTTGAATGTGAAAGCAGACAGAGAACTTGAGGAGCTGAAGTAAGAGAGATACCTATGACAAAGGCAGGGAGAGCATCAGCAAGAAGAACAAGATGGTGGGGGATAGTAGGAGACATCAGAACAAAGGAAGGTAGTAAAAAGGTCAGAAAGGGCCATCAATGTATAATGTTACCTTAAAGTTTTCTTTGGTTTTTTGAGATTATATATTTTCTCTCTTCCTTTTCTCTTAAATTTTTAAAATTAAAAATATAAAAAGAAAGCATTTAAGAGCATGTGGCAAAAATTAAAAGCCAAAATTTCTGTGCTAAGTTGTTTTACTAGATTGAAAATAGTAAATGTATTTTTATCCTAGAGGTAGCTAGACATGGCCTTTGTTATAGTGAGCTTAAAGAATCTTACTAACCTAATTACTAGTAAAAAATGAAATCCAAGTCTCAAAGATTATCTGTTTTGTCGTATTTTTGGGAGGTAGATGTTTGGAGAAATGGCATAAGTCACAGTATCAAAGTGCTAGTAAACTCAAGACAGCAACCTTAAGGAAAACACAAAGTACAAAAGCATCTGTATGAAGGACTAACTTACTGTCTCCTCATTCTCCTGCTTAGCCATTGACCTTGAATAAACTTTTTAAAATTTTATTTATTCATTTATTTATTTTGCATCCTGCCCTCATTTTCTCCCTCCTCCTCTTGTCCCATTCCTTTCCCCCATATCCACTCTGCCTCAGTTTCTATTCAGAAAGCAGCAGGCCTCCCATGATTATCAAAGCATGGCATATCAAATTGTGGTAAGACTAAGCACTTCACCTTGTATTAAAGATTGACAAGGTAAACGGGTATGAGGAATAGGTTCCCAAGATCCAGCCAAAGGGTAGGGACAGCCCCTACTTCCATTATTAGGAGTCTCACAAATAAACCAACCTACATAACTGTCATTTATATGTAGAGGGCCTAGGTTGATCCCATGCAGGCTCCCTGGTTGTTGGTTCAGACTCTGTGAGTTCCAGGTTAGTTGGTTTCTGCTGGTTTCCTTGTGATGACCTTGACCCTCTGGCTCTTACAATTCTTCCTTCTCTATTTAAAATGGGAGACTGAGCAATTATAATTCTATTGTTTTCTATCCATATAGATCAATGATGTTCAAAACAGGAAAGAGTCTGAGAAAGAAATTTGAGAAGCAAATTAAAATGCAGTACCTAATGTTGTATAGTTCACAGTGATGCTGGACCTGGTACTCAGTCTTTGACTTTTAGTTTGTATTCCTGATTGCTTTTCTCTATGTGGCCTCTAAATAAAATATAATTTTAATCAGATGGTAACTTTGACTTTTTTCTATTTAGCAATCCACAGATCTTATTATGCTTATGAATGTCCAGAAGGCTAAATGGAAAAAAAAATCATGGTCAAGTTATAGGTAAAACACTAAGGATATCACATAAGAAAATACGCAGAGAAAGATTATTTTAATTAATCTAAAAATAGTGATTTTCCTTTCTCTTCTAAAGTTTTTGATGTGACAAATGATAACACTAATAATTTAGGCTTTAGTCAAATAAGGAGAAATACAAAATAAAATTGGTAAGACCATTGGTTTAAAAGTTAGTGGCTAATTTAGTGAACAGTGGCTTAATTTACTTTTTAATTCAGCATTTAATAGTAACAGGAGCATTGAATTTAACAAGAAGATTCTTGGCTGATGTTTTAATTGCTTGCTTGTTCAAGCCACATTACATTTCTCACTACTTTGTAAGGTGATTGATAATCTCTAGCCTGGCACATTTTAAGAGTCAAGTGAGTTATTACATATGAAAATAAGCTGCCAAATTTTAGACTCTTGAATAAAAATTCAATTTTATGTTCCCATGCAGTCCCCAGGGAATCTCTTTCTTGCTCATGGGCTTTAGTCAAGCAAAAGTGTGACTATAGTGGAAGTGTAAGACAATGAATGGAAGACAGAGATGGATGCTGGTTTCTGTTGGTAACAGGAAGACTTCCTTAGGACAGAATTAGAGGATGATGATTATGATATCAGCACCCCTTGTTCTATATTAAAGCAAGTATCAGACTCCTTTAGTCTTGCCCTTGACTCTGCAAACCATACGGATCAGAGTGCATGTGGCTAAGACACACTGAATGAACAAACTAGAGCCATGAAATTTTCAGATCCTAGAATCCCACTGTGAATGATAAACAACATTGGTTGCTTACTGGGTGCTTGGATTGGTGTGAATCACCATTCATTACCTCCAATTAATCCTCATAGCACTGCTATGATATAGATAATATAGAAATGGAAGCTTGAGTCATTCAGGAACATGTTCTACATCAAAACTAGGAAGTAAGGGGGGCTATGAATACCCTGTCTTTCACCCCGAAGTGTGTATCAACATATCCCACCATCTTGTAAACAGCCAGTGACTCTTTCACTTGTCACCATGGCAATCACTGACCCCGAAATCACCACTTTTATTCCTTCGTATCTACTAGAAGACTTGATTTAGTTACTTACAATCAATTAGCCTGGCCACATCAAAAGTAGTATTTCTGTGTTCCTCACTCCTTTTAATTTTAAAATGCTAGATATTGATTGATGGAATCAGTAAATAGCAGTGAAAAATGCGAAGTAACATGGCGTCACTGACAGAAACTAAGATTCTAGTAAAGGTTCTGATCTCAGGCTCAGGCTTTATTGCAACTCTTACAATAATATTTTAATAAATGTTTGCTATCTAAAGTATATGAACATATTCCATCAAACATAATTGTCAATTTAAGTTCTAAGGGGATCTCACTATAAGACATGTTATTCCTAACAATGTGGAAAAGGTTCTCCTTCCTATTTCATACTAGTCTAATAAGGACAGTCCCAACTCCAGCTGTATCTGTATCTGTATCTGTATCTGTATCTGTATCTGTATCTGTATCTGTGTGATGGAGTTATTCCAACACTGTTTACATTTAACTCATGCTCTCTCCAGAGTTCAGATAAACAGGAAACAACAATATTTTTAAAATTGTGAAAAGCTGTGTGCTCCCATTATTGAGTTTGTCACAATTAAACCAGAGTAGATATGAAAGTTAAGCACCAACTAGCTTTGTGTTCACCAATTCAGCTTGTATATACTGGGATTCTGATTGGAAAAACTGGTTGGCTTACCTGATCTATTTGTGTTTGATCAGATATTTAGATTAGGAAAAAAAACCTTTCTTCTTCCTAGAGATGTAGGAGGCTATGAAAATAATTGAAGTAGACATTAGAAGGCTGATAGACTAATGTCCTAATTTTATAGATGAAAAAAACTGCTTTTAAGTGAAATGCCTTGCTTAATGGCTCTCAGCCAATGGGGCAGAACAATGCTTAGATCCCAAGTGTCTTCATTCCCCCAGCTTTTTGTTTTGTGGTTCCATGAACAGTTTCCTAATTGTGCTATCATGCAAATTCATGTCATGTCCAATACTATCAAAGCGCCATTTTTTATGCACAGCCTCAACTTGTGATTCCAAAGTGTTTTAATTAAAACACTGCACCAAGGAAGGTAAATTCATTAATCAAAAGAAAATATCAAATTATCTGTTCCTCTTTTGTTCATTTATCATGAGGGTGTAATTAAGATAAAATGCTTTTTGTCTGAAAAGTACTCTTTTAGGAGTTCCTATTACCTAAACCATCAATAGACATAGAATTTCAAAAAGCTAACACAATACATTTAAAGAAATATAATCTCTTAAGAAAGTTTTGTCATGACTACATTTCTGTCTTCCCTAACTCTGATGATACTTACTATTGGGCCCCATGTTAGAGTGATTAAGGGAAATAATGAAGAGTTGGAGTACAATCATAGCTGCTTTCATAAAGCCTGGAAAGTAAATGGCAAGGCGGACTCAAGCAAACATCATAAATTAATCATAACATATTAGTCTTCAAAAGTTACCTTTCTCCCTGCAGCAAAGAAATCAGTTCCTATGCACATGTCCAGTTACTGTCAAAAGAAAATAGCATTAGTGTAGGCCCAGGGTACTCCGAAGCAAGTGGCTAACATGGCTGCACTACAGTTATACAGTGCATTAACTAAAAGACAGGACTGAAAAACTTGCATCTAGATGAACTGTTTTCTCTTCTTGTCGGGGAAGTCACAAGACAACAGCGGAGGTGTGAATTATGGTCAATACGTTTTTAGGAGAATGCAGAGCACAAATAGTGATGATCTAGTATAATATTCAAAACCCACTTGGAAGATGAGTCTCTGACTCCATAGGACTCATGAGTGGCCTAAAGGCAAGAAAAGTTAAGCTACTTCACCTGCAGTATTTTGAAACTGAGGCTGTTATTTTGGTGATGTAGCCCAACTTGACTAGGACCATGAATTTTCAGTTCCTTCAAGTCAATTTTATATTCTACAACAGAACCTCAATTCTGTCTTCACATGTCATTAGTACTACTCAGATTATTCTCAACTAAAAAAAAAACTGTATTTTTTTATTTTCTTACAGTAAATTAAGTTGTCTAGCTAATCTGCTTGAATTATTTCACAGAACCTTGATTTACCCTCCCATCTTCCCTCGGCATGCCCCACCTACATAGCATTTCCTCTTTCCTGAGACCCAGATCTGTGCACCTGCTATTCCTGTTGACAAGAATACACTTAGTATTTGGAATGACTGCCTCTTTCTGTTTCACTGGTCCTTAGCTTATTGTTACTATAGAAACTTTTGTGGGTAAAAGCATCTGGCACGGGGCCTGTCTCATCAAGAGCGTGGCATGAGGAGTAGCAATTATGTTTAATGTTAAGTAACTGAGTGCTTTCTTTCTATTAGTCCCCACACGGTGACAGCCATTTCATACTTTTCCAATTCTCACTACTTCCAAATAAGCACTATTTCTCATTTTACAAACAGATCGTTTCAGAAATTAAGCTGTATGTGCAAAATCACTTAGTCCATACGTAAAAGATTATCTCTCAGTCAAGAGCCTCTGGATGAAATTTTCACACAATATGACTTAAGATAAAAGAAACACAAAATTCCTGGCAATATGCTGACCCCTAAAGTGAAATAATGTTGGAAAGAAGTCTGGTTCAGCTAGGCAGGTAATTTCCCCACTTTTCAGTTCATTTTACATGCTTAAGCCTGAAACTCAACCGAAATTCTATCTTACCTGTGTCTTCCTCTGACACTGGTAATTCCTACTTAAACTTTTTCCAAATATTTTACATAAATTAGCTCATATCCTCTTGTCAGAAGGGGTGAGTGAAATCTCCAGGGCCCTAAGTATCCTCACATGTTACCTGTACAGGACAGAGTGCCCTTCTGCATGGTGTGTGGCCCAAGTATAAGCTAAAGCTAGAAGCCTGCCTTGTTCTGAGATGACCTTGATGAGAGAAAAAAAAAACTTCTAGATAGTTTCAAAACAAAATAAAATAACAAGAAAAAAACAGGCATTTTCTAAAGCATATCATTACTGTAAAATAGGAGGAAATCTATAGACGGCCACCCCAGAGTAAGAAAATAAAGAAAGAAAAGAAATTTTTTTTCAGCTCTACAGCAAAGTAGAAGAAAATGTCATAAAAATCTAAGGCACTCTTTTCATTTGGTAAGTAAGAAAGATGAAAGCAGATAATTCAAATACAGGTAACTGCACACATAGGACCAAAGGCAGGAGTTTTTACTGACCACCCTCAGTGCATAACCTCACTTTCTCCTGCCAAATATGAAAATCAATTAAGTGACATTGACTTAATGTCATTAAAAGTATGACATGAATGCCCCAAAGGCGTGGCTATCCTCTAGGAGAATGCTACATAAATAAAATGCATCCTTTTGATATTAAAGAGCTCAGGCATGGTCAAGCTTTCTAATTGGGTCAGAATAATTTAAAACAGACTAAAAATCAACCCAGGTGGGAATATCAAAAATTCATAATTTTGCCTGAAATTCAATCTCTATGACCTTGCATGTTTCAGAAGAGTAATAATTTACTCCTGGACCCTGGAGATGTAGGTATTTATAGAGACAATAGTCTGAATAGATAATACAGGCACAAAAAGCTCATCCAGGTTCAGGAAGCCATGAAGACAGCGGATCTAAATTTGTGTTTGTCAAGGAGTAAAGTACGTGGCAATTCTTTCTAAATATTTGGGTTCTTTTTTTATATTAGGGAGCAGAAGCAGGCTTTACCCCTCAAGTTAATATCAAATAAATTATTCCCTTCAAAACCCTGGGGAAAGCTACAGGGTAATGATTCAATACCACCACAACTGTTTTGGGGCAATTTTGTTTTGTTTTGTTTTTTGTTTTTCCTGACAGTTTCCATTTGTGGCTGTATTCAGTTCTCTTTCAATCTTAGGAGCTTCTCAGTGGAGAGGCTTGGAATCCCGGGTAAAACCATTCAGAAAGCACCTCCCTACCTTCATTGTGTTTGACTTTAATTTCTTCCTCTTTGAGAAGTCGATTTCTCATTAGTGCCAAGCCAAAAGCTTGTAAGGGAAAATGAAGAAACATGTTTAAGTTGTGAAAGGCTTTATCAAATCTTCAAGAGCCTACAAGGGGAAAATTACTTCAGCATGAAACGTAGAAACATATACACACAGGTTCATAGCTAGCTGGAAAGGGGGAGTTTTCAAAGGAAGAGAATTTATTAAGTATTGCATGGCTTTGTATTATCAAGAATAAATAGGTTGATTGTGTCAATAGATGTACCATACCACTGTGAAATGGTACTAAACCATCTTTAAAAATCATGAATAGTATATTACATGAAAATAAAGGCAGGAACTGCAATCTAGTGCACTGCTTTCCACACACCATGCTTTGTACTTTATCTGTCCCACATAACGTTAGATGGCCAGAACTCTCATTACAAACCTCATAGAAAACACAAAGCTACATTAAAATCTACTCATTTATTCAGTATCACAATAAGAAAGTTGAATGATTAATGACTTCCATGTATTGACCACTTATTGTGCTATTATTTTGTTTGCTTTCTTTCTTAACCAACTTTCAGTCTAAGGATAACATTTATATGAATGCATTACTGACTGCAGGAATGCATCAATATAGAGGAAAAGTAGTTATGTGGATGAAAATATAGTAAATGAGCTGCAGCATAGTAAATTATTCAGGCATGTTTTGAAAAATGACAGAAACTAGAGAATGAGAAAGATTCTACCAGATATTAAAGTGGGGATGGGGAAGAGCTTCGCCAAATGAGAGATTCTGTTGTAAAGAATCATGGGGATGGAAAACGAGAAGGCCCAGGGACCGAGCAGTCTATTATGAATACAAAAGAGAGTAGGTGTGGTTATAAAAAAAAAGTACAGCTGAGAGAATGAGATTGGAAAGGAAGAGGTTGAGACTATCTAGAATGTCACATGCAATGGCACAGTTGCTCCTGAAATAAAAAGTTGCTAACATATTCCACACTGAGAATTGGATAACTCAATCCTGCAGGTAGAGGCAAAAAGTGCAAATGAATTCTCAATTAAGGATGTAAGTGGGATAATATGGGAGGCATGAGGCTCCTGAATGGATGAGAAGCAGACGGAACACATCCAAGTAGTTCCTTTTGGGACCAGGTCACTGAACCAGTTCTGCTTGTTCAGGATCAGACCCTAACACTACTGTCTTGGCCACTATGCTCCCCCTCCTCTCCTCACTCTTTCACTATAGACCATATGAGAGAGAGAGAGAGAGAGAGAGAGAGAGAGAGAGAGAGAGAGAGAGAGAGAGAGAAAGGGCAGGGAGGGGGACATCCTTTGCATGGTTTAGCTTAACAGATCAGTGAGGCTTTCCTTACACTTCCTACCTCCAAATCCTAACAACAAGGATGACTTCAAATACTAGTTTACAGATATTATAAAATCTACATCACATTTTGATATTGCTTAAGAAATCACATTTCTGGTTAGCTCTGGTATTATATTGACCAAAGAAGAATAAAATTAACAAGGCATAGAACAGCAGAAAAGGCAATGGAGGAAGAAAGAGTAACCAACAAACCTTACCACTCCACCATTTAGAAAGGCAAGTTAATGGGAGTCCCTCAGCAGCTGGAGGGACTTGGGAGGACAGTCAACTGTGATATTCTGAGGTCCTTGAACAAAACAGCAGAGGTGAAAGTTTAGAAGGAGCGTGCCTGAAGAAAGGTCTAAGGCAGGAAGTCCTGTGTGAAGAGAACTCCGAAGACATCATAGGTGTGCTGAGAAGTAAGTTGTTCACTGGAGGTATTTCCATGGCGAGTGACAGGGAGAAAGCTTTTATCAGAGTGGCACCTACATCTGGGTATGGATCTCAGAAGAAATCTGGTAAGGAAAGGCCTCTTAACCTTCTCTGGATAATCTATACCATCTGGAAACAGAAGAGAAACTAACTTCCTTAGAAAACTAGGAGCAAGGGGCCATCTTCCTTAGAAAACTATGAACAAGGGGCTGTCCTCCTTGGAAAACTACAACAAGGGGCCTTCCTCCTTAGAAAACTACAAGGGGCCTTCATCCTTAGAAAACTACAAGGGGCTGTCCTCTTTAGAAAACTACAACAAGGGGCTGTCCTCCTTAGAAAACTACAAACAAGAGGACTGTCCTCCTTCCTTAGAATCAGAGTCACAGGTCCAGGGTATGCTGTACCTTCCAGGGCTGACCTAAGGAAAGAAAAAAGCAAAAACTTAAATATATATATTTCACCCTATACAAACTCAGATTTATTTAATAGCTAGGACCATTTCTATAGATAATTGGGCATAAAAAAATTAACCAGAGGCAAGAAAGGTAGCTCAGTGGTTAAAAGCATTTGCTACTATCTCAGGGGTCTAGAATTCAGGTCCCAGCACCTTTCTTTGGTGACTCTTATAATTCTAATTTCAGGATATCCAAAAGTCTCTTCCAGCCTTCATGGGCATCTGCTTATATGTGTACATACATACACACAGACACACATATACACATAAATAAAGCATAAAATTTTTTTGAAAATGAATCGATTTGATATAATTGAAATTAATTGTTAGAAAAACTAAAAATAATTTACATTTGTGGTCTAGAGTATTTAGACTCTGTAACATACCAGAAAGAAATGAGTGGGTAGGAGAGACTTCATGGGCTGGAAAGATGGCCCACTCGGTAGAGTACTTTCCAGGAACACCTGGAGACCTGAATTTGCATCTCCAGAAATTAAAGTTCCAGACCAGCAGAGTGGCAAGTACCTATAACCTCAGCACTGGGAAGGTAGAAACAGGAACACCCCTGAGACAACAGCCAGCTAAGTAAGTTATATCTCCAGATATAGAGAGTCTGTCTCAAGAAATAAGTGATTGATGGAAATCTCCAAAATCAGCCTCTGACCTGCATGTACTTGTGCATGCATGCACAACTACACACACACACACACACACACACACAAACAATGTATTATGAAAATATGGAACAAACATGGAACCCCATTTGTCATAAGGGAGAATAAAAAGCAAAGGATGGTAGTGGAGTTAATATTCTGATTGTTTTCCTAAATTTGAAACAGAAAAACCTTGAACTTCCCTCCTCTGGACCAACTGACCTATAGAATAAAGGGATTGATGGTGGTGCTCAACCTGGTTTTTATTGTAGACTCCCTTGAGATTGAGAAAAGCTTCCTGTTATGCCACCAAAATATGTGCATGCATATGCAAGATTTCCCACAGAAAACATAAAACAGTTTAATGAGAAATCAGTTTGAAGGAAAATATAAAAACTAGAATCCCACATGTGTGCAGTATAAATGCTTAAGTCAAATCTCAATTAGACACCTTCCAGAAGAGAAAACAAGTCCATAGTTTTATTGTTGCTTTTGCTCATGCACCTTCTACACGAAGCTGATGAAGAGGGTTATCCTCCTCACCCCTGCTTCAGAGTGTTGAGATTGTGTGATTATTCAGTGGTTCAACACAAAGAGCCTGTGATTTCTGCAAAATGCTGGTGGTGATGCCCAGAGCTGCGATGGAGGCCTATTAATTAAAGTAACTTCTGCTCTTAAGCTCTCTTCTCCGCTTTGCCAACGCTGCATGCAATTTCTGGGTCAACTCACTCCTTTCTTCAGTTACATTTAAAGCCAAGAGCTGGTGACAAGGCAGCCCACTTGAGTATGTCATGCACTTAGCTTTTAAAACTTTAACTCATCAAGTTAAAGAGTATGAATTGCTTCTGTTTCCTTCAACTGTAAGAAACGCATGTCTTGTCTTGTTACTCATCTGTCTCTGCTCTGTCAGCTTTGTGGTCTGTGGGAGCTGTCAGATTGTGTGTGATTTTATGCAAACCTTTCTTTGGAAATTTTCTTCAGGTCAGCAAAGAATGGTACACAGTATAAATTTTAGAATCCAGCAGGCTCACTTTAAAAATCTACCCAGTTATTTTAGTCACTCTGCTATGAATTTCCTTCTTCCACATCAAATAAGTAAAATTATATGGCTTGAAGATCTTGTAAAAAAATGAAATAAGTTAATGTAGGGGTTGGTGATATAGCTCAGTGGTAGGGTGGCTGTCTTGCATTTACAAGGTCCTGTGATCTCCAGCATGACCAAGTATGTTAATGTAGAAAAGCATGGTCTAAACCTTTTATCAAGCAAAAACTTAATAATCATTATCAGAGAATACCTTCTACTACTATATTCTTTAAAGGTATTATATGTGTTGTGGTACTCAATTTTTCCATCTATAAAATTAGATGGTTCAAGCACAAACTAGCATTTTCTTCAGGTTGCATTATTGAGTACCTGATACTGACAAACACTAAACTAAATAGCTTGTATTGAGTTGTTGATGAAGACAAAGAAAGCAGGCTACAAATTCAACAGGAAGAGCTGATAGTCAAACAAACAACAAATCAAAGTCTTTCTGAAGTCAGGTCTCTGCCACTTGAAAAATGTCTTTGAAAGACTTAGGTAATGGATGCTAACAAAACAGAACTTTCTCATCAGAAAGCTAGTCTGAAGATATTTGGCTCATATTGGGGCTGTAAATGTTAGAGGAAATGAAACATGGAGGAAGATCCACGTGATGCCTTACACAGTAAAAGTGATCAGTCAGACTGAGTTATGATAACAGAACCATCTTCACATCTCATCAGTGATTTATTCTCTCAACACTTGTTGTCAGAAATTTTCATTCATTTCCTGGCCACCCAGACTAAAAACAATAGCACAGAAACTGTATTAATTAAATCACTGATTGGTCTATAAGTTTATGCATATTTCTAGCTAGCTCTTACATCTTAAATTAATCCACTTCTATTCATCTGTGTATTGCCACATGGCTGTGACTTACCAGCAAGGTTCCAGCTCGTCTCCCTGCTCTGGGGGCTATGTGGCATTTCTTTGACTCTGCCTATTCTCTCTGTATATCTCTTTCAGCCTGACTTTACTCTGTTAAGCCATTGGCCAAAAGTAGCTTATTTATTAACCAATGGCAATAAAACATTCACAGCATATATCACCTCCCACATCACCTCCCATATTCTGTATAAATCAAAAGGAAACTTTTAACTTTAACATAGCAAGATTACATATAACAAACAAGAATGAAGCAAGAATTATAGTTCCAATATTTATATCTACTTTAACTTTATTATAAGTAAGGAATACTATAACTATTCTTCAACTCAATCAACACACGAGAAGGATATAATATTACCTAAGTAAACAGGAAGTGCTTTGTAAAAAATTTCCAAAACACTAGAATTGACAAAGACATCACGCTACCTGACCAGTCACCCAAAGTTCTTCTGTAACATTGCAGGCACCCATCTTCAGCCTACTGGCTTATAGTATCTGGAAGACTATTCCATGAAGCAGGAAATTTCAAAGACAGTTCCACCTATATTGGCAGTTTTTCAGTCACTTTCTTCTATATCTTGCAGAATGTCTAGCAGACTCTTTCATGAAACAGGAACCTCAAAGAACTGTCTTACCTTTACACAAGTTCAGCAGTCATCTCTCTGTGGGTTCTGCATGTCCAGTTTATACAGCATTATATCAAGCAGTCAAGGCAAGAGCAGTTTCTTTCCCAAATGGTTAGCAAACTCCATAAGGAACCTCTTTGATGCCCACCTTCCTGTTGAATTAATTGGTACTGTCAGAAGCAGATGTGCCTCATTCTCAGGAAGAGTCCTAAGATCTTTTGTTGTTGTTGTTGTTGTTGTTGTTGTTTGAGAAAGGGTTTCTCTGTAGCTTTGGAGCCTGTTCTAGAACTGGCTCTTGTAGACCAAGCTGGCCTTGAGCTCAAAGAGATCCACCTGTCTCTGTCTCCCAAGTGCTGGGATTAAAGGCATGCACCACCACTTCCCAGTTTCTAAGTTCTTAAAACATTTTAAATGCCATATTCTGTAGTTTTGAAAGGTTTGAAGAATAACTATCCATCTGAAATATATTTCTGAACATCTAGAAAATCTAATTAACATGACTACAAGCTTGACTATTATAGATACTATCTATTAACATATATTTCTTAATTATACATTACATTTTTAAATGAGATGCACAAACACAATACCTTAATAAAGAGCAGAAATATGCATATAACAAATTGATCTTAAATTTGTATCAATAAACCAAGATCCATACCAATGCAACGCATTTGTATCTGTAGCATATCTCCCATTAAAAGTAAAAAAAAAATTATAAACAACATTTGGGAATTTTGGCATAGTTCTCTCCAAACTGCTTCCTGCTTTTTGTTAGGTGAAGTAATTTTTTGTGGTGTTCATGGTGACCTTTCGGGGATCTTGTTCCATCAAACCACATTGGTCTGGAATGAATCCACCAGTTCTCATTCTCTGTAGAAACAAAAAAAGAACCTCTTTTCCAAAGCTACATATCTTTGAACCCAAATTTTGATGTCAAGATACCTTTTAAGTATGTATATTGATTTAGCTTAGCAGCCCATAAAATGAAATGTCTCTCTGTAGTTAGCACCTTCACAGTCAAAAAATTAAAAGAAAACACAATAATATACATAATCCAGCTCTCTGTGTATATTCCATTTTTAAGTGCCTTACTTTTCTTACTCTATTACTTTTTCTACAAGTTTACTGTCTCTTTAAATGCTTTACTTTTTAAGAAAACATTTACTTCTTTTTATAACTCTCTATACTTTTTCTTCTCTCTCCCAAGCCTATGTACATTTTTTAAACACAATATGACCCAATTAGAGGTTATTTTCATCTGAATTTGTCTTTATTTTGTATCTGTACTCTTTTTCTGACCAGGACTGTTTCTCAAAAAGCTGCTTAAAATGTTAAGTGGCATGGTTAGGACTGAGGTTGCTTTGCTTTTTGGCTTTGCCCAGTCCAACATGGTAGAGGTCCATTACTTCCTCTGAGACTACTGGGTGGGATACACATTCACCACCTCAGATCTGATAACCAATTGGACCACACTGTCACCAAGTAAATTGCAGTATGCTATCTACAAGCTCCATTCAAGTGCTCTGTCTTCTGAAAGAGCCAAAGTTCATGCTGGCAGCATGGACCAGGAAACTTCCATTTTGAAAATGTGCAGAGGGTTCTTTTCTTTTTCTTTTTTCTTTTGCTACCACTCAATCAAGAGAACCTCTCTTAAAGGAGCTGTAGCTAGCAAACAGAGCCCATCGGGGAAAAAAAACATATACAGCTAAAGTTTGTTTTTTAGTGTCTATAATTCCTTTTTAAGCCCTCTCAGTTTTTATGTGAATTTAGCTAGCATATGTAGGCGCACCAATCTATTGTTGGAGGATTCTTGTTCATTCCCAGTTATCCAAACCATTAGATAATCACACAGAAACTGTAATTAAATTACTGCTTGCCCTTTTATCTTATGCATATATCTAGCTAGCTTTTACAACTTAAGTTAACCCCTTTCTATTAATCTGTGTATCTCCATGTGGCTGTGGCTCTTATGTCTGCTTCAGCAACCACATGGCATCTCTCTGACTCTGCCTACTCTCTTCCTATATCTCAGCATTTTTCCTGAGGGAACAAGAAGTAAGCAACAGATCCTAGAAATTAATATTTAGTCAAAATTTACTCTTTTAGTCACATCGTATTAAAAACAGTTAAAATTCACGGAATATCTTATGAGTTGTGATCTTCATTTCTTTTAACTTATACTCCAAGAAAAAAAAATACCATGCTGGCTAGTTTGAATTACATGGAATGGTGCTACATAGAATTCTTGGGGCAGGGTGGAAGGCAATGGTCTTACCCAACTGATGTGGGATTTCTCTCTGTATTCTGTGAATACCATTGGTTAATAAAAAAAATTTCTTTGAACTTTTATCAGGGCAGAACTTAGCTAGGTGGGAAAAACTATACTCAATGCTGGGAGAAAGAAGGTTAGAGTCAGGGAGAAACCATGTAGCTCCACCAGAGATAGACACCAGAACTTTAGCCAGTAAGCCACAGCCATGTGGCAATAGACAGACTAATGGAGATGGGTTTAATTAAGATATAAGTGTTATCCAATAAGAAGCTAGAGGTAATGGGCCAAACAGTGTTTTAAATAATATAGTTTCTGTGTGATTATTTTGGGTTGAGCTACCAGGAGACTGAGAAACAAACAAGTGGTCTTACAACACCCAACCATGAAATCTGTGGACAAAAATAATGACCAGCATGGAAATATATGACCATGAATGCAACCATGCAGGAATTACTGTAATAACCAACCACTTTCAGGTTCTAGACCCAGATGGAGTTTGCTGCTATTATTCTACCAAATGTACATTGTATCAGAATGCTCTCTAAATTTGTATTCCTATGCTTATGGTTTAATGCAGCTTATACATGTCATCAGAGAAATTCTTTATGCAGTGAACTGTAGTTTTCATAGAAGTCCATAACTGATCAAACCACAAAGGATAATTATCCATGGACTACTCAGCTTCAAATGGAACATTTATATCACCCTTGCTCTCAAGGCTCCGGGCCCATCATAGAAGAGCAGGCCAAAACATTTTAAGAACTGGAGATCAGGAAGAACTGAATTGGAATGGTGTCTTCTGCACTCTAATTTTATTTCATACATTGTGGCATGATTTATTAGTAGGACAAAATTACAATATATGTAATAAAATTAAGAGTCCATTAATATTGAAACTTCTATATCTTATACTTGCACATTCAGTACTTTTTCATAAGTTAGGTATTTCTAGACTGTAAAGCACTGTGAAATCTCAAAAGTGGACAGACAGTCATTGTATATAATAATAATCACTTGATCAAAGAAGACTTCAAGACAGGAAGAAAGTGCACAAGTAGACACTGTGTTCTCTGGGAGGGAATTCCAATTCAACCCACAGAATGCTTTTCAACTCTCTACTTTGATTCTAAGATTAAAAAGCAAAAAGGTTGTCTGGACACAAGAAGTGTCCTTCTATACTGCTTCAAAGAACAGGAAATAAGACATCACTGAAGAGTTCCCAAGTTTCTTCAGTGATGATCTGCTCACCACAGTATTTAGCATTTTCTCTCCAGGAAACATAATCCCCCAGGAATGATTCAATAACATTCATGATCATGTCATTTGTAAACAGCCCTAAACTGAAAGAAACTTCAACATTGAGCCACACGTGAATGGTGGATTAAATTATGGTACCTGTGCACACTAGACAAAAATTCAACCATAAAAGGAATTCATTATTGACTCTTAGAGCAGCATGAATAAATGTCAACTTAGTTGTACTGAGTAAATAAAAGTACACAAAAGTGAATGTTTAGACCTAGTGTGTGACACAAAGTGATTTCTTCCTTAACATTCTTCAGGCCCTGAGCTGAATTCCCAGTAACATACATTGAGAGGAGCATAGTAAGCCTTCTGGGTGATGCATGTGTTTATTCTCTAACTATAATATTTTTGGCATGACTGTCCATCTACACATAATAACTTTCCAATGTGTGTCAAATATACAAGCTTCCAGTCCGCCTTTCACAGCTCAATGAAGCTATTGGGATACCTGACAGTTCTGTGCTGTTTTGATGAACCAGGTTGTATTCACACTACACCAATATCTATATGATTTTCTGTCTCATCCTCTCCCATCTTGTGTTTTACCATGCCCTTTATACAGCCATCTTAGAAATGGCCATTTGATTCTTCAAGACTTCATTATCCTTCTGATCTCATGACCTTGGTGATTGTTCCTTCTCTGTTCTCCCACACTGCTCTCAAATAAAGAATAATAAGTTATATATATTATCTAACTAATACTTCAAAAAACTGGTTGGGTTTTATTATGCTAGTCTTATAGTTTAAAAAATTAAGTAGTTGCTTGAAATCAAACATGGAAGATATGTATATATGGCAGCAAATTAAACCCAATGCTTTCTGCCTTGAAAGCTTACACTACTAATAAATTATGAAAGCTTCTAAGAAATGATATGCTCTCTGCTGTAATATGTACTATAATATAATCTGGTGGAGAAGCCCAGGAACTCAAGATATTTCTAGAATGGAAGAGCAGCATCCAGCTAAAAGCTAGCAAAGAAATAGCAGCCTTGATCATCATGAATTCTGCTCAAAACAAGCATGAACTTGGAAGGCAGTCCTGCACAGCAGGCAGACGAGATCCTACCCCATCATACCTTTCATGACAATGAGACACGTCTGCTCCTGGCAGCACCAATCTATTTCAAGAGGAAGATGGGCATTGAAGAGGCTCCTTATGGAGTTGGTTAGCCATTTGGGAAGAAACTGCTCTTGCCTGGACGGATGCATAAACTGGACACAGAGAACCCGCAGAGAGAGGACTGCTGAACTTGCCTAAAGGTGAGATGGTCCTTTAGGGTTCCTGATTCATGAAAGAGTCTGCGAGACATTCTGCAGGATACAAAAGAAAGTGATTGAACTGTCTTTGAATTTTCCTGCTTCATGGAAATGTCCGCTGGAAACTATGGGCCTGTAGGCTGACGATGGATGTCCCAATGGTACAGAGGAACTTTGGATGACTGTCCAGGCAGGGAGATGTCTCTGTCATTTTTAGAGTTTTGTAAGTTGCTTACTTCTTGTTTACTTAGGTAATATTATATCCTTCTGGAGTCTTTGATGGAGTTGAAGAATGGTTAGTTATAGTTATAGCTTTCCTTTGTTATGATAAAAGATAAAGTAGATATAAATATTGTAACTGTAATTCTTGCTTGATAACTGTTTTGCTATATGTAATTTTACTATGTTAAAGTTAAAGTCTTTCTTTTTTGTTTAAACAGAAAAAGGGGAAATGATGGAGGAGGGTCATCTGTCTATGTGTTACTTTCATTGGTTATTAAATAAACTGCCTTGGCCCTTTAATAGGACAGAAAATTAGGTAGGCAGAGTAGACAGAACAGAATTGTGGGAGAAAGAAAGCAGAGTCAGGCAAACGCCTCAGGCAGTCACCATGCCTCTCCTCTCCGAGATGGACGCAGGTTAAGCTCTCTCCTGGTAAGCCACCACCTCGTGGTGCTATACAGATTACTAAATATGGGTTAAAGCAAGATGTGAGAATTAGCCAATAAGAGGCTAAAACTAATGGGCCAGGCAGTGTTTAAAAGAATACAGTTTCCATGTAATTATTTCGGGTGTAAAGATGGTTGGGTGGCAGAACGTGGCCCGCCACTCCCATCACTACAAGGCCATCCATCCTTCAGCTTCTAAATAAGGAAATAGGCAATCAAAGGTGTTTTTGCTTTCAAGTTTGTCATCATGTCCTATGGAGCAAAAGGAAACTGTCACAAGTACTTTATGCTGAACAGCACTAGGAACTATTGATAGCTTTTCTTCTTTTAGTAACTGATGGGCTCAAACACACCATTTTTATTTCTTTTGCTTATAGTTTTTGTTCTGTAAAATGAGCTTTGACTAGCCTAGTTACACATTCTACTCTAAAATCCTGTGTCACAGAAATGCGTTTTACCATGTGTGCATGTGGCGGTGTAGTCGACACCATGTCCCTGTCCCTCTTACTCTCTAGACACTCTCTCCCTTCAATGCTTTACCAAGTTAGCTGGCCCCTAAAAGCCTCACCAGCATGGTGTGGGAGGAGACACAGTAGCAGGAGATTAGAATGATGGAGAGAGATGCTTGGGTTATTGTGCTCTCACTTCCTACAAGGATGCTATGTGCTAAAGAGGAAAGGAAAACAAATTTAACTGAGGATGTGAGGGAACCTAAGAAGGAAGCACTACAAATGCAACTTGTGCCTGAAAACTACATGCCACAAGTACATTTGAGCTGACTTCTATGGGGCAATTATGTTAAAGAAATCTTACGAATAAGTGTCAAAATACATGACATCTGTGACCTTACAAGAACTGGAAGACATCCCTCCTATCCCTCCTCCTTCTCATTTTCTCACTTCTTTGCACGGGTACAGTTAACAATAAATTTTCTTCTTTTATTGTTTTTGTTTTATCCTATTTTTTTAGTATTCTTTTGAGACCTATTTGTTTTCTAATAAGAGAAAGAAAGGTTGTGATTGGATGGGAAGGGTAGTGGGGAGGATAGTAGAGGAGTTGAGAGAGAGGAACTGTGAACAGGATGTATTGTATGGAAAAAGGCCATTTATAATAAAAGAGAAATAGAAAAAAGACATCGAGGTGTTAAAAATAAAATAACAAAATTTTCAAAAGTAGACGAAGAAAAGAAAAGGGAAGGAAAATAAAGGAGGGGAAGAAATACAAAGAGTCAGGACAGAAAGGGAAATGGGAAGGCAGGACTAAAGGGAAGGAAGAGGTTCTTTAAAGGGCTTAGTGAGCATGGCCGAGGCTCTAACTTAACTGTGGACACTACTGAGAAGCTATGACATTCTGAAAATGTGTTGTCATCATTAGACAGATGCATTTCTTATTTAATAGTAGTATTAGTGCAGTATTACGGGGCTTGGGGGAAACTCAGAGGCAGTGCATAGGTTTGAGGAAGGAGGTCTTTCAGGGTCTGCTCTACAAGGGCAGGCCTTGTCCCTCAGCCATCCTCTCCTCTCTACTTGCTGGATGCCTTAAGGTGAGCAGGTTTTCTACTTTACTTACATCTCCATGATATTCTGCCTTTCTGCAGGCTCAAGGCAATAGAGCCAGTTGGCCATAGAGAAAAGCCTCTGACAGTAAGCCAGCTTAAGCCTTCCTCCTTTCAAACCAATTCTCTCAGCCATTACAACAGTCATCTGTCATTACAGCAGAATGTGACTGACGCAATCACTAAACAGTATGGCAGCATCAAAGTAAATCCTATTCTTAGACAAGCAGTCTGTTTGGAAAGGTCTACGCTAGCTGTGCAATAGGAGACCCAAGATGGAAATGAAAGTAGCCGTGGTGTTTTGGAAGTAAACATGCACATCACACTGTTAATAGTATGCCTGCGAGCCAGGGACCTGGATGATGGGAGACGGCACTGGATGGCTTAACAAAGCAAACCCAGTCATTAGTTGTACGTGAGAACAAAACCATGCATAGAATCTAGAGATCTGAGCTTGCTGAGTTTCATACCAAGTAATATGCTGCTTTGCAATTCTCAAATCACCTCCTACAAACCTTCTTCTCCCCATTTCTTTACTACCCAATTCCAAGTTCAAGGATGCCTTACACAAAATTAATCCCCGAATCAGAACATCCATAAATGGAGCAGTCAAATAGTAACAAGAGAGGGGAGAAGATAATGAGGCTGGAATATTAATCTAGTCTCCAATTATTTAAGTAATCATGTGTGTGGTAGCCAGACATTGTGATGTAAATCTCATTCATTACCTGCTTTGTCTTTTCCAAGTTAAAAAATAAGGTGAAGATTTACATTTTAAATCAGGAGATTTTAGTTAAATAGCACTGCTATTCAGTGGATGAATAGCGTAGCATTCAAAATCTTCGTCCTCACTAGTAGACTAGTGGTCCAAAGCACAGGTATGTTCATATATAATCTCTTAAAAGAAAGATCTGCTACTTAATATGATGGTTGATTTCAGATGTCTGCTTGACCTAGTCTAGCATCACCTAGGAGAGAAGTTTAAGCAGATAGCTGTACAAATCTGGTTAGTTTGTGGGAATATCTGTATCTTATTGATTGTGTTATTAATTGTGTTAATTTTTTAAATTTATGTTTTAGTTTATTAAAAATTTCTGCCTCCTCCCCGCCTCCCATTTACCTCCCCCTCCACCTTCCACTCCCCCTCCCTTCTCCTGTCAAGGGTTCCCTGCTCTGTGGGAAGTCAAAGTTCCTCCCCCATCCGTCCAGGTCTAGGAAGGTGAGCATCCAAACAGGGTAGCCTCCCCCCCCAAGCCAGTATGCGTAGTAGGATCCAAATCTAGTGCCATCGTCCTTGGTTTCTCAGCAGCCCTCATTTCCGCCATATTCAGGGAGTCCTATTTTATTCCGTGCTTTTTCAGTCTCAGTCCAGCTGGCCTTGGTGAGCTCCGATTAGATCAGCCCCACCATCTCGGTAGGTGGGCGCACCCCTCGCATTCCTGACTTCCTTGCTCCTGTTCTCCCTCCTGTTCCATGTGGAAAGCCCCCAACCTCTGTGCGCAGCTCCTTTGCCTACGCCGGGGATCCTGAACTGTATAAGTACTGATAACAAGTGGAGTCCTGAGAATCATGCTTTCATCCTCTCTCTCCTCTCAGGTGTGGATATAACTACCGGCTTCGAGTTGCTACCTCCCTCGTATGACGAACTGTGACCTAGAACATAAATATTTTCCCACACCTTGTCTTTTGTCAGGGTGACTTATCGCAATAACAGAAAGGAAACTAGAACATTGTTTATCAGCAAAAATGCATTCATCTTAAATCAAGAGCTGAAATACTACCAGTAGCTGAGATACATTTATTTCTCTAAAAGAAAACTTACCTTTGAAGTTATACATCTCTTCTGTTATATTAAGCTTTATTTTAGTTGATAAAATCTAAATATTTTCAAAATATTAACAGTCTGAAAATTATAGTAATTTAGAAATAAATCAACGGCTTTAATTTGGGGGAAAGAAATACAGAGTTTTGTATACAAAAATAAAATTTTTGCTTTCAAATACGTGGTTTGTACTATTTGTGTAATAGGGATAGACTGGAATAAGTTCACCATCTCCTGGTCTGAAAATAAACAATCACTTTCCAAACAATAAATAGAACTTTACATTGTTCATCTTGAGAAATTATTTAACTTTTGTTGTTTGGTTTTGTTTTTTAAGGCAGAGTTTCTCTGTGTAGCTCTGGATGTCCTGGAACTTGCTCTGTAGACCAGGTTAGCCTCAAACTCACAGAGATCCACCTGTCTCCGCCAACTGAGTACTAGCACAAAAGGCGTGCACCACCACCCAATTAATGTAATTCTTTAAAAAAAGATTTATTTCATTTTGAATTATGTGCATATGGGCAAGTGTGAGTGTGTGTGTGTGTGTGTGTGTGTGTGTGTGTGTGTGTAGCCATGCAGAAGAGCATGTCATTTCTCCTGCAGCTAGAATTACAGGCACCTATGAGCTCCCTGAAATAGGTGCTAGGAACTCAAAACAGGTGTCTGTGTGGCAATAAGTGCTTTTAGCTGCTTAGCCAACACCCCATCCACAGACTGCATAGCTTCTACAGGCTCTGTATTTTCCATGAATTTTAAGTAGTAACTGTCTACATGATCTAGAAGACAAATGTCTCCATTCTTAGTCTGTCTTGATACTGAGTTGATCCTCCTTCTTACTTCTTTCAAATCAAGACTGAACTTTAGTGAAAATCACATGATGTTTTTAAACTGGTATTATTATTCATTTAGACCATACCTTTTAAGCATTCTAGATTTTTTTATCAGTTATTATGAAGTTCAAAGCTCTAAATAACTGTCAGCTTTGGGTGATAAACAATACTGAACATGCATCCTAAAATAAAATGAAATAATTCAACTAAACCAAATTTAGACATTGTTATTGAATCTTCACAAGTCAGTATGATATAGCCATGATGTAAGCTGTTGTCATGATCTGAGGATGTAGTTCTGGAGATTTAGATCAGCATCACCTAAAACACAAACCTTGCTTCAGCATTTCAAATGGTTTGTGTGAATTGCTGTACTGGTGAAATAATGAGTTCTAGTTCACAAGCATGGAAGGGAGAAAATGACCAAAGTGCTAATTAAATCTGAAGTGCATAAATTCCCGGAATGATAAATACATCAGGGAATGTGGTAATTCCAAATGCCAGCCTCATTTGCACTGAACTTCTAAAACTTTTAATAATGCTTTAATTTTTCACCTTTATAGAAAACTGAAGGCTCACTTTTACCAAAGGTCATGCAGGAGCCCAATTGTAGATTGGAGCATCACATTCCTGTGCTTCCGAGTCTAGTGTGAGCAGCCTGGTTAGCAGGCCACATCCTACTAACCCAGCATGGTGCTGAGGAAGCCACTAATCACCTCTCAGCAGCGCACAGTTAATTTTCTGTCTGTACTTCTCCTTGTCTATGTTTTCATGCTGTTTCTCTTTCCTTTTGATTTCTGAGGTCACTTTTGGTATAAGGTGGAATACCTTAGCTTGGTAGTAAAATGTGCCTAAGTGATATTAGATCATCAGGTAATAATAGCTGAATTTGGGGTCACCTTTATCTACCACTTTAAAATTAACTGTCAAAAACTATCACAAAAAAGTAACTTGAAAGTTTCTTCATCTTTTGGATAAAAGAGGATATTAAGTGTATCTATTACATCAAATCTTGAAGAGGAGAAAGCATCTACCACTTCTTATTTTCAATAGGGCTCCTTGTCTTCCTTTTTATCTGTTACCTTAGAGGAGGTTTGGACTCCCTTGGAAGTTCTTGCCATTTATTTTGTGATGAAACAGGAACAAACCTTTTTAATACTTTTCAGAATAGCTATTCTTCCAGACGGAAGCCTGCGGATCCTAAATGCTTCTAAAGCAGATGAGGGAAAGTATATTTGCCAAGGAGAGAACATCTTCGGTTCTGCAGAGATTATAGCTTCACTGTCTGTCAAAGGTAAGATAATAGGTAACATGCCTGATGTTCCACAGCCGCGGCTTCCTAGCCTCAGCATCAGGGGGAGAAAAGCAAATACGATTGCATGTACATGTGTTTGCATTTATTAGTGTGAATGTCTTGGTTTAAAAGTTTGTTAAAAACACAGAACTATTACAACCAAATTTTCATTTCCAATTAAAACAAAGCAAGGAATGGGGGCTCATACCTGTAACATCAGCATTTGGGCTGACATTGCTTAGTTATAAAAATCTGGTGGAATGGCAAGCAGAGAGATGGTCCAGCAGTTAAGAGCATTTACTGCTCTTGAAGAGGACCCAGGTCCTATTTCCAGTATCAAGTCAGGAAACACACACACACACACACACACACACACACACACACACGAGGCAAGAGAATTACTGTGACTTTAAAGCCAGCCTGAGCTAAAGTGGAAAAACACATCACAAAAATATAAATAAATGAACACACAAAAACCAAAAGGAGTTCACTATTTGTAGAAATTTCAATATCTTCCTTAGAACAAAATTAATAAAAGAATAAAAATGTTTATGGATTTTATTCACTATAGCAAAATTTAAAGAATGTTAAAAAAAATTACTTCACCATCTGGGCTAGGGTAGCCCTATGACAGAGCAATTGCTTCATATGCCTGGAGCCTTGAGTTCATTCTCTAACATTTCCCCCTCTATCAGAAATAATTTTAGCAACAATTAAAAATGTGCATTTGTCATTACTTTACCCAGGGATTGGGGCAGAGCAGGGTAACAGTAAGAGACCCCATCCCAGCGAGTGAAGGCATGCACCTAATGTCACCTGTGCCACAGCTGTTGAGGGATATTCACAGGTACAAGTCTTCAAAACCTTCACTTCTGTGTGAAGTCAATCTTACTGCCTATAGGCTTACTAATTTCCCAGGTCTAAATGAACTTTTCTTCAGGTCAATGACATTGTTTGAAATAATTTAGCTATTTTTAAAATTGGAAGTGGGGGCTGGAGAGACAGAACAGCAATTAAGAGCTTTTGCTACTTTTGCAAAGTTCCTGGGAGCCATGTTCAGTGGCTGCTAACTCCAGCACTGGGAACTCTGATGTCCTCTTGTAGTCTCCATGAGCAACTTAACTAAAAAGCACACATAGGGTGAACATCAAAATAAAATCTTTAAAACAGTTTTCAAACTCTTATTTTAGGTAGCAAAATCCCGTCAATTAGCAAAGTGGTTTTTTAACAACTGAATTACGAAGTAACTGTTTCTTCATTATATATCTATTACACAGAAATCATACTTGGCCTATAAAAATAGGGAAAAAAAAGTTTAGATTTGGAAAATGAAGAAAAGTTTTGGAGATGGGTAGTGTTATAATTAGTGATAACAGATTGTTCCCTGGAGATACAATTTGCTTCACCTTGTTCTACCTTAGAAATAAAATCATTGCTCAGATAGTCAAAACTACAATGGGAGAAAAGGCAAACATCAAGGTAAGAACAGAATATAATGTTTTCAAATATTTCTATACTTACCAAACATTACTGGCATTCAAACTAGTGGCCCAGTCTTTGTCCTGGTCTCCCTGTATACTAGCCTATCTTCTAACCAGATGGCGATGGAACCAGAAAGGTTTTATCAATGATAAATATTCTCCCTTATCTTTGAATGAAATGGGAAATAGGGTTGCTCAAAAAACGTTATCCCCACAAACCTTCAACTACAGTACACTGCCTGTGCTGTCTGCAGAAGCCATAACTTAGTCTACCAAACATGGCATCACCTCAAGAGGCTTCAGCTTTAGAGTCTCACTCTTACATTCAGACTGTGCTTTTCTCAGAACTGTTCTCAAGGGTGCTAGGTATGAAAAGACCCCTCAGACAGCTAGAGTATTGTTTTCTTGTGGAAGGATTCACTCACAAGTGATAGAGTTTAGAAGAAAATAAAGCCCTTGCTAAGTCCCATGCCTGTCTTCTTTCCCTGTTGGTACCTAAGACTGTAGGAAGACAGGGAAAACAAAAACCTCTCTACTTTATTCATGACACATTACAGTCATTTAATCTTAATCATTGGGTGCATGATCAATGCCATTTTATTGGCACAATATTCCTCTGAGTCCATAAAATAATATTAAAAATGTCAGTTTTGAAATTCGGTTGTTACCAGTAAGCAGTTAGGATATTCTTGCTGCAATAAAACCATGACCACTCAGCTCTTTAAAGGTTTTATATAGTTAAAACAGCCACAAAGTATCAAAAATTATATTTCATAATTATACAACTAGTTCCTCTTCTATGCCTCCTCCCAGTTCCTAACTGTTTTTTTTCCCAGTATAGAGCAAGTCCAATACTCCATTGGGAGAGTAATTTGGAGGGGGTTCCAATGCCAAATCTACAGTATTTCAGCCTTTGATAATACAGCTGAAGACACAAATTAAAATCTGGTGCATGTATTGCAGCAGCTGTACATGTTCCATGTTTAAGATTTCTCTACAGTTTGTGATGTGAGGTGTTGGGAGGTGATTATACTAATGAATGTGTTTTTTACCCCAATAGAACCCACAAGGATAGAGCTTACTCCTAAAAGAACAGAGTTAACTGTCGGAGAGAGTATTGTCCTCAACTGCAAAGCCATTCATGACTCTAGTTTGGATGTCACTTTCTACTGGACACTAAAAGGACAACCTATTGACTTTGAGAAAGAAGGTGGACATTTTGAAAACATCAGGGCTGTAAGTTTATATACTTTTTCTTCTTGAGTAGAAATTGCATGTGTTTTGACTCAAATGTAAAAATGTCTTATCTATAAAGTGCCAAAAAGAGCATAGAGAAAACCCCCATGCAATTAAAACAATTACTTTTTTCTACTATTTTATGTTATGTAAAACTGAAAATATTATTTCAATTCCCAGTAGGAACTTTCCAAATCATTAGTATGTGTGTCTGGTTTCCTCACCTTTGCTAAATTAGTTTAGTGATAGCATAAATGTTTCCATGTTGTTTCTAGAAGTCATATTGCTATATAAAGTAACTACTCTACTATTTAAATATTTGTTTGCTGTAACTATAATAAAATAAATGAGTCTTCCCTGATCCCTACAAAGTAGTGAAAATTTTGGAGACTCACCAGTTTGTCGGAAGCTATAAAGGTTAAACCCACAACACATAGTCGTTCACTAGCTTCCAATAAGAGTTCATGGACATATATCTTTCTTGTCCGTCCAATCTTTGTATTTTAGAAATATTTAATATTAAATATCTGATAGTAATCGATCAAATAGAGTTATAAATTATGTCCACTGCATAGTACAGACCACCTCGGTTTTTGAACTGCATAAAGGAGTGAGAAAAAGTCACTGCTCCACGGATTCACTGAGACATGAAAGAGCAGCTTAGTGAGAGAGCAAGAAAGGCCAGGGAACAAATGATAAGGGCAGTGATATGGGCCACAATTTTCTTTCTATACTGACTAACAAGTTTGGCCCAACTACACTTTTCTCTAAAAACGTAATATTAAATGTTATTCTTAATATTAGGGTGTTGTTTCTCTAAAAATCTTTTGAGAAGCATTAGAAAGTAAAAATGATAATGAATTCAAATGGTGAAAGTCACCTTGCATTGGACTTAGCTTAAACTAATTCTGTGATATCACAGAAGGAAAATGTCCTAAAGCTAAAGTTAGTAATTCTTTGGACGGAGCTCAACTCCATCCCTTGTCAACTACAGGTGCTTCCTAGAGCCGTCTTCTTACAACAGGAAGTGAAAACAGGACCAGATAATTTCTGCAATTCTTCTCAACTTAAATTCCAATCAAACGCTTTCCTTTAGAAAGGGGGAATGGACTTTATTGCATTTGCCAATATGACATGAATTGAACATTTTCATCCAAATTACCCCAGTTTACTTTGCACCTAAGAGGGGAGACTCTATGTCAGAAGCACATTCTAACTGAATTTCTATTTGTCTTATTGAGTGACCAGTTATAGTTGGTTAAGTTGTATATAAAATATTTAGATCGTACCAAGTTTATTTTTTACAACTTGGGTGGTATTTCTCTTCCTCTTATTTGACTTAATTATACACTCATAACACTTTTAATCACATCATTAAACAGAACTCAAACTATTACCTACACAAAAATAAACTGATTAAATATGTTTTCTCAGGATTAGCTGCAAATATTCATTTTAACAATAATCATATAAAGTAAAATATATCTGAAATGATCAATGACTTTCTACATAGAGGCATGCCCTACATTTTCACATAACAATAAATAAATTGATGGACTTGAAAATGTTATAAGATAAAGAATTTTTGGTGCTGCCTCTTAGGTGTGACCATTTTGGGCTGATATCATTTCTATAAATTAATATCTTTGGTGTTTTTCATGACTTCCTGATCCATGCTCTTTGTGTGTGTACACGATCTTTTCCTTAAGAGATGCAAAACTGGCCCCTTGCTCTATGCCAGACTTGTGCACAGTCACAAGCCATATTATAATTAATCTTTAGAGTGAAAAAAAAAATCTCTAGCTTTAAGGCAGTGTAAGACTTGTGTTTTAACATATTTGAAAAGATTTCTAGAAATAGGTGTGTATTTATGATATTTTGTAGACTCTAAGCTGTGAAATGTAAAGGGAATTGCTCATCACAAATCTCTCGAGTGTTGCAAACCCTGGTTTGTGTTAAGGGTATAGGCTGCATGAGGTTCCCCATTGCCCCTGCTTCCCTGCAGGTTTGTGTCTGGACAGCACTGGTGCTTTGGAGTGATTTGAAATGCCATCAGTAAGAAGGCTTTGAGAGGCCCTGTGAGCTGTTGCAGACCTCTCCCAGAGAGGCTTGAGGGGGTTGGGAGAGACCCTGGAAGCCAGGGATGCAGGAAGAAAAGTATGGTTATTAGGTCTGCTCTGAATACCAACGCCTAGGCTTAGAGATGATCTGGAGATAGAACGTTAAGGAACCTTAAGAAAGGCAAGTGGTACTTGGAAGAGCAGAGAGCAAGTCCTTGACTGAAGCTCTGTGTGTTGCTACCTGAACCTGCTGCTACTACCTGCTGATGCTGCCAATGGGTGACAAGGGCAGGGCTGAGGGCAGTGAGTTAGAAAAGGGGAGAGTTCCTTAGTATATTTCCATTCACTAGGATAAACTGAGTCAGCCAAACCTCAAGCTGAAGAGTGGGGAGATCTCACCGATAATATTTAGCATCTCCACTGATACAGAAATACATCCTAATAGTGATATTATCTCGTCAACTCATTTATTTATGAGTTATGTATTTCTTATATGAATTTGTAGCTTAATCCTTGTGTAGGACTTTTGTAAAATATCTACATATATTGTATGTGTCATGTCTTACATAGACAGTGGCTTTAGGACTGCATTTCAAAAGAATAAATGGAAAATGATGGAATTGTTCCAATTCCTTATGAACAACAGGATTGCTCTGACAGCAATGGAACACTTCTGTTTTGCTTGCTGTCTTTCCTGAGGCCCTGTTTTACAAACCTGGTAAGCTGGCTGATTTGGGTTGAGTCTATTACCAAAGACATCACTAAAGGGGCCAGTATATCCATAAATATTTTATCAACTTCTACTCAATTTCTTTTGACTAATAATATAAATAAATGGAATGGGGCAAATAAGTAAATTTATTCTTAAAAAATATTCAATGCTAAATGATGCTGTTAACCTATAGTTAAAATATAACCCCTCACCCCTAAGAGAGCACAATGCAAGTACATAGAGAAAAGTAGGTCTGGTATAACATGGAAATTTAAGCATGCAGCTGCCAGAAAGGGTTGTTATCTGAAAAGCTGCTGGGTGGGTAGGGTTTCACCAGGTGCCTACAGAAAACTGCATCATTTCAAAGACTGAACATGTCAAGCAGCAGCTAAAAGGCAGAATGGGTTATACAATGTCTTCGGAGCAAAGAAGAACCAGTGATCTACACAGCGCAGTGTAGTTCATAGTAGACAAGAAGTCAATACTCACTGAGTAACTTTAAGAGAAAGTAGCAAAGGCAATGTTGTTTAAGACATCAATCACATTAATAAAATGTATAGGAAGGTAGGATATCGACTTCATTCTAATTTTGAGAGGGAAATAAAGAAATTGAGGAATCACACTTTTCTAGGTTACATAAGTGAATTCTATGTTGTTTAGAAGTTTAAAAGGCTGTAGACTTAAAAACCATAGTATATTGACTGTACTTTAGAGTTTACCCTTACTGTATTCTTTGGCTGCCTAATATTTTCCCAACCTTTGTCTAAAACTCATGAGAAATGAAAATAGATTCGTTGATCTCTGCCTTTAATAAGTATGCAGATTGTGCAGGTCATTAAGTAACTCAAGAAAAATATGACCACAAAATAAAGAAAAAAATTGTGGCTGGGAGGGCACATATATATAATCCTGGCACTTAGGAGTTGGGGCTAGATGATTGTAAATTGGATGTTTGCTTCCATTTAATGAGATGTTATTTGAAGAATTGAAAGAAAATTAATGTCTAATTTTTGTAATAGTCAAATGTTGGTGGAAATCAGACAAGAAAGAGGAATATGATCTTTTCTTATAGAGATAAACAAGAAAATGACTACCTATTGTTTGCCAATCACTAAGATATACACACACAATGTTGATTTTCAGAACAACCATATTAATTTATATTATTTGATGGAGCACGTTGTCTATTCTACATGATACAGACTTTATAGGACAGCTTTAGGACAGACAAAAAGAAAAAGAAAATCAAGGCTGGAGAAGGGATTCTGAATCTCAGTGCTGAGCAAGGACTTAGAGTTGACCCAAGTGGTACCTGGCTCTTCTTTGGGTGTTAGTGTTTGCAGTGGCTCTTCAACAATAAGGAACTCACACACTTCCAGAGTCAATTCCATTACCAGTCAGAGCAGACTGTCAGAAGACTGGAGAGAATTTACCTTGGTTTTTTTTTTTTATACTTTTTCTTTTATTTTTAAAAGCAGTTCTTTGAGAATTTCATACAGCATGTTTTACTCATATTAACTCCCTCTCCCGATTCCTCTTAGATACAATCCTTGCCCTACACAGTCAACTGGGTATCATCTCTTGTTTTTTTTCTTTTTAATTCATTAAGTCCCATCTGTGATGCCTATATATTCTTAAGTTTGTGGCCTTCCTCTGAAGTATAGTCGACTCCCTCTCCTGCAGCTACATATTGCCCGTAGCTTCTTAGCTATGGGTGGTACTGGGACGAATGATTTAATAACCCATTTCCCATGTCTGAGAATCATAAGCATGCCTAATTTATATCCATGGGTTTTGTAGAGTTGTAGGTGAATAAAAAGCCATAATATATAAACCTTTAATGCCTAAAGGATTTTGTCTCAGATGAAAAGTTCCTATCACGTCTGTTTCCCTGGTACAAATGCCTCTGTTCCTTGTCTGTCTTTTGGGAAATGAGTATCTTAACTGAGGAGTGAAAGCTTCAGAAAAGAATGATTTCTAGATTGGACCATTCCATTTCTGGGACATATGACTGCAGTTAAAGTCAATGAACTTCTCAGACATGCTGTTCAGGACAGCAGGGTATTAGGAGAGACTCAAGGCTTCTGCTGGAGCCTCTTCATTAAATCAGCATGCAGGAGTCTTGGAGGATTATATTACTAATCAGCACACTGATCAGCTGGAGCAGATCAGTACAAGATGCCCATTTTCTCTGACTCATTCTGGCCATTAGGAATATTCACACTTACAAATTAATCTGGGCCCCTGGATGTTCTCCTCTCCTCTGACGCTGTGGTCCAAAACTCAGTCTTCCTATCAGTGTAACATCTGCTCTTGGCTCTTTGTCTAAATCTGAATCCTGGTAACCTGGGAGTCTACCAACTTTCTGTTCTCTCCAGCAGTCTTCTGACTGTGGAGTAATTGCCTCATGCCAGCTTTCCCCAATACCCTACAAAATGTTTAAGTGGGACAGAACACGAAATAACCACCAACTGATTTTCTAGGCAGCTGACATGGAAAGTGGCTATTTTCAAAGCGCTCAGACTTTTCAGATGACCCCAAGTGGAGGGGTCTATCCTTCCCACCTGTTTGTGTTAAGAAACCCTGCCTTGTCAGAGTAGGTGTCAGTCCAGTGGGAGAGGAGGGACAGTAATGCCCATCTCTTCCAGTGTGCATGAGTATTTCATATGAACATATATCAGCACAGGCCACTTTAATCTAATGTCTTACAATTAAATCATTTTGAACTCTACATCATAAAAGTAGAGTCTACCACATGCTTCATCACCTTTTTGTCCCTGTGCCCCAAAGACGCCCACAAACCAGCCACTCCACCAGTGTTTGTTGAGGAAAGCACAAAACGCCACAAATCATTTTCTTAGTTTCTCGAATCCATTTCAGAGGTTCTAATGTCATTAGGACTAAAAGAAACAATTTTCTGTTAAGACATAATTGCAAACAGAATAGTTTTTTTTTCCTTTTTCTCTTTTTCCTTCTTAACTGATTTTGAATTAAAAGCAAGGACATTTTCCCCTTTAACACAGTTTGTGGTTATTGGCCTCTAAGACAGTCCATAATTGGACACTTTCCTTAACTCTCAGTGTGCAATCTGTAGACAGCAATACAGCCAGAAGCACAGTAAGACAAAAGCACCATGCCAATGTTGCAAAATATTAAACAGATAGGCTGTCTCTCTGCATTTTTAAATGTTTTAAAATCTGATAAAATCTGATGATAAATTCATCATATAGGACAAGGTTGGCTTAGTCATCCAATAAAATCAGCACATTTTGTTCATTTAACTAAAGCTCACCTTGGCTGGAGAGTTAGTTTGCTGCTTAAGAACACATCTGTGCAAACATGAGCACTGGAGCTCAGACACTCAGCATCCACATCAAAACAAAACAGAAACAGACAGAATACAGGCAAGACTGTTCATACTAAAATCACAGCAGTGGAGAAATGCACAGACAAGAGAATTGCCACCACCTTGGCTGACCAATGGCCAGCTACAGTTTCAGGAGAGACCTTTCTAAAGGCAGCAAGAATAGGTGTGGTAGGTGAGGGCGTATAATGTCCTCCTATGGTGTCCAAAAGCATGCACATGAGCCAGAACACACGTGTGTTCACACAGAAATTGCATATTCACATGCACACACCCACACACCCCCCCCACACAAATAAACAAATATAGTCCACCAAAATAAACCCCTAGGTCTGATATTATAATTCTGCCATTGTGGTGGTTTGTCAGAGAGCAGCATAGAATGGGAAGAGTTACTGGGATCTCTGCAATGTTT
The DNA here is from genome assembly GCF_903992535.2 of Arvicola amphibius. Taxonomy (NCBI): domain Eukaryota; kingdom Metazoa; phylum Chordata; class Mammalia; order Rodentia; family Cricetidae; genus Arvicola; species Arvicola amphibius. The sequence continues at coordinate 79,309,044 of NC_052049.1, read as the reverse complement.
TAGTTTTATTTGCTTGGTTTGGTACAAAGTAGATATCAAGCTTCCTAATAAGGTGAAAGAAAGTCTTACTTGTGAACCCTGATGGCCTTGGTTCTATGGTCTCTGAGGGAAATAAATCACCTCACTTCACAGACTTGCTCCATGAATCCATGGTCAGCAGTTGTGGGCACTTGTCTTTCTCTTTAATCAGGGTTGCTATCATGGATTGTAAGCTCCAAGCACTTTACAACCTCTAGCTTCTAAGCCCAGAAATTTATTTCTATAGACATAGATGATATAGGTATAGATTATATCTACATATAGATACAGACAGTTCCAGCTCTGAGTCTCTGAAAGTTTTCTTCTTTGCTGGTTGTAGTTTATGAATATAAAGCTCAAGCTGAATGTGTATAATTCTGTAGTTGTCTTGGCTTTGCTGCTTTCTATGTGACTAAAGGATACATTTGTCTGGAAGAAGTTCTATGTCTATTCTGTGACCAGAAATAAAGCCAGGAACTTGTTGTAGCTCTTCCTGATGTATCTGCTAGCTTTGACACAAGTTTATACACAGATTCATTTTTATCTTGTTTCTTATTCTCACCTAACATGCCACTTTTCACAATGAATTACTTAGACAAACTATTTACTTCATAATTCATGACAAACTTCTAATTTTTTAATGAATTTTCCTATGATTGGACCTTGAAGAATAGTCTGTAGATCTTGATAATCAAGCATATTGATAATCAAGCATCTTCCCTACCACAGTCCAATAAAGAATTATCTTCACAAGACAGTAAACTTTGTATAAATAACATATGTGCTATTATTTAGAAGAAATAACCAAAAAATACTTAAGAATGCTAATGGGCTCCTTATAAAATGAATACTCTCTTCTCACATCAAATGTTTCTTGTTGAAATTATGACCCAAATTACCATCATAGTCTACACTCGCATCAGCATTTCAAGTTGCACAGAAGAAATAAAACAGAACAAGAACTGATTAAGGGGCTTAATTCACAAATCAGCATTTTCCAAACATGTCTTCTCTCTTCTCCCTCTCACTGCTCTTTTTGCCTGATGAGCCTGTTCAATGAAATCATTTGGAAAACATGACTAATGTATTTATCCCTACTGAAAATATTATTTAGCCATCTTAGCAAACCCCATGGTGTGAGTTCTAGGGTCTTAGGTCTAGGACTTCCTTCCACCAGGAATTCTGGCATCTAGCAGCTATGGAAGGTGACTGACATTTGACTGTATCTTGCTCTGGAAATTGCTTTCATTTTAAAGGATAGAACCACATGTGTTCTACTCCCTAACCTGTGCTTAGTTGTAGGAGCAATGAGCGTGTAGGGCTATTCTGAAGGTGTGTCTCCTGGCCCAGATAAGAAAGGACTGAAGGGTTGTTTCAGCCCCAGTGCTCCCTGTGGGATTGGCTGAGACTCTGATGTGATCACACACTTGAACCTCCAATTCTGTTTTCCTCATTAATTCACAAGTATTAATACCCATAGAACTTGCAAAGGAATCTCCATGGCCAATCTACTTCTCCAGTTTCTGTCCTAAGATAATCATCATTCCAAATGCCATCACTAAAAACAAAAATGAAAGCAGGCAACCTTCCCCGACCCTAGAAATAGGCAGAGTGATCGCAAACTAAAAATATTCTCTCATCTACTGAGTATATATGGGAAACTTTGCAATGTGTCAGACTTCTGAAATGTCATCTTATTTTCTTACTGTAGATAGTTTGTCATATGATATAGAAAATTTTTATGGGAAAAAGTAATCTTCATAAAGATCAATAACTTTCCCAAATGTCAATAATTTCCATGTATCAAACTCTTGCTCAACTAAGAATCAACCTCAAAACTATATATTAAAAAACCTACAACATTTTAAACCTAAAACATTTTAGTAAGATTATATTTTAACTTTGATAATTAATCAACAAGTATATCATTAAATTATATTATTTCACAAATAATGTAGATAAATGTTCTTCATGCAATTTTAGGACCTATTAGTCAGTTATGTTCATTTCTGGTAACACTTTAAACAAGTTCACCTAGAATCAATTATTGCCCTTCAAAACAGTGCTTCTTACTTTACTATAAATATTTTAGTGTGATTATATAGTTATATTTACATTGATTTTTTTAGACAAAGTATCATGTATCCTTTATGAGACTCAAACTCACTATGCACTGAACAATGATCCTGGGTCTCTTATTGTCCTATAATTACACCTACTGAGTGCTGGGATTACAGGTGTCCACTGCCATGTCTGTTTCTCAGTTTTCATTTTCTGTTATTGGTATATTTTATTATAAAAAACAATTTTCTGGTCCTTTGTGTGTGTGTGTGTGTGTGTGTGTGTGTACATACACAAACAGAAATAAATATAGATACAGTCACATATATAGCAGTCCTACAGCTAAGACTCCTAAGAGCCTAATTGCTTTAGAATAAATTTAAAAGACTTTCCTTATTTGGTTCAGACTACTTAAAGAAAGTTTACACAAACGAAATTTAGCAGAGTTTATGTGAGCAGGGGAGGGTGTGTCAATCAGGCAGTACATAGAATGAAGAGACATGTAGTGAGCTCCACCAAGCTGAGGTGGATGCAAACTTCTTGAACACTACAGGAATCAGTCACCTGGTTGGCTGGAGACAGCCACTTGCCATATGAATTAGTTGCCTGTGATCAGCTGAGAACAAGCTGCTCTGACTTCTGTCCCAAAAACATTCAGTTATACTCTTAGGTGAGACCTGCAGCTAGATAAAAATCAGTTAGGGATATTTTCGACTCTAGGAATTTAGGATGCAAAAGCAGCTTGGGCCAAGTTTGATTTAGCAAGGCCTAAATTGAGGCATATAAGTGGAAATTTATATCAGGGACCCTTTAGCCCCTCTTTTCTCCTATGTCCCTTATTTGATGCTTATAGCAGCGAGAACAAACAGTTCACACCATTGACAAAAGTGGGTGTCCGGCAGGAAACGGAGCCAAGGGCGTGAATTTCACTAGTTTCGCACACAGGTTTTATCAGCTAAGCTTCTTTGACTCTGATGCCACGATGTTGTCATGATGGGTATTGGAAATCTGATTTTGTGTTTCGAAGTTCAAAAGAAAAATACTACAGCCAGGCATTGTTCTTCGCTGTGGCTCCTGAGTACCTAGGCTGTAGCGAGGTCACATTTCTGCCGTGGCATCTCAGCTCTTTCCGATGTTGACAAAACTGTCTTAATTGCTACCAAACTATTAAAATCACACACTATCAGCTAAAACCACCAAACTCCTTAAAAGTTTATATAAGTTACTGAGAACACATGGCCACACATACTCAAATATCTACTTTCCAAGTATTCTGAATAATGTCCCCTGTTAATGAAAGCCCACTCCTGTGTGGCTTCATTGCTACACTCCAGCACCAAGTCAACCATTTTTGTGAACCCTTTCCAGTTATTGGAAGATCAAAACAACATGAGATGTGGCTTGTTACAGAGATTTCAGAGCTAAAGTCTTAGTCTTTAGTGAAAAGACTTGTGTGCTAAAACAGCATCATGATGGTCTTAACAGGGCAGTGTTAGGAATACCATACCATATCATACCATACCACACCACACCTATTCCATATTATACCACCCCATCTCAACTAATTTCAGCAATGTACACACACCCACACACGCACACACCCATTCACATATGTGCACGTGCACACACACACAAACACAAACCCTCAAAAAACAAAAAATACAGTCATATACAAATAAAAATAAATTTTCATGCTCACATTTGTATGAACATGAGGGCTTACAAATGTACACACACACACACACACACACCACATGCTCATACCACTAGTAAATCCAGTCTGCTTTTCAAATTTCATCATCATCTACCATTTTTCCTTTATATACATACCAACTCTCATAAAAAAGTTTGACATGATCTATAATCATAACACTTTTTCTTACTTGTACACTGTGAAAAGTCCTCTATTGCCCTCATGACTGGCTAGCATCTCTCTCCTGGTTCTTCTAGTATAACTTTTACATCCTCCAACACAGCAAGTATTGAATATAACAATGGTTGTTTGCTTGACTCTTTTCTCTTCTATATTTTATAATTCTTCAAGGAAGAAGCATGCTTATTTTCTAAACTTTACAATTACCCATTGCACATTAAACTTTAAATAAATATGCATATCATTTCAGTTGAAAAGCAGTGGATAGACTAAACAAAACTACTTAGGGCAACAGGAAACAAACGCTGATTATAACAGCCACATATTTTTATAGTAAACAGATAAAGTGATTCATTTCTATTCTAGTGATAGGAAACATTGAAAATTTTTATTCACTTTGTTTCATTATAAAATTAAAGTATTATTAATATTTTGATGAAGGTAGTTTCTCTGTAAATCTTGACCATGGACACTCTTAATGAAAGTGATAAATATGGCAGGTTCTTCTTGGCTTTGTGTTGCTATCAGTGGATGCAAAGCATCTATGAATGGAGATATAATTTGACCGGCATAGTGAGAAAATGCATAATATAATAGGACTCTTAACATGAATACTTTCACTTTGTGGAAAATAGTATACTAGATTTTTTGTAGTTTTGAGAGTCTTAATAAGCAAAATATTGCCCCATTATTGGATGCTACATAAGGTTTAGAATTTTGAAAGTGAATATGACTTAATTTTACAAATTGACATGCTATTGCTATGTAAGCACCACATTTTAGAATGACTGCTACATTGTTTCCCAAAGTAACTTACAAAGAGTTAGACTTTGGAGAAGCCATTATCCCCAAAACATCTTTGCAATCCTGCATTTCTTTCACAGTGCCACTTTCTCCATCTATTTTGTGTTGAATTCTAAAGGATGCCTAAGTGTTATGATGTATTTAGCTTTTGGCTTTTCAAATCTGTTTCTTTCATGAAGCACTTGTTATCATATTACAATGTAAGTCTAACTTTAAGAGCTCAGCAGGCAGCATCTCAACAATGTTTTCTCCCTCAGAAGAGGACGAATAGGAAAGTTTATAAATAGCTGTTATTGGACTGCAGCTCATTCCCCATCTTCATCTAATGGTCTTACATAAGGAAAGCAGAAAAGGACAACTTAGAGAGTTCAGTACATATGAAAAGCAGTTATTTCCACATATGGAACTCATTCGTATATACGACAGCTGACACCGCACCCCCACCGAGGTAGACATACTTTGTTCTCTAGTTTCCAGTACCTTGCACTTTCTTCTTTTCTTCACAGCTCCTATGTCAGATACCATCACGATTAATGACTAATTGATGGGCCAGAAGAGTATTTATTAGTGTACAATATAGGACTTCTAAATTTATCTGCATTCTATAAAGATTAATTAGTACCTTTCCAACAGGCAGTGGTCCAGGAAGGGAGGACTCTGCACTAATTAATAGCAAGCAACCCATGGGAAGGCATGTGAATATAGCTAAGATGGGGGTTGCTTTTAAGAGCATAAAGTCTTTCAGGGAACTAAGAAGAGTGGGTATAATGTTTTCAAGGTCTCAAAGTAACACCTTATCCAACCTATTCAAGCAGAGTCGACTATGAAGCCAAACAATAGCAGAATCTTTTCTGAAAAGGGAACAAAGGATTTTTTATACAAAACAATGACCAGAATAGAAGGAAATTAGAAGGAAAGGCACACAGAAAAAAATAAGGTCCTAAATAATAACGCCTTAAAACGGTAAACCCTCACAATGCATGTGAAACTCAATATATCATGGTGTATAATCTATCTTAAAGATGGTTTTCCGTTTCACGTGTAAGACTTAAATGCCTGTGATTTTTTTAAATTTTTAATTATGTTGTGGTATGGGTACCTAGCAAGTACTATTTTGAGAGTTTTCTAAATTAAAATCAGAGGTAAAATGTGTGTTATATAGTATAACTGCAGGTATTTCACAAAAATTTACATGTTGCTTGAACCTTTCTGTGAAATACATGAACTAGAAAGTAACTCCAACAACAATAAGATTCAGAGTTCAAGGTTGTTGCGATAACAATTTTCTGAACATGGTGTGCCCATTATACGGATGCTGCTTCTGATTCTAAAGCAGTTCTGAGGACAAAATACAGTTATGGAAAAAAAGAGACTGAGGTCAGAATGCCTGCTTTCTGCCACTTTTATTACTTTACATCTTGCACATCTTCTCCTAATAGTAGCATTTATTCTCCTCTCTACTGCCTGCACCTAGGACCATGCCTGGCAGATATGCTGATAAGAGTATATGTAAAACAAACTATTAACTCAATCATAAAAATCAGTAGGTCTTAGTGCCCCCACCAAAATATGAATCTGCCACCACCTGGAGGGGAGATGCCAATGCTTGCTCACTCTACAGAGACTTAAGAATTGACTGTAATGTGGTCCGCACTGATCAAGAAAGGGTATAAATTATTGAATTAGACATGATCTCTTCTTTTGAAAATTTTCAAGAAGACAGGTAGATTTAAAAATTACTTGGTTTAATCCAAGCCCTAGAGAGGAATATAAAATGAGAGGAGGCAGCTCTCACAAACAGTCTTATTCTGAGATTCCTGGAGGTAGGATCGCCACTTCAGACTGAAGTAAAGGTAAGAGCCCCTTTGGATATCATTATGGCAATTTCTTAGAAAATTAGGAAACAACCTTCCTCAAGACTCAGCAATATCACTTTTGGGTATATATCCAAAGGATGCTCAATTGTACCATAAGGACATGTGCTTAACTATGTTCATAGCAGCATTGTTTGTCACAGCCAGATCCTGGAGACAACCTAAATGCCCCTCAACCAAAGAATGGATAAGGAAAATGTGGTACATTTAGACAATAGAATACTAAACAGCAGAAAAAAACAATATCTTAAAATTTACAAAATGGGTGGATCTAAAAAACATCATATTGAGTGAGGTAACCCAGACCCAAAAGACAAATATTATATGCACTCACTCATAAGTGGATTTTAGCCATAAAGTAAAAAAAAACTAGCCTTCAATTCACAATTCTAGAGAACCTAGAGACATACATGGATCTAATCTACATGAGAAGTAGAAAAAGACAATATATCCTGAGTAAATTGGGAGCATGGGGACCGTAGAAGAAGGTAGAAGGGTAGGGGAGCAGAGAAAAATGTATAACTCAATAAAATCAATAAAAAAGAGCCTGTAACTGACTGTTTTGCTTTTCTGGCCTGAAGGTTGAACTCCCCCTCCCAAATAAATAAAAACATCAAAAATAAAAACTACTTGGTAAGATAATCTTCATAGAGTTGAGATAGTATACCACTGAAATAAACTGTAGAAGAGAAATAAAAAATTACTAAACAGCTATAACTGCTGAAACACTTATTTTTAAAATTAATGACTAGTTGTAGTCAATAATGTTCATTACTAAAGTCTACTTAATCAACTAGTAGATGGTACAAAATATAGTGACTAATAGTTTTTAATTACATTAAAATCATCTCTTTCTTAGTGTGTATCTCTAGTGTTTCATAGAATCAAAAGAATGTCTTATTTTGAAGTCAAACTAGCTAGAGCCATTTAGACTGCGTTTACTATTATAGTACAACACTGTCTTTAAACTGTAAGAATTATGAACCAAGAAACCTAGAAAATTCTTCATTATTTATGACTGTACTAGCCTTTTAAACAGCATCTTTACAAACTCTGTTATAGGGTATTATTACATATAGTAATAAGATGCTGTATGTGTCTCCAGAGCATGCATTCTGGTTGGTTTTTCTAATGTGCCCACTGAGAAACACCTTAGTATTTTCCTGAGGTGAAAGACTACTTGACCAGATTTATTCATTGTGTTCCTCACATGTTGCTGGTTTTGAATCAAATGCGCTGGAGTTTCCAGTGTTTTCTTTAAAAAAATAAAAAGATGTAGCTTTGTGAGCCTGTCAGTAAGAATTCCCTGTATGCATTATATGCTTTTTAAAGAACAACCAAGTGCTAGGGAGATAGCTCAGACAACAACATGTGCATCCCAAGCACAAACATGTGACTTCTGTTCCCAGCACCCACGAAAACAGTTGGAAAGGTTGCTGTTTGTAACTGAGGACTTGAGGAGTGAAGACAGACGAGTCCTGAACCTCACTGGCTGGTCAGCTTAGGTTGCTCTGTAACAAAAACTGAGGTAGATAATATCCTGAGAGCCAATAACTGAGATCAACTTTTGACCAGGACAGGTGATATGGGAGAGTCTTCTGTTTGTTTTGATTTCATTTGTTAATAAAGAAACTGCCTTGGCCCATTTAATAGGCCAGCCCTTAGGTGGGTGGAGTAGACAGAACAGTAAGAACGAAGTGAAGTAGATGCTTCAGGCAGTCGCCATATGCAGTCGCCATGCTTCTCCTCTCCAAGATGGATGCAGGTTAAGATCTCTCCTGGTAAGCCACCCCTTGTGGTGCTACACAGATTATTAAATATGGGTTAGTCAAAATGTGAGAGTTAGCCAATAAGAGGCTGAAACTAATGGGCCAGGCAGTGTTTAAATGAATACTGTTTCCATGTAATTATTTCGGGTGTAAAGCTAGCCAGGTGGCAGGATGCAGCCCCACCGCACCATCTACAGACAGGCTTTTATAGACTCTGAGAAAAAGACAGACAGAGTGAAGGAGGGGTTTTTTTTGGGGGGGGGGTTGTTTATCTGTTTAACTTTTCTGAGTATATTGCTGTTATATCCACATTTTAGCTTATAAGAATATCCCTCAGACTAATCTATTGTTCTCTTATTTCTATGTTTGAGGAGTATAGATTTAAGCATCTTTGGAGAAGAGAAAATTTAATGTTTAAGTGAATGTTAATGATTTGTACTACTCTTATAGTTATAAGAAATGTGATATAAATTTTGCAAAAGAAATTAAAGAGTAGATATCATAACTATGCTCAAAAAAGTATTAAATGGTCTTCACCCCAGTTATCCCAGCAAAACCATAGTGAAGCCCAGATTTCCCAGCAAAACCCTATGGCTTCAAACAAGTGTTTATGTAGTTGATGATTCTGTGGGCTGGCAACTTGTGTTGGACTTACTTGGAACTCATGTTTCTTCTCATCAAAACACAGCAGCCAGCTGTCAGTCAGCTTCAATGCCCTAATTTTGAGGGGTAGCTGGATATGTGAAGAGCTACATGTGCAGTTGACACCCTGCTTCTCATCACCTCCCAGCCTAGCTCGGCCATCTTTGCACGAAACTCTTAACGATGTGAGACTCAAGAGCAGAAATGCCAAGACCAACTAGAGTTATACTTGGAACCTGTTAAGTGTCATATCTGCCATATTCTATTGGCTAAAATAAGTCATTAGTAACTCAAATGAAAAGCTCTACCTCTTCACAGAAGAAACTGCTAAGTATTGTGGTTCTTTGTGCTGCCTGTCACCAGGTGATCAGCTGTTACTTGGCAACTCTTTCTATAGTTTTCCAAATCACAACCCCTGTGACAGGATCACTAAAGTCTCACTCAGTTATAGTTCAAAACTTAGACTTCAGCTAGTTTCTGGTGGAAATGAAATGCCATGATCTGTGACTCAATCACTTTTGCTGAATTCAGTAAAATGGTTTTGCGTCTGGCTTCATTTGGCCTCGTTAGTGCTAATTGCAGTCAACTCTCCAGTGGCCCAGGAGCTGCTTGAGAAAAGTGGCAACTTGGACGGCTTGTCACTGGCTCGAAATTGCTTTTTCACGTGCCTAAATCAAGCTCACATTATGGCACAGGGCTAACATGGGGTTTCAAAATAACAATTTGCGAAGTACACCCTCTGCAAACATCTGTATGTTTTCATGAATCATGAAAGCCACTCAGTAAAGCACAGAGACACAGTGGGAGGTTGCCCAAGAAGGCATGGAAAACTTTGGGGTTCCTGCTGTGGCTACCTATTGCACAGTCTACATAGCTAATATCACTGTCAAATGATTATTTTATTCAGTTATGGTATGATTCTTAAGAACAAACTGGTATGTAGATTATATTTCTGCTGTCATGTGTGAAGGAATGAATCAACATTTATTTCCACAAATTTAAAGACAAAGCATGCTGTAAGTATCAGAACAAACTAAGTCAACTGCTCAGAGTAATTCACCAGTCACTTTCTCATTAAAGCCAAAGCACTTGATGTAGTTAGAGAACCCCTTTCTCACATCATATGGTTTGTATTCTATTTTAGACTGGTGGGAAATTATTAGTCCGTAATTTGTTAATAATAGGTTGCTAATATTTAGAAGAAACTAGCAAGGAAAGTTAGTTTTAATATAAAATTAATGAACAAATCAATATTTTACCAAAGAAAAAGAAAGAAAAGAAAAAGCTTAAAGACAGCATTTGCTACCCTGTCTGGTTAGCCAATCTAAACATCACATTCCAGGGAAAGTAACAAACCAAAAATCCAATGGCTCATTAATAAGCCATATTAAATATTTCTATCAAAACTGTTTTAGTGGTTTACATCCTTGCGCTGGATTTTTCTATAAAAAGTCAGGTATATATTATTAATGAATAACTATAAACAAATATGAATATTTCTAAAATTGGAAGATAGTCTATATCCCATGACAAAAGTGAATTAATATAATCTTTAGCCATTCCACTCTCATGGTTTTTAATTAGTAAATTGATGTGTTGTTTATATTGCCAACCTTACATGAACCATTGGAGACAAAGAATTAACAAAATTGATCAGAATCTAGAATTAAATTACAAGTTTATTATGTATAGCTGTGATAATAGAAGTTAATCTTAGGAAAGTAGCAAGGAAAAAAAAGAAAATAACCTAACAGAATAGCAGCATACAGTCCTCTGCTTCCTCAGTTACCCATTCTTTATATTATGCTTATGACTGTGGCTTTCACATACTATGAATGTATAGAAAGTAAGGAGTCATCAGGTTATTATTAGACATTGAATGAAATAGATTTTAAATGTTTAAACATATTTAAAGATCAAAACAAAGATGACTAGTGTATTCTGGTGCAGAAACTTGAGACTCGAAACCTACAGCACATCTTATAGTACATATGCATTTATTGAATTGCTTGAACTAGAAGATAAAATGTCTTCATGTGAACACAATGACAGGAAATTAATTCTCTCTAATGTAGCATTTCAGCAGATAGCACCAAAGAATATCGTGAATCCTAGGAATGTCAAGGACATGATTATATTATCCACAATTTAAGGTTAAAAAATCCATAAAAGCCAGGTAACTGTATCATGAGATACACCAATAGAAAATTCAAATTTTGGCTTATATTCCTGTTCATAGAACATCTGTATTCAGAGAACATATTTATAAAAAGCCTTCAGCTTAATACTACCAAATAGTCAAGACACTGGACAATTTGTGATTAAGTCCAAAACAAAGATGACGTCTGCATTCCTGCCATGATTGTGCTTTATTAAGTTTCCTGGTATTTTGAAAGCAATCAGAAATGGGAAGACTTTAGAAGAACAAACTCTGTTAGGGCATCAAAGACTTCAGAATGAGTTGCTTTGAATAACTAAAAATCACTAAACAGAATGTGAACTAACTATAAAATATGGAAAGATGGACAGAAAACCTGTCTCCCTGACACTGAACCCCAAACAATAGATTAAAATGCATTCCAATAACAAAACTTTCTTGAATAATTAATACTTCAATCTTGGAATGGAACACAGTTCACTTTTGCTAAGAAAACTTGAAGACTGGTTTCCAAAGACACAGGTTTTAGAACTAAAATGGAGTATTCCGCAACAGAAATAATACCCACAAGGTAATAGTTCCCAATAAAAGTGTAGATGTAGTGCCTACCAGACTGCCTTCAGTCAGCGAGGCAGATTCCAGTGAAGCCTGATGTGCACAGGAGGAGCTAAACATGTCCTCTGTGTATCTAGAAATTTAGCATCAGCCTCACAGGTCTCTTTTAACTACAAGCAAGGCAATGTGCTTTTTAAGGCACTGCAATGTGGTTGCCTCTATTTACACATTTATGCTGGATTGGAAAATAAGACAAAGTGACTGCAAAGACAGCCAGCACCTTCTTCAAGATAAAATAAAATTGAAATTTTGCAAAGAAACTTTGAGATAATGTACAAGGCAGGGTTAAAGGAAAACCCACCAAATAAAACTATAGATGGCTACAAAGCATACATAGACATGGATGTGCCTGATATTGAATCAAAAATAAATATGAGCATGCTTAGACAGATGTTTGGAGAAGACTGTGATGTCTAGAGGCAGAGTCATAAGGAGGCTGAGTTCTTAATGACCACCTACAAAAACACAAGGGAGTCTTCCTTGATCAAAGTATACCAACAAACAAAACTAGTGGGCAGCAGCGTACCACTTCAGTCAAAAACTGATTATTTTACAATATCTACAGTTATTGGTAACACTTAGCTCATTTTCTCTCCATACTAAACATAAGAGTAAGCATTAACCACTAAATCAAAATCAGTTTTCTAGTTTTGTTCTTATAAATACATATATTGCATATACTAACTTTTATATATATACCTTAACTAGATCATTTGAACCTGCTGCAAATTCCAAAAAGAATATTTTTTAAAACAATAGGCTGAATCACAAAGCTATAAGAAATTCAAATTTCATATTTTCAAGCATGATTTTCTGATCTCTTCAGTCATACATAGGCACACATTTATATGGGAGAGATGACAGTACACACTACTTTTAAAAAATTGTTTCTTGGGCTGGAGAGATGGCTCAGTGGTTAAGAGCATTGCTTGCTCTTCCATAGGTCCTGAGTTCAGTTCCCGGCAACCACATGGTGGCTCACAACCATCTGTAATGAGGTCTGGTGCCTTCTTCTGGCCTGCAGATGTACACACAAAAAGAAGAATATTGTATACATAATAAATAAATAAATATTTTTTTTAAAAAAATTGTTTCTTTCCATTCCTACCCTACCACAAATCCCAAGGCAAAATTTAGCAAAATTCAGGGTCAGCTTTCTAGCATTGCAAATATGTCTTAAGTTTTCCATTCTCCTTATTTTTATCAGAGGGAATTTCACATCAACAAGGGCATTCTTAATTGTTGTTTTTACAAAAACTTCACCATAGTCTACAATTTTACTCACATACCATTACTCTCATTCAATAATAATCTCGAAAACTCTTCACATAGGAGAAATACTACTTCATTTTTTTCAATAGATTCAAAATATTGCAGGGTTTGTTGATAACCCAACATATGAAGACATTTTCTCATTAGAATTTTAATGAATTTCTTATGTTGATAAACTTAGGACAAGAAAACATCTGTAAACATATGTATTCTTGTACATTTACAATCTCATTTCTCTAGGTCAGAGCCCAAAAAGTAGATTTCAGTTTTAAAGAATGAAGTTGTTTGTAGCTGAAATCGATCCTGCAAGCATGGTGGTTTGCTAGTAGATTGAGTCTGGAAGTTTGTTGTGAGTTCAAGACCAGCTTAGGCTGCATAGTAAGCTCCATGTCAGCTTGGAGAGAGACAGACTGAAGGAAACCATCTCTCCAAAATCTAAAACTATAAAAAGGAATAGAAGCCACTATAGCTTTTGTGGAAGTTCTTCAGCATGAAAGTTTTTTGTGGCATGATGGCATTATACACTAAGAGATCAGCAGAAAGATGATCTTGTGTTGAGTGGTGACCTGACTTTGCTCCTTGTTAGCTTCAGGCCCATGCATGACCCTTGACATCTGCCAAGGTCTGTTCTTCAAAATGAGGTTTAAAACCAAAGGTTCTAAATGCTCCTAACCTAATTCTAAAGTTCAGTGACCTTCTACTTTATGTTCAAAAACAAAAATCTAACTAACACTATAAATGACATCAAATATCACTTTAAAACATATTTCATCCAACACCAATCAGGTCTTATTAGTGATCACCAGTAGCCCCAAGTCATATTTTTCTCTCTTAAATATTGCAAGCATCCTTAATTCATGGAAGATGTTTAAAAAACCTCATGGTGCTTTTAGAATTAGAAAATGTTCAATGCAGAAGGAGTTCCAACTTGGGGGTGAGAGGGGAGAGGATCTAAAACCAGAATTTCTTGCTTTGGCTAAAGAAACATTTGAATATGTAAGGTCTTGGTAAATTATTAATGATTTCTTATTAAGATATCTTCCAAATGCAACAGAATGTTTATAGAATAAAAATTGTGCTTTTCGCCGGGCGGTGGTGGCTCACGCCTTTAATCCCAGCACTCGGGAGGCAGAGGCAGGAGGATCTCTGAGTTCGAGACCAGCCTGGACTACAAGAGCTAGCTCCAGGACAGGCTCTAGAAACTACAGGGAAACCCTGTCTCGAAAAAACCAAAAAAATAATAATAAAAAAATTGTGCTTTTCTCTAGACAAGAGACTAACATCCCTTACTTTACATAACCAAGTCTCCTAAAATTACAAATACAAGGATTGAATTCCTATCACAGTCAATTTTAAGGTCAAATATGTATATGTGTATCACCACTAATTCAGCATTATATAAGTATGAAGACTTGAAGAAAAGTCAACAGTCACAGGCCTCTTTCCTGAGTTTGGCCCTGCATCACTGAATGAGCCTAAATGTACCAGAAAGCATGAAAGTTCTGTGAGATTGAGACTTGGGACAACTCTGCTTATCTCCCAAATTGGTGGCAAGGCACTACCTTTCTGAACCCATCCTGGGACAGCTCAGAATGAAGCGGGACAGTATTCACTCAGAATCATAGAAGGTACTTGGTCCTGGACATGGAAATAGAACTCGATGCTGGACTTTCTGGTGAAACTTAACCATGGGCAGACCCTAATGGCCGCCTCTAGGATACTTTGGTATTTCAAGTACCACAGTAACTACAGTCTGTTGAATTTGTGTAGTGACCAACAGTAACATGTTCAGGTAGTCATAGACCACAAGTCGTGAGTCTTGATTTCACCTCAGTGGTTATCTCATCATGGCAGGATGTAGGCTCAAGGTATGACACTTTTGTGGTACTGACAGGTATGATGCAAGAGGGGCTCATCTCCCCATAGTGAGCCTGCCCAGAGTTACCAGAAGTCCACACAAGGCTTGAGAGAGACTTGCAGATCTGGGTAAGGTATCTGTGTCTATCCTATTCCCTGGGAGAAGATTTTGGGAAAATATATCCTCCCTAGCCTCTTCCCCTAACACCCCACTTCGTTTACAAACAACACACCTGCCATACATGTAGGGAATCCTGAATCCTGGCCTTGCATCGCCCTCTAGTGTTGAAATAATATCCACATGTATACGGCAAACCTAGACCTGGTGTCTCACTTAGGGCTGAAATAGCAGATTATAGGTTAAAAAGAATTACTCTGGGGCTGGAGAGATTGGCTCAGTGCTTAAGACCACTGATTGCTTTTGAAGAAGACTTCAGTCAATTCTCTGAGCCCACATGGTAGCCCATAACCATTTGTAATTCCAGTTCCAGGTGAGCCAACACCTTCTTCTGACTTGGTATACACAGAGAGAGAGAGAGAGAGAGAGAGAGAGAGAGAGAGAGAGAGAGAGAGAGAGAGAGAGAGAGAGAGAGAGAGAGAGAGAGAGAGAGAGAGAGAGAGAGAGAGAGAGAGAGAAATGCTTTGGGTAAAAGGAACTGCTCAGCTTGCTCAAAATTTCTGGAAAGATAACCATACTCACCAGTCTTAGTAAACTATGGTTGATAGCTAATCCTTCCGTGACAAGAAGATGGGGTATGCCAGCATAGACCAAGTTTTCAAGAAAACTAATTTCGATTAAATCATAACCATGATGGGTGAAGTCCAATAAGGAGAATTAAAAACAGCCATTGTAAGAAAACACAGCAGTCAGTGAAACATGAGGAATTGGTTTGACCATACAGTGGAGGAACTTAAACCATTCCAAGCATTAATGAAACGGAAATCATTTATATGAGAACTAAGTAAAATTTAAAATACAATAGAATACATCATCAACAAAATTGATCAAAAGAAAAGAAAATAGATAGTTCAAAGACAGACTATTTGAAAACCAGCAGAAAAAAGAAAGGAAACAATGAAGCAGACAGGGAGCTTCCAGTAACAGCAGTGAAGGAAGAAGGCAATGGTCGGGTTGTTAGGAGTCATAACCACGTGAGAAAGAAGAAGGGGTAGAAACCTTGTTCAAAGTGTTGTGACCAAGGGCTTCTCAAACCTAGGCTACAAGCTTAATCAAGCTTACAGCAAGACCATTTGAACTAAGTCCTCAAAGATAGATGATAATTATAACTAGGAGACATTAAGGTCGAAAGAGAAGAAACAAACCATATACAGGTTGTCCCAATTCACTGGAGAGTAGATTTCACATCAGGAACTTTATTACTTTATTGAGTAGGTGATAGTACTATAAAGTTTTCAGAATATTGAGGGATTTTCCAACCAAGAATACTATGCTTAATGAAATTCCCATTATCTCGGGTCAGCAGCTTCTGTGGGTTTCCCTGTCATGGTCATGACCACCACTGCCCCCACTGCTCATACACTTCTTCCTCAGTCTTGTCAACTAGACTCAAGTAGCTTGGTCCAGTGCTTGGCTGTGGATCTCTGCAGCTGCTTCCATCAGTTACTAGATGAAAGTTCTATAATGACAATTATGGTAGTCACTAGTCTATTATGAGAAGGCCAGTTCAGGCACCCTTTCCATTATTGCTAGGAGTCTTAGCTGGGGCCATTCTTGTGGATTCCTGTGAGTTTCCCTGGCACCAGGTTTCTCCCTAACCCCATAATTGCCTCTATCAAGGTATCTCTTTTATTACTCTCCCCATTACATGCTGCCCCAAATTCGACCAACCCAGTCCCTCATGTAGGTTGAGTGAGTATGCAGTTCAGTGAGACGTGATGTCTCAATATGTAAGGCAGAGAATGACTGAGAAAGACACCTGGTGTCAACATGGGCCTCTACACACACACACACACACACACACACACACACACACACGTACATACACACACACTGCTAAGCACCCTCACACATTCACACATGCAAATGTACATATGCATACACATACCAACATAAGCCAAAAAATAAAAAAAAAAAACCCTGCAAACCAATTCTGACAGCACATTAGAAATTATTGTGGTAAAAAGGTACCCATCCCAAGAAAGTAAGAATGTATCTGCATATGCAAATCAGTCAGTGTGATAGATCCCATGATGATCATTTCAATGAATGTAAAACTGCATTTTATAAAAATCAAAATCCCTTTTTTTATACAAATAACTCATAGAGGTGGGGTGTGTGCGTGTGTTTGTGTGTAAAACAATAGAATTACGGGATTGTCACAAAGTAACAATGTTATGCTTAGCATTTACCAAACCCTTGGCACACACGCACACACGCGCACACACACAGGAATTATCCTTTTCACTACTTATATTCAAAATCACACTGTAAGTTTTAGCTATAACCATAATGGATATATGGCATGCAAATAAGAAATATGACAGACTGTCACCATGCTCAGATGGCAGGATCTCACATATGGAAAACAACAAATTATATTGTTGTTCTCCAATAATGAATTGTCTGAAATAGAAGTTAAAAAAAATAATCCCACTTTTTAAAGATATAAAAAATACT
This sequence comes from Arvicola amphibius, assembly GCF_903992535.2. Taxonomy (NCBI): domain Eukaryota; kingdom Metazoa; phylum Chordata; class Mammalia; order Rodentia; family Cricetidae; genus Arvicola; species Arvicola amphibius. The sequence goes on along the minus strand of NC_052049.1, from coordinate 79,291,463 downwards.
AAGATACAAATGTAACAAAAGAGACAAAAGACCTCAACAATGAAAATGATCAAACACTGAAGAAATTGAGGACAACACATTACAAAAAAGAATGGAAAGATATATTGAGTTCACACACTAGAAAAATCAGAATAATCGAGGCAGCCATGTGTTCTAAAGCATCAATATAATCTTTACTAGAATGCCTCTGAAATTATAAACATAACTGGAAAACCAGCCTGAAAGTTTGTACTCAAACACCAGACAATTGCTAAAAAGTGAATAGTCAAAGCCATCAAAAGCAAAAGAAACTAAGTCTAGAAGGATCAAAGCAGGAGGATTTCAAAGTTTAATTTAATTTCAAAGTTTACTTAAAATTGTAGCTACAGTGAGGTGTGGTAGTTTAACATCTAATTCCAGCAATGGAGGACAAGACAAGGAGACAGCAAGCTGGAAGCAAGCCTGGGCTACCCAGAAAGACCCTATAGTGGACATTAAGGCAAAGGGCATAGAGTGCAGAGAGGAAAAGTAACAGAAAAAAATGGGAAGTCTGATAATAAACCCATGCATCTACAGCCAGCGAGCTTTGTTGTTGCTCTTGTTAGCTTGTTTTCTTCTTTTAAATAAAGGTGCAAAAAACAAGGAGTGTCTAAAATATGCTGCTGGAAAATTTGTATATCTACACATAAAACAATGAAAGTAGATTCCCCCCCCCCCAGATCCTAGTTATAAAAGAATTCAAATGATGAATTAAAGACTATGAAGTATAAAGTCTGAAAGCTAAGAAAGCAGTAGTAGGAAATTGGGAAACCTTCAAAACATTGGAAAGGGCAAGGGAATTTTATATAAAACTCTCAAAACATGGGAAATGGCCAAAAGTGGCGAATGTCATTTCCATAGTTCATATTCAGCTCTTGCGATGTGTCTTCAGAGCCATGCTTGGCTTTGTTTCTCATAGTTGTTTTGATTGACGTGTTCCTCTCACTTCACTTTTTTCTCACCCAATGTCTTCTTCCCTGGTTTTCATTGGGTGGTGGCTGTGGTAGCTCACAGTGTACAGTGTATGAGGAAGTCAAAGAGTCTTTTCTCACACTGATATGCTTTGATTGTCTCCATTCCAAGTATGCTGTAGGTTGATGAGACTCTTCCTGGATGTGCAAAACAGGACCAGATTCAGTAACTCGAGTTTTCCTTTGTAATGAGGTGTGTTTCACTCAGAGGTTATTTCTGTACATGAGTTGGTTTCCAAGAGGGATTAGCAAATGTGCTCTCAGTACTTGATTATTACTACTTGTTATGTTCTGTGCTTATTAAAATATTTAGCAATGTTTCCTTAAAAAGATGTGAATGTCTCATAAAGCAAGATTTTGACAAACAAACTTGAAAGAGTCAGATACATAAATGGAATATATGCCAAAGACATGCTGGTATAGGTTAAATTGTTCCATTAGAGCTTCTGTATTTGGAAGAAAAAATAAAGCCTGGGTGTAAAAATATCTTCACTATCCTTGTTCATTTTTTTTCTTTGCAATAGCCACCAATATACTTACTTCATATCATACTACATTCTTTCATGCATTTGAAGAACATATATGAAGTGGCTTCTAGGTGACTGAAACTATTAAGCATTGGAGTTTAGGTACAAATGTTGTCCACTACTCATAAAAGGAAATGCAACTAACATTGACAACAGCAACAAAAAAAACCCAAATTATAAGAAAGAATACCTTCAGGTAATATTACCCAGTGATACTACAGACTATTCCTTCTTTTCAGTGTTTTCTTTGTAAAAACTCATGAAAGTAAAACCACTTTTTTATGTAATGTAACAAATTCTTAGTTTAAATGTCTCCTCTAAATTCCTTCTGAAAATGATGGTGGGTGTTTACTTTCTGTAACTCCTTCTGAACCTCATCATAAAGATGACAGTCAGTCGTCAGTGTCATGACTATACAGTCCTTTAACAAAGCCCACAATTCCATAGAAGTCCTTATGCATCTTACACAGGACCATAGAAAAGGTTTCTGCCAGCTCCTAACTCTCACCCCCAAGTGCAATCTTCTTACCCATTCTCATCCTCTATTACCAGATTCTTTGAGCTTTCTCATTTGATTTGGATGCTGTGGGTAAATGCTCCTGAAATTCTGAAGTGAACAGAATCTTATGGCCATCGACTCCAGTTTGTTGTTTTTTTTTTTTTTTTTTTTTTTTTTTTTGAATCCTGGGATTGTGTTTTATGATGCATTTCCTTTATTCCTAATCTTCTGTATCTCTGAGAGACTAGAGATGGAAATCAGTTGGTTTTCAATTGCTAGGATCAGCTCTGTCACATTTTTAATGTATTGTACATGTGAAATGAGCAGTTCCTCTTTGGCTCATTTCTCTATATGCACAGCTGAGCTAAAGCACCTACATAGCCTCCCTTCGTCCTCTGAAATCCTATTAGGCAGATTCCGTTGATCTACATGAGTAAAGTATAGTCCCTATTATTTTGGGTGACATTGTTAACAAAATTTTCAACAATAAAATGAAGTGACCTTTACATCAACTTCCTCTGACAATTTCTTCAATATCCCTCAATCCCTATCCAATTTCTCCTGAAGACCCTTCCATGCTCATTAAGAGTATCTCTTCCTACCTTTGTAAGCCTAGCTCTAGGATCACCACCTCGTGTTTAGGCAGCAGAACTCAATTCCCAGCCAGAGAAGGCAGGGTGGGGCTTCTCTGGTGTCATGTGCCATCATTCTCTGTTCAGAATGTTGGCTAAACAAGCAAGGTCTTCATGCTGTTTCTACTGTGGGGACTTGTAAGCAAGTCACAAGTCTCTAAGTTTGATTCAAATTGTTGCAACAATTACAGATTTCTGAATGTCTCTTTTCCTATGCCATTCCCTATGCAGTTGACATGATCTTCATACCATAACTACATTTTAAGCATTTTTTCAAATGCATGTTCCAAGGGGTGTAGAATGAGGTGACAAATCTCAAGACACCACCGCACAATTTCCAGTGTACCAATTCTACTGAATTCTGTTGGTCAAAAAAGTAAATGACTTTTATTGGAGGCTGCTTGCTTGTTCCCAGCTGCCTAGACCATGAAGTAATCACTCAGAAACTATATTATTTGCAATACCATTTGGCCTATAACTTACACATATTTCTGGCTTACTCTTATATCTTAAATCAACCCATTCCTATTAATCTGTGTATCGCCACATGGCTGTGGCTCACTGGGTAAAGTTCTTTCCGGAGTCTGTCTCTGATGGAGCAACATGGTTTCTCTCTAACTCTGCCTATTCTCTCCTCCTCTATCTGCTTGGAACTCCCACCTTGCCCTATTCTGCTAAACCACTGACCGAAACAAATTTATTTATTAACCAATAAAAGCAAGACATAGACAAAAGGACTTTCCACACCAACTGACCAATCTAGAGCCAAGGGTCAAAAAAGTGAGTTTCCACCTCTGAATAAAAGAAGTAGAAAAATATATGAGAATGAACATGAAATTACAATACCAGGAAGCAGAACAGCGAGGGTAGTGGGAAGCTGGCTGCATACTGAAAGTACTGAATCACACCCAGTCATAACAGAGTTCTCACCACCAAGGAGACACAACCTGAATATCCTACACTGTGATGCTTGGTCAATGTACTATGAAGGGTAATGAACAATAACAGTAAAGAGTAAACATGAGCAAAGCAGAAATGGGAATTGAGAATACTGAATTTAACTCATTGAAACTAGCTTCTAATAATTGGCAGAAGTCTCTACAGAGGTAATGGATCATTAAGTAAATCAAGATAAAATGTTCTGAAAGGAACAAGATCATATAGAAGTTGATCATCACCCCCTGAGAGAAAGAGCAAACTGGAAGTAGACATGTGTCTTCTTATTCTACAGGATGAGGCATGAGCCACCCTTTCCAACGATGACAGTATAAAAAGTCATAAAAGGATTATTTATGTTTAAAACATTCAAACATAAAAGAGACAAGCCAGACTCAGCCCAGGGTAATTCTTAAAGTTCTCTACAAAAGTAAAGAAGAGGGGTCAGGATGAAGCACAGAGGTGTATGGGTGTGTCTATACTTCAACTACTACCACACACAGCCAGGTTCAATCTCTAGCACCAAAAAAAAAAAGAACAAAGAAACAAAAGGACTTGTTCCATATGGCCAAGAACTGAGATAATTCACAATGCCAGGTCAATATGGGACCTGATGAATGAGACAGGACTACACTGTTCTGCCTGTTTAGGCTCTATTGATGGAAAGGTAGGAAGACCCTGTGAGCAGGGGTCTGTGGATTCATCTACACAGCCGTGGAGAAATTAGATTCATGTGTAGACACCATTTGGCAATGTAAAAGCACTAGTTAATGTCATTTAATCTTCAAATACAGTGTATTGTGAAATAATAATATAATAGTGTTCATCTTGAAAGATAGATTGGACATATGAAAAATGCATTTAGAGAATGGAAACATAGACATATCCATCAAATATAGATCCATCCAAAATATAGTTAGGTTATGGACTCAAATCAGAAAAATTAGTCAGCGAGTACTAGATCACAATATACTTCATATGGAGACTTGAGGCCATGTCAGTTACAGGCCACATGTAGAGGATTTTCTCCAGGCCAGCCTACAATCACAGGAAAAATTAATAAGTACATGGAGAAATGGAGTGGGTGCTTTTTACAATATTAGAATGCTGGTGTGGTGTTTCAAAGGAAGATAATGCATTCTATATTCAGATGTGGCTCATCAAAACCAGTCACAAAGGAGCTTGAAGAACAATACTATTCTGTTAAGAAAAGTGGCTTGTAATAACAGTTTCATGGTCTCTATTATTTAAAATGCCAATTTATTTTGATATCCTTACCAAATCTGGATTTACCTGGTGTAATAAATTATATTTAGGTTGAATCAAAACAAGGTGCTATTCTGTAGGAGGCATAACTGAACTCCAACATGCCAGCGCAAGAGTTGGGTACCCAGAGCTTTCCTACTTGTACATTGACCACCCCCTTAGTTGAGCCTTCTGTACTCTGCCCTCCAATTTTACTCTCTGCTCTAAGAAATTATTAGTTGTGGGGTAGTTTATATTTCTTTATTTATACTAAAATCTAATGTGGGATTCTCCTCTGTATGCTAAATCACTCTTCCCCGTGGCTTGTTTACTATTATATGTTTTAAATCATCTTGTTATGACTGGTTGTCTAATCACATTTGCATTTAAGTTCCTCAATGGTATGTGCCATCTTACCTGATAGTATGAGCACCTTCCCTCCCCATCGAAGCACTTTAGCTAGGACACAGCTCACCTGTGTGTGCAAAGTGAAAGAGAAGGAAGCAGTTTTTAAGGTACCAAAAATACACCACTTTCTGCCTAGACAAGAAGACACCTTAGGAAATACCTGGGAAGTGAATGCTATTTCCTGCCTCTGCTGTCACAAAGGGAACTGAGAAGCTACTATAAGGTATTATTCTGGAGCTGTCCTAGAGATCATGCCATTGCTAGTTGATCACAAATTACAAGGTAATTCATGAATGAACCAAAGTCATTATCTCTCTATCATCTTTGAGGAACTTTACAGAGATCGAACTCAGGAAGCACAGGCCTTAGTGAAGACAGTGTGATACGCCGTTACTCTACAGTGGAAGAATTTGGTCAAAGCAAAAGTGTGTATTGCCTGTCAGGACTGTGAAGGTCTTGTTTCTCTCAGCACTGCCTCATTGAAGCAACCTATGGGGTGCGTAGCATAGCATCACTAAAGAAATTTCATGAGAAAATTGACCCTTCGGGCAAAGCACAGAGAGGAACGTCTAGTTTTAGTGACGTGAGTTTAAATCTCCTGCTGAGAATCCACTTGAACAGAAGCAGTATGCCACTGCATTTCGAAAATTTCCAGGTTCGAAGTGAGAAGGAAAATTCCTCTGTGGTCCTCCTAGCTGAAGAGCTGTGAGGTATAGAAGCCCTCACCTCTGCTCTTTCAAGTGTAAGATGGCCTTTCTCCGTCACCAACAAGGCTTGTGTAGGTCAGGCTGACGAAAGTGTGGCGGCATGTGGTTTGTGCCATAGGAACAAGAAAAAGCAATAAAGAATATTTGGGAAAATGACACAGAATACATAAATACAGTCATATTCGAATAGCACATGCCAGACATTCAGAATGAAAGATATAGTGTGTCCTATATTATTCACGCATAAAATAAAAATGTGGTCTGTTTGCTCACGTCAGCATATGTTGAGAAAAGATTTCAAATGAAGCACAAAATTGCAAGCACTCAGAAGAGGTGTTTTACTTATAAAGAGATTTGATCTCAGATAGGATATGTAGTGTTGCAGGATAATATCAAGGTGACCAAGGTGGGTTGGGTTAATCAGAGCAACTGGTTCCTATACATGTGACTTGGGCAGTTTCATTGGGTCTTGTATGAAAAGCAAAACTTTTGTATGTTGCCATTTGAAAAGTTTTAGTTTTTCAAAGAAAGATCTTGGCTTTCCCTTTGTAGTGGGGCTCAGAGAATACATGGATATTCCTGGATGTCGGGGGAGCCATTCTCAAAGAGCTAAGATATGAGTAAATGTTGACATGAGACACATTTGAAACTCTAGCAGACCAGTGGAGAAAATGCTTGCAAAAGAATCAGAGGATCCATTTCTACTGGATTAAGTGATGCACGGGGGGAAGCCAACTGAGCCTAAGCTTCATCCAGATTGGCAACAGGACATCTTAAACAGCAGTCACTGAAGCTAACTGACAAGGTCAGCAAAGTCAGTCTGATGGGCTCACATCCAATGGGGGGGGGGAGAGACTTGAGAAAGCAAAAGGGGATGACAAACATGATGCAATCTGTCAGGTACTTAGAAAGCTAGGCATGGCTGCAGAGGTCTGTGATCCCAACGTTCTGGAGGCAGACAGGAAGGTTGCAAGCTTGAGGCCAGATTAGGATATATAGTGTGACTTTGTCTACAAAAACCATAAAACCTTAGAAGTCAATACTCCTAATTGTTGTTAGTAAGGTAATTATTGTTAAACTCCACTAGGTACAAAAAAAGGAATTAACTTTCTCTGGACTCAACCTGAGTATTCTAGGAGGTGAAACAGATACACTTCCTTCCACAGCTTTTCAAAGACCACATGCAGGTATGAAAACCTAGCCCATGTTTTCTCCCTGCATTTCTTTTCTTGAACGTAGATTGAAGTGGCACATGCTCAGTGCAGTCTCTGCCCCAATTCCTCAAGTTTAACATGGCATAAATGAATCCATGGCGAATTGGCTAAGAGCACACTATATGAGCAATGAAAGAGGGTGAGACAAATATTCCAGAAATCATGGGCAGTAAACTTTTGTCAACACATAGAATGGAGTGAAAAGTAAATCCAAGCAAAGTATTCCAGAAGAGCTCAGTTGTAAGTATATGGTACTGTGTACATCAGAAGTCCTTTGCTTTGCCGTTTACATCCATCTAGACAGGTGAACTCACAGACCTCACCTCATCACGGGGAAGAAAAGGCACCTTTAAAGAATGAGTGTAACACACCACAACTGCACATTGGCTGGCTATATAGTACCTCAGCAACTCCCCATCTGCTGGCTAGCTGAGTGTTCTTACTTCAGAAAGAAGGACAGGTGGAATGCATGTAGTTTTTTGTCAACTATTCATGTCTCTCTTTGTACCCATGTTTGTCATCTACATAGTAAATACGATTTTATACTCTTTACTTTAAAATTAATCATCCTGAAATGGAATTACAACTGAACTAGTGTTGGTCTGCTTTGAGCACATTTCAGAAGCCTAGTCATCACTTGCCCTGGCTAACAGACTGACACTATCAACTGTTGACTGAGCGCCCACATGCCTGAATCCTGTTATCTTAAACTCAACCAGCTATTCACAATTTATCTTTCTTCTTTAATCGATCTGACTATTTAAGACTGTTTTCTCTTAGCACATGAAAATCTTCATGAGAATATTATTTTGGAAGCTAAACATGAAGAAACAGTTTCAATCTTGAGTGTGTTACTAAAATAATTTAATACTGCACTGTGATAGAAATTTTTGCTATGGAGCACTTGCTTATCTTCTTTGTAGCAATAAATATCTCTATGTCAAAGAATGTATACTTTCATCGAAGCACAAAATTAATCAGCATAAGCTATTTAAAATGATATTAAAACCTATATCAGCATTAATCTAGATCTTGTTCTATAAGGTCCTAAGGGAAAAGTATTATAAAGATTATATATATATATATATATATATATATATATGATTCCTATATGATGATAGCATAGTTTAAACAAATTATCACCTGGGGAAATGAGACACTACTACTAGAAAAACATGTTAATGACTAAGACTTAATTTTTATGACATTAATGAAATCTAATAACTCATGCCACAGAATTCCCAGGATTTACATATGTAAGAATTTTATTAAAGTGTATCTTATATAAGTTATATTATCTCATTTTACTTTAAAAAGAGCAGTTTTATAGGCAATGGGGGTCACAACTGGACGTGGTAGGCTACATAAACCCTCAAGAAAGTGAAATGTATCTTAAACTAAAACCGGAAACCACCATCCACAACAGCATCGAGGCTCACTGAGAATGGATCTTGCTAGTAAGAACCTAGGTTAAATAATCTTAGTGTTTATGACTTTTCCCCAAATATCTTCTTAGTGGTTGCTGTGTTAGTGTGTGTACAGATTTCTGCCACAACCAACTCTTAAAATGCTTCTTAGCACTTTATTCTTTAGTATTGCCCAATCATTTCACGCATGCGCAGTGCTCTATTTGATACTTCCACGATGCTGACAGGGGAGAGGTGGGAGACAGAAAGAGTGATAGACAGACAGATAGACAGAGGAGAATGAGAGAGGCAGAGACAGAGATAGAGACAAAGAGAGACAGTGACAGACACAGAGACAGAGACAGAGAGAGAGAATAAGAATAAGAATCAGAAAAAGAATAAGAATGAGTAAGAATGAGAGAACTAGAGAGCCCACTTGTTTTCACTTTTTACTGACTCCTCCAGAGGCTAGGGGACACTCAGAAAGTGCTGTACCGAGGGCGGAATTCATCCCCTAGGTCTATGTCCAATGGAGGTTTGCTATAATACGGAAATGAAAGGGTACAGGAAATGCCTGTGTCTAAATGAAGTCAAATACTTATTAAAGAAAAAAAAACATTTTATAGCAGTTGAAAGTTTTGATATCCAGCTTGCAGAGGGAGTGAATACTAAGAAAGACTCTTTTGACTGAAGGCTCAGTTAGGCTCCCTTTGACAATACTATTTGTCAAACTCTGACCAAGTTACAGCCATACTGCTGTGAGTTTTCCTGGCATTTTCACAAAGCTCCGAGAGAAGCCTTGAACTATTGGGTCCTCTTTCCCTTTTGTCCAGTGATTTGGAAGGAGAGCTTGGATTCATACAACATCACTCTTAAACCAACATCTGCCTCTGACTGTTTCACACCACCTGCCTTTCTTTGGTGCCTTTTTTCTCTATTCTTTCCTAATTTCTTCTAGGGAATTTACTGACAATAGAGGAGAGGTACTGCCAGCTGCAAAGAAGGGAGAAAGAAGAAAATTCTAGGTGTTTAATTTGCTTACTGGCTTTGGTCCATCCCTGGCAACTCTGCCCTTGCTCAATTCTGGGAGTGTCCCCAGTGAGCAGTGGGAGAAACTTCTAGGGCCAAAGGGGCTAAATTCAGATGAATGAACAAAGGGAAACCACAGGAAGCCTAGCAAAGACTGGGTCTGAACTGAACTGCTCAGGAAAAGAACATGTGCCCCACAAAAAAGCCTTTGCAACTAAGCAGGAATGTGGGGAATTCCAAGTCTTCACAACTGGAAGGGACTGATCTGGATCACAGTGTTCAGCTGCAGGAGAGGCAGAATACCTTTACCTTCCTGCTGAGCTAAAGAACTTAGACTTCAAACAGAACTCACAGACACTAAGCAGCAGATTTCAAAATGAGTTCCCATTCTTACAAATATGATTGGCAGTGTCCTGGAGGCTGGGCTGCTCAGGATTCTAATTACTGAAGTCTAATAAGCAAGGGTATTTTCCTGGTGTAAATGCTCGCATCTTCCATCGGCATTTAGGATTGAACTGAGGCAGCAAGAACTAATTCTAAGCCAGTCTGAGCTACCTGTGGAGTTTGATATCAGCCTGGGCTTTCTCACATCAGGTAGGTAGGTAGGTAGGTAGGTAGGTAGGTAGGTAGGTAGGTGTTAAGTATTTTTCTGACTGACAAGCTAGCACAATAACCTCAATCAGACTAAATTAAAAGATGCCCAGGTTTAATGGATGTCAGCGCTTCTAGGTAGCCCCCCAGAAAAAACATGGAGAGAGGGAAAGGAGAACTGGTACAAACATGAAAAACCAGGAGACCACGTGTTGATTTTCTGGGGGCAGTTTAAATAGCCTGTGGGATTGGTCTTGGCCTTCCCTGAGGAGGGGTCACCATTTGGCAGGCTTTCTCAGGGGTAGAATTTGGATCAAGGCAACTCCCGGAGGAGGGAGGTTTGACATGAATCTTTCCACCCAACATTTCAAAATGGATGTGAGGGGGCTGGGGTGAAGCCCCCAGCCAAACATTCTGGACTATTTTTGGATAAGGATGTTAGAGGCTGAGGTGGTGCTTTCAACCAAACATTTTAGACTCTTGGTGTTGACTCAAGTCTGGCTACTTCCGGTGGGCATGGAATGACATGGAAGAGGGGAGAACTGGGGGTTGGTGGGCTCACACTAGCGAGAGGTGTAGGTGGAGTGATATCTGGTTTACTGCCATCCTGGAGACCTCAGACAGCTATTCCTCGAGGAAGATGAGAAGGCAAATGGTTAGGAGACAAAAATATATTGTTATTTTTGGCCCTATGAATGGGCTAGCCATGGGAAGGGTCATTAACTGCCAAGAAAGAATGGGATAGAGAAGTGTGCTGGTTGTATAGGAGAGGCAAGGGTGAATGAGTGAGACAAGAGAGCAGAAATGTCCTTTAAAACCAGATTTTAGTTGGTAGGTGTCCTTTTGATCGAGGAAGCTGGAACAAATTGGGTAGTCCCAGAAGCTGGTTTAGATGTTGGCATTGTCTGGAGGGCCCTTTATAAGTTGGTCTTGGCCCAGACAGCAAGAGTGACCTATAAACTATGCTTGAAAATGGTTGGGGTTATAATAGGTTCTGGAGACTGTTAGCTTTTTACCAGACCTGCTTTTTTGATACAGCAGAACTTTTTCAGGAACACGCAGGTATCTGTAAGACAACTGAACCATGAACATTTTAGAAGACAATTGAAGCAAATTGGGTATTCTGTTTTAACACATGAAACCTGTTCATCCTGGACTATGAAGTCTGTGAAAGAGGCACGCCTCTCTGTATCTTTAGCAGGAAACTTAACAAATAAAGTAATGAGCTACCAGTATCTTAAGTTATCAAATACCAAATAGAAAGATCTAAGGGGGATAAATGAGCAGAAATCAGGCAACTTTTTTTAGCTACACAGGCAATCCCAAATCTCTCTGTAATCTTTAGAGAACACCAGCCTTAGAAACAGTACTTGCCATTAGCTGCTGAGTCCAGGAGGCCAGAAGATTTTCCTGTCGGAGGAAGATTTAGTCTACCTGTCTTGGCAGGATGAGATGATCATCCCTGGTGTAGCATCCAGGAAACTGATGAGGTGGAAGGCCGCTTTTTGCTGTGTGCATGACTTTGCTACACCCAAAGGCAAGCCTCCGGGCAGAAGGTCTTATGTAACTATGCATCTTCTTGGAGGAGCTATATGATGCTGCAGGAGCCAGCATGCCTCTGTGTTAGAAGTTCTTTTGTTAAATGTCATACTCTCAGATCTGTAAAGGCACTTGAGAATTGTGTACCATTACCTGTTAGTTATATTTTAACTAGACATATGAATTAAATTTAGACATGTATTTTGCATAAACTAGTTATAGCTTACCAATGGTAGTAAATGTAAAAAGATAAAAAGGAATGTTTTAATAAGTCAAGAATACTAGCACACATGGGTATTCTTACCCAAGATGGCAGTGAGGTCAAAATGGTGGCTACCCAAATTTTTTTTAGAGCTGATGTAATCTGGAATCATAAATTTTACAGATATTAAAACACATATACACAGAGAAATAAGGCAAGCATACCATGAAAACAAACACACATAAACAGATAGACATAAAAGCGTAGTGTGGCCACATTACTTTAACAGACAGACAAATAAAACTTTTTTTAGGAGCCTGTGTTAGCTTAAAATTCCTGGTGTAGGCAGGCAGAAGAAGCCAGGGAAGAACAGAGGTGGTCCCATTAAGGACCAGATTAGCAGAAGCTGCAAGAGGGAAAAGAAACATAAGAATGGAACACCTACACAGTTTTATGGTGGAAAGAAAGGGGGAAACAGATCTGGATCCTGTGTAGAGAGTTCCAGCATGACAAGATTAATGCCAGGAATGGAGACAAATAACAAACAGTTAGAGAAGCAGGGAGAGGAGTGGGGGAGGGGAGTGGGAGCAGGAGCACAGCATCCAGAAACCATGGACATTTGGAGCTTTATTTGTTTTACATTAGGTGTTGGATAGCCCCAATTTAAAAGGATTTTTTATAAAAGGCAGGCCAAGAGAGTTGGTCAATCTGGCTTTGAAGTGCAAGAGCCCATTTTTAAAAGTCTATGCCAAGTCTCAGGACTCAGTGCCTACCACAATGCATCCACCATGATAAGACTCTTGAGTCAAAAACATAGGGGCGTGAAAAATATGTTGGCAGATGTCTCTACCCACATAGTCCAACCTCAGCGAGAACTGTTTATGGGGTATGGCAGCTGGCATGGCCATGACTTCAAGACAGCCCAAAAATCATACAGGTCCAGGACTCTAGTAGCATGTACTTGAGAAAGGGGAACTCACCCACATGAAGCTGATCTTAGCCTGGCGGAGAGCATGGGCAAGAAGGGAATTTTCCAACATGTAGCCATGGGCCAGTGGGAAAAACAGACCACGGTGGGACCTCCAAATACTAAGTATTTTTCTGACTGACAATCTTCTCCGCCGATGCAATAATCCCAATCAGACTAAATCAGACCAAATTAAAAGATGGCCAGGTTTAATGGATGCCAGCGTTCCCAGATAGCGCCCAGGAAAACACAGTAAAGGGAAAAGGAGAACAGAGGGACCAAGGAAAACTGGGAGGCCATGTGTTCATTCTCTGGTAGGCAGTTTAAATAGCCTGAGAGAGTGGTCTTGACCTTCCCTGGGGAGGGATCACTGTATGCAGCTTTTCTTGGAGGTGGAGTTTGTACTGAGGCACCTCCCAGGGGAGGGAGCTTTGAAATGGATCTTCCCACCTGACATTTCAAAATAGATGCCAGGGGACTTGGGTGAAGCCCTAACCAAACAGTAGGTAGGTAGGTAGATAGGTAGATAGTTCATTTAAAAACTGGACCCAGGTGGAAAGGTAGCCACAATTTTCCTATCTTATTTCAAAGTTATAAATAGAAATCCCAAGTGCTCCAACGAGATTGTGTGACCAGGAAAAGTGATCAGCCAGTCCCCACTGTTCAGTGCAGGGAATGAACAAGCTGACCCTCTTAACAAGTCTTCGTTTAGTACCTCAGTCCCTCGTGCACCACTATGGTGTTTAGTGCCCATGTGGCAGTTGGCTGTGATGGAGCACCGGGTTAAGTCCTGGTTTTGGGAAATTTGATCTGAAGCAACAGGTAACACAGCAGCCAAACCTGAGACGAGAAAGGACAGGAAATAAAATGAGAGTCCGAGGAGAGAGTGTGTGCCTCCTGAGAGACAGAACGTGGAAACGAAGTTGAATTGAAGAAAGCAGAGCTCGCTGTAAGTAACCATTTCATTAAAGCTGCACGAATTGCAAACTTTCTCACAGGAGCTGCACACTGTGGGCTCGGATTAAGGATAATGGGTTCCCCTGTGAATTCTCCTTATTACTTCCCTTGAAAGAGCCTTAAATCTACTGCAAGGGGAATTCAAGCTTAATGTTCACAGTCCATTCGCTTTGCTTATAAGTGCCCCTGTTTAAGAGTTTAAAAATATGATGCAGGTATAATCCACAAGGAAAGAGATCAGCCCAAAATGAGTCAATTCCAACTCCTCAGACAGACATGACATCCAGGCCTGTTCAACAAGATGCAGACATTTTGCATCAATAGATGATGAAGCAGCTCTAATCTCTGGAGCCGCACACAGACAGCAAAGGAGAGATTACTCTACGGACCAAGTTTCTTCCATGTTTATATGACCCCAAATACTCTTTTCATATTTCATCAATGTTCACTCTCAATTCAATTCCACAAAAAGTAAAAGGGTTGAAAATTTTTCTTCAGATTCAAAAGAAAATAAATTATTTGGGAGGAAAATGTCTGTAAAATAAAATGTGAATTACTTAATTATAGGAGTGTACTGCTACAAATTAACTTCCCAAACCATAAGCTTGAGCCTTTCTGCTTTTAAACTGCTACCAAATTCATTTGGTGGTGGGATGCTTTCAACCCAGAGCAAAAGTGAGGTATTGTCACCCCTGACATCCCAGTCGTTAGGTGGCTGGCAAAGGAGGATTTCGAGCCTGAGGCTAACCTCGACAGCCTTTCAAGAACTTTGTCTCAAAAATAAATAAATATATACAGACTAATAACAGCAGTCCCCAGAACAAAACAGGGAAAATAACAGTCATCCTTACAGGTGGAGTTCGGTCTGCAACTTCTCCTCTGCTTTCTCATCAGACAGGTCTCCCATTCTGACCCAGGACAGTACTCAGTTACTGCTGGCTAATGCTAAGTGTCTTGGTGGATGAGCTCCCAGAAGCACATACTATGGGGTCAGGGTGGGCCCAAACGGAGGTGGAGACAAATTTCATCAGTCATAATGATCTTGACTAGAGTCTGAACAACTGATTATAATGTGTAATTTCTTTTATTTCTTCACTAAAATGAAAGGTCAGAGTGTTTTAAAGTTCCCACTTTGTATCTGAAGGAATTGAGTGCTTGATCAAAGTGAACTGAGAAAGTGGATTACGTTTCTTCATCCCACCATAAAGCAACCACATAGAAAGTGAATCTTTTTAGCTTCTGAGGATGTATCGTAAGGAATTCATAACTGTGATATTTGATGGACATATATTTCATTCCAAAAATAATCATTGTGACTTTTTAATCCATTTTAATGTATTCTGGCTGTGAAACAGCTTCCTTTATATGAGTCAATCAGACTGTGCCTCAACAAATTACCCTCCATTGTAAATGCTCCATTGTAAGATCAGCTAGAAAGAAAATAACTATCAGATAGAGAAAAAAACTTCACAAAGTAATTCACTGAAAGAAAAGAATGTCGATGTGATGGGAGCTCCACAAGCTCACACTACACCCTCTCCATGGATGCTGAGGAGAAAACTCAGGATTCCTCTTAGACATTGATTTTCTTTTTGTGATCTGACAAACCCATTTATTCATTTCAAAACAAAGGCAAATGACTATATTCTTAAATAATTATTAGTATGTTTTACCCTGTAAGGACAAACACAATGTTTTTAAAAATAACTTGCCTCCATTCCATCCAACATTAAAAGCTCATGTATCTGGGGGCAGGGGTCCTTCTCTGAAATAGTATATTAAAGAATTCTTTCAGGTACTTCGTTGATGCATGAATTCTTGGAGAATGTTATTTCAAACTGTGCACATTCAAACCAACTTTTCCCCTTTTGCAACACGAGAACAAGAGATATTGAGGTCTTTCTATAGTTTTACTGGATAGAGAAAATAAATCATCAGGAATGGTGACACATGCCTATAATCGGCATGCTGAAGCAGAAGTTCAAAGCCAGCCTGAGCTGAATATTGAGTTCCAGTCCAGCCCATACATAATGAAATCATGTCTCAAAGAGCAAACTAAAAGTGTGTGTGGGGCAGGAGAGACATGAGTTAGAATCAATACCAGATCTTTACATGATCACATGACACCATCAATTTTGACAAAGTAATTGAAGGACAGTACTAGGTAAGGAAAGGTGTATATTTGTTGGTCAATCATCTACAGAGTCCTCCCTGAGCCCATAAACAATACATAGAAAGATTCTCTCCCTAGCACTGCAGTTACTAAACTATGCTCTCATCATCTTATTGCTAATGAAATCGAGTGTTTTGAGAGTCCTCTCTTTTCATAGCTGCGTTAACACAGGTTCTGGCTGACCCTGCTCCCTGATGATGGTGGCTATGGAGGATTGTATCTTTGTTACATAAAAGACACATGACTGGAGACTAGTCATCTCTCCCTGAAGTGCTGTCACATTCTGTGACCAACAGTCTACTCACAAAAGGAAATATTCAATAAATATTCATGAGATAATCTTTCAACAGCTACTGTCTCATAATTAATTTCCCACTAGTTGCTATTTCTTTCAACACAGTTTAACTGTTACAAACAATAGGTCTGTCTATCTATAGCAAAGCAGTAAATTTTACTGATTTTCCTGTACTTTTAAAGCTGTGAATGACTGGTATATATTTAAATATCTCTTAACTATTGCTGCTAAATCATTTTATGCAATTTTCAATGTTGAAACTCTTTTTGAGTGGTTGTGAAAAGTATAACTCTGTATAGTCCTTACGACAGGGCATGTTTGATTGCTGCATTGTTATCATATAAACTGTAAGGCCAAAGACGGGCCTTTGAATATGTAAAGTTCTCCCTTAAGCCACCTTGAATTAGGCAGATTTGCACCATTTTAAACTGGCACTTCATCCCTCTTTCAGCAAGCATCCTCTGCAGATTTAATGATCAGGAACATCCTTCTGATGCATGCTGGGAGATATGGCTGCAGGGTACAGACCACAGCAGACAGTGTGTCAGATGAGGCAGAACTTCTTGTTAGGGGTGAGTATGCTAAGAGTTCAGACTGCAGACATGATCACTATAAATTATCCTATGAAGGGACTGGAATGCATGGACTTGGGGCTCTTCAGCAGTGTGCTGATCACTTTCAATTTCACGATCTCTGTCAGTTTTGCTTAACCTTTGCTTTGCCTTTGAGATGATGATGTAAGAAACCTATCCTTAGGAGCAGACAAAAGCTAAACGCTATCTCAAAAACATTTGCAGTAATGAATGGCTGCCAAGTGGCAAACCAATTTAATCCCAAACTCAAAAGCATAGCTGCAGAGACACTGGTCACAGAGTCACGGTTGCTCTGTGTGTGTGTGTGTGGTGTGTGTGTGTGTGTACTTGTAAGCTGTATTATACATATACACACATATGCATGCACACATACACACATATACGTATACACATACCTTTCAAATGCATGTGTATATATACATACACACACAATCACACACACACACACACACACACACACACAGCTTTCAAATCCAAAGCCAACGGAACTTTTAGGCATTATATTTTCCTCTTTTTCCCTACTAACTTAAAAAATCCAACTTCCAAAATCAGGAAAACTTCACATGTAAAAAAGTATACATTTTTTAAATGACAGGGATTTTTTTTTTCTGAGCATGGAAATGTCAACATACAGCCTATCTGTGAAAAACTGACAACTAAGTGCTTTTAAAATATGAGCCATCCCCCCAAAATTCTGCAACCCTATGAAGTTTTGTCTTATTTCAATTAAGTACTTGTATATAGTACAACTTGCCTTATTATTCTTCAAAATGGGAAATATACATCTTAGCATGTATTTTACTCCTCTTCCTTCTATTTTCCACTCTTTATTCTCTCCAAATGTTCATTTTT
Organism: Arvicola amphibius; assembly: GCF_903992535.2. Lineage (NCBI taxonomy): Eukaryota > Metazoa > Chordata > Mammalia > Rodentia > Cricetidae > Arvicola > Arvicola amphibius. Next base: position 79,273,702 of record NC_052049.1, on the reverse strand, counting down.
CTTTTCCCATGATTTATTAAGTATTTTTTCTTTCATCATAAATTGTTGTTTAGTATAGTTACTCATAGATAGTCTGCACAATTCTTGAATTGTGCAAAGCCACAAGTAATAGAACTATACATTACTGCACACTGTACCCCCTCACTCAAATAGGTATAAAATTGCTTTCTTCTCTTGCTATTGTCTGCCTTAGTTATGTATATTAACTGTGTGCACTTGACTAGTAATTTAGATTGATCCTCCTAAAATTTGAACTTTCCAGATGAATACTACAATTTAGATGCTGATAACAAGAACCCAGTTTTTTTTTTTTTTCCTGGACTCTAAAGGACAAATTTAAATGGCAAACTACATATCCTGCTTTGTAAGTAAAATTAAACTCAACAGGGTTCAGAACATAATTCAAGGCCAACGTTGTCATGTTCTGCTCCCTTAGCCTTTGGCTTTATGCCTAGGAGATGATTAAATGCATTAATTTTGGAATTGCACCCAATAGCAATGTCAAACAGGTTGCTAGCGCTGGAATATTTATGTATCAGTGAACTCGAACTTCCCCTTGAAGTGAGTTCAATTCAGTCACCAATTTTTGATTATGTACTCATATCAGATTTCCAAAATTAAGGAAAATAACTTTATTTTCCCTCCCAGTTAGTCTTAGAGAGATGTTTAAACTAAAGTAAAGGTTACGCTTCATCTATCATCACATTTACAATGAAAATGGCACATGCTGTAATATTGCTTGATTTATGTTGACTTCTGAGGGTGGCTTTACTCTGCATGTCTCCTGTCCCGATCCCTCCACTCTCTGTAAAGAAGGAATAATCTTCCACTCGGGGAAGTAAGATGAAAGCTGCGCACTCTAGAGTGAGTTTTTAAAAACTCAGGTGCCAGTGTTATTATTTTATAAGTTAACAAAATGTGTGCGGGAGCAGTGAAGACCACCCCACTTGCAGAGCACCATCGATTAGACAGTTCTTTTTTTTCAGTGTTGATCACACCTGAAGCACACATAAGGCACAAGGAATATGTTCTTACGACCATATTCTGATGCTGACTTAGGAAAACAATCTCTATTCTCACAGCCTAAGGAAAGGTCCTCTTATTACCTTAGTTTTCATTAAAGATGGTCTTTACCAGTCCTTTGTGCATCTTTCTTTTAGGGGGATGAGGAGGTTGAGATAGGGATTTTCTGTGTATCAGCTCCAACTGTCCTGGAACTCACTGTAGACCAGGCTGGCCTCAAACTCACAGAGACCCACCTGCCTCTGACTCCCAAGTGCTGGGATTAAAGGCGTGCGCCACCACGACCCAGCTCTTTTGTGCATCTTAATGTGTCCTGAGCTAGTTAGTATTCTAAGTGAGTCCAGGTGTGGTAGATTTACCTCACTCCTCCTTCTTAGAATCAGAACACTCAAGACTCTAGCTCCTAGCTTCGCTCTTGATTTGTGTCATAAGGGGGATATTTTCCCCAAGAACTTATTTTGACTTTTTAATTTTCAATTTTCATTGTAAGTATTAATGCTATTTCTCATCTCCCTTCTAACATTATCATTATCCCAAATTTCTATATTTTATAAATAATTATATACACCATATAATCAATCATTTGTTTTCACAAATTTTGATTCATTGAACCAACATTATGATAGCACAATATATGTAATCTGCGGAACAACAAAAATCCTAGCAGTCATGAATATCCTAAAAGAAGTTATTGTGCTGTAATATAAATATAATCAGAAACCAAGTTATTTTCAGATATCTGGACACCATTTTCTTTATTTTTGAGAAGTATATATAAAAGTAATAGATAAAACAAGTAATGCCATGCTGTAGGAACACATAAAAGATCAAGAGAAGTCTATTCTGTTTTCCAGGGAAAGAGAGATAGGCCCTCAGGAAAGAAGCTTTGGGAAGAGACACTACTTTGAAGACCCAGACAAACTCACGGAATATATGAAGCAGCCTATTGCAGTGAGACCACTCCAGGAAGAAGTAGTCCTTTGTTACTCCACGTTTCATAAACAAATGATGTATACATTTCTCACAGTAAACACCACAGTAGGAATGTTAAATAAGACATGCCCAGTCTAACTAGTAATCCTGGGAGCCTAAGCCTGAATTCCTTTTATTCTGCTCAGAGGTACAGGAAGCAATTCAGAAAGTCATGTTTCATTCAATTTCTGTATTTCTTTCCAATATTTTCTTAATTGTAAGTCAGGAAATTCTGAGTCAAGCGGGACAACGTTGGTCTGTAACCTTGGCACTTACACAGTATATCGGGAGTTCACGACAGATACACAGGAAACTCAAGTCCAGCCTCATCTCTTTAAAACTGTTTTAAAGAAAATGAAAGAAATTATGGGAATAGTAAAAAAATTAGAAAACCAACCATCTTCTGGATCCTTCTAATACCTGAAATCTGTGCAGCATCTTACAGACCTAGCTAGCATGTATTCAAATACATTTGAGAGGAACGGACCCACTGATTTATAACATGTTATTACTGATTACAGGCATGTGCCTCTAACCCTATACCATTGCTTCCTTCTCAGAGAATTAAACTTATATTCAATTCAATTTCCTTGAATTTTCCTTTCAACTCAGTTCCATCAACTATTTCCAATTTTTAAACTTCATTAGTTTAATCTTTCAGAGACTGCCCAGTAATTTTCCTTAACATACTAATGCCATCCCAAGAGTACTTGTTTTATGAAGAAACTCAACACTCTCTCATTTATAACTTGCTACGCTTCTTCCCCTGTCCATTCATCCAGGTGGTGGTAGCTGGTGTGGGCCACACTCAGAATGAAAACACGAAGCTGAGGCCTCAGACCCCTACAAGTTCCACTTATGCTTTATCTGGGTGTCAGGTGCCTTTGTGGGAAGCACCACTCGAAAATCCTTGGGTAACCTTTGACCTTACAAAAGAAGTAGGAGGAACTGGGAAGGACAGTGTAAGCATAGCAATGTTCCCAAATGCACAAGAGAAAGTTACCGTCTGCCTCAATCAAGGTTATTCAGAACTCCAGAAGAGTGATGCTAAGCACAGGGCTCCTTCAGTCTCGGGGCTCTGGGCAGTGCACTGGTTACACACATGTGAAGCCAGCTTCTGCAACTGTGAATAATGTTAATAATGGAATATTATTTAAAAATTGCTTCATAAACATAGATAACTAGAGTCTCCATACCAGCTTTTTATACCAAAAAAATCTATTATTTTACTCCGTGAGACCTATGTTTTGAAAGACCTATGTTGGTCTGAAGCAAACATTATAGACATTTCTATTTTGTACATTTAAATTGTTTATCGCTGTGTGTGGGTATGTGTGTGGGTATGTATGTGTATATGCATGTGTGCATATGTGTGTATGTGTGGTGTGTGTGTGTGTGTTAGCATCCATTTTGCAGGTGTCAGTTATTTCCTTCTGTCATGTAAGAAAGACTCAGCTCACCAGGCTTGTTGGCCAGAACCTGCAGAGCCATCTCAGCAGCCCAATAGTTACAGTTTAATTCAAGATAAGAACATTTTCTACCATAAGATAGATGGTGCTACCAAACAAGCTGATTTATTTCCAGACAACTTCAAGAGACAGCTTTTTAATTAGCTTTAAAATATTATCCATTTGTATATTTTTAAGACTGTTGAAAATAACATACAATATCAGTTTCTTCTTGAATGGGAAATAGTTTGATAACCTTTGATTAAACTTTGTCTACATTTACTCCAAGTTCTGTTATCTTGTGAGTCTCAATAGCCAGAGAAAATGTCTGGAAATTTTCTGCACTTTTCTTTTAGAAAGGTGCCTGCGCTGTCACTCCCCAAGCTCAGCGGAAACAACCTAAGATATTGTCAATTAACTTAAAAATAAACCAAACGGGGCTGGAGAGATGGCTCAGTGGTTAAGAGCACTGGCTGATCTTCCAGAGGACATGAGTTCAATTCCCAGCAACAACATGGTGGCTCACAACCATCTGTAATATGATCTAGTGCACTCTGCTGGCCTGCAGGTACACATATGGGCAGAACACTGTATCCATAATAAATAAACAAATCTTAAAAAATAAATAAATCAAACTTAATGTGTTCTTCACTCCTTATAGAACCAACCTTGATATCTACATTGATTTTAAATTAATATTAATATCTGTGTTTCAGACTAGATTTTCTTTAAGAGTGTAGTAAGAAGGGCCATATCCTGCTGCCTGGCTAGCTTAAGTCCCGAAATAACCATACAAAAAATGTATTAATTAAATTACTGTTTTGCCCATTAGCTCTAGCCTCTTTTTGGCTAATGCTCACATCTTGATCTAACCTATTTCTATTAATGTGTATCACCACTTCACTGTGACTCACCAGCACGAGTCTAACGAGTGTCTGCCTTGGGCAGGAGAACCATGGCATCTATCTGTCTCTGTTTCTTTTACCTCCCAGAATTCTGTTCTGTCTTCCCCACCTACCTGAGTTCCACCCTATCAACTAAGCCAAGGCAGTTTTCTTTTATAACCAATGAAAGCAACACAAATACAGAGGGCCTCCTACACCATAAGAGCAAGTGTCTATCCTCTTACTCTTTCCAGAGAGTTATTTGCTAATCAGCAGAACCTTTAAACTACAAAAGTAACATTTCTTTTGTCAATCAAGTATTTGGCATTTCAGCACCACTGTTGATTTCGTTCATGGAAACCACAGTTGACAATATCAGCAGAGCTGAAATGACTTCAGGAGCACGCACTCATGGGCAGACACATCAGAACATAAAATTGAACAAATGAAGGGCAGTGTCAGCACACATGGTTGTCCAACTAAAGAAGTCTGAGTCTCCAGTATGCTGTGCACTCAGCGAATATGAAGTGCCTTCTAGAATCCAAGCTTTCCCTCAGACCTTGACATTTCCACCAGCACACAGACCTCCTCAAGTTGCTATTGGGAGTGTGCCATTGTCCTGAAACAAAAGCTATGACTTCTCTATCTCACTTTTAAGAACATTCTAACCATTGTGCTTTATATCATAGATATTCTCAAGCAAAAACTGTTTGAGAATCCCATTCCATTCTGCTTTTGGTCCCATCTTTCTTATACATACATCCCAATATAAACATATTATCATCACTTTTATATAAACATGTGAATATGAATGCTTAATATAAGAAGTTGGATTTTAAAGATTGATTTTACTCTTTATTGACAGGGTTTGTACAGTGTGCCAAGTCAATGATGGGATGGTTCTGAGTAAAGGCGCTTTCTTATTCCATAAGAAAGAATGCAGCCTTTTGTCATGGATGCTCAGAGAAGAAACAGTATCCAAAGGGAATAGGGATGCACTAAGGGAGACCATCAGAGAGGGTTGTAGATGAGTGAGGACAATGTTTTGTTCACACAGAGCCACAGTACACTACAACTGCAGTCCCAGTGAGAAGAACAAGCAATGGTGGAGATAGAAAAATGGGAAGGGAGGTAGAGACCCAGACAATCAAGGAGAATCTACTGGCATCGTTATCCTCTGACTATGAAAAATAGCAGAGAGAAACCAAATGCAAATTCTAGTCTTAGTGTGAAAGTGGCCCATGTCTATATTTTGGTTGGACCAAGAGCTAGCATCAGGGTGATTTATCATGGTCCATCTTCACTTTGAAATTTGGCCAAGTAGAGATCATAAATTATATACCTCCAACTAAGAAAATTAAGTATGCAGTCATGGTCACTTTCGATCACATCCATTTAATGTGGTAGATACAAGAGAAGTTGATTATAAGGAAGGGAGCAACAGTTAACGGTCCTCTACAAATATGCAATAAGCAAAGTGTCTTTAAGGTCATGGAGGTTATGGGATTTCTTACCCCGCAAAAAGAATACATGTGGAATCCAGAGATCAATCCTTGCTGTCATTCTGCAGGTGCTCTCCACATTGCTTATTTAAGATAGAGTCTATTCATTGACCTGAAGCTCACTGAGAGTTACACTGGAGTGGGTATGCTAGCCTGAGCACTAGCAGCATACTACAGACAGTGGATAGGAAATTTAGAAGAGGGTATTTGCCATGAGACTGTAAAGAATCTGTCAAAGACAGAGCTATCAGGAAGAAAATCCAAAATGAGTGAGGTCATAGGGACAAATACAAAAAAGCTTTTAGGAGGGAGAAACTGGGTGAGGGAGAAAAAGACCAGCCAGACAGGGGTCACTGGGTAATAGATAGTTTAGTGGCATCTCTGTGAGCATGGGAATCTGGGATTGAGCCCCAGAACTTAAGTTTAAAAGTCTATTGTATTAAAGCACATGCAATATCCTTGTGCTCTGGAGGTAGAAACAGGATGATTCCTTGGTCTTCCTGCCCAGCCTGAATAGATAAATCAATGAGCTTCAGATCAATGAATAGACTCTATCTCAAATAAACAAGGTTGAGAGCACTTGAGGAATGATAATAATGACTGATCTCTGGTTTCCATATGTATGCACATACCTGTGCAACCAAACTCCCAAAGCACACAGACTTGCACCTGCTACCCACCACTCCCACCAACAAGTGAAATAAGAAACAATCTATACCCTTGGATTTAGTGATGTGGAAGTAATTGACTGCCATGGCAAAGGCAAGTTTAGCAGACTGAGGAGTAAAAAGCAAAATTCCAGCAGGAGAAGAGAGACATGCAGGAGGAGTGAAAGGAAGAAGCTTAGAAAAACTAGAGGTTTTAGTCACATAGATTTGGTCACAGCTTCACACAAGGTCTTGCTAAATGTGCTTGGGCAACTTGTTTAATTTAAACCTCACTCACTCTCCATTCATTAATTAAAGGTTGTTCATCAAATATTTATAAGGCAAGGACGAAAGAGATGGCTCAGTAGGCAAAGGGCTTGTTGCACAAGTGTGAGGTTTTAATTTGGATGTCCAGCACAATATTAGGTGCAGTGAAATACAACCATAACCCCTGAACTGAATAGGTTAGAGAGGAGTGTGTACCTAGAGATTTCTGGTCAGCCATACTAGTCAGGCTAGTATGATGAGCTCCAGGTTAAGTGAGGGAATCAATGAGAGGGAAAGTAACTGCAGAAGATACCTAACATCAACCTCTGGTTTTCACACACACACACACACACACACACACACACACACACACATACACACACAGAGCATGTCATATGTGTTAGGTGCTTAGCTGAGAACTAAAGAATGGGAGACATATTCCTCACGTTTTTGCTACATCTCAAGTCCTGACACAGGCATATGACTCTGAGCTCTCTTATAACAATAAAAACAGCTCACGGTTGGGAATATCTTCTTGTATGCCAGTGTCTGCATTAATGAGTCCATATGAATTATTTGACTTTCTTCACTCACCTTATCCTACAAAAACAATGACAGAAGTACTAGTTTTAGCTCCAGAATACAGATAAGAAAACTAAGGCACAGAAAAACTTAGGAACATGTTGACTGCCACCTTCACTGTGCCAGTACAGTACACAGGATATGACCTCAAGACCTTCCCTTTTACTTAGTGTTGTGCCCTCTGTAATTAACAGACACATTGTCTCCATACCATTAACCACTGTAACCAATAGGCCCATATAGTGTAGTTCCGAAATGTTGATGTTTAGAAAAGTGGGAAAAAGCAATTACTGGGAACATGGAAGAAGAAAGAGTATGAAAAGAGGGATGGGAGAGAGGACAGCAGGACAAACCTTACCTGAGAGACAGAGGATTTTAATCAGGGTTCTAAGCCAGTGAAAGCTTCAAAGATACGGAGTCATTTGCTAAATCAAGAAAACCCACACATTTACATTCCCACGTATCTTCCAGGATAAGATGCTACATTCCTGAATCCTCTAGGGTGCCTGCTCTTTGAGCACCTGCCCAAGAGACATGACTGCCTGCCATTTTCTATTTTAGACCTTGGCCTAAATAGTCACTGGCCATACTGACAAATCTCGCCTTCTGGCCCCATATCTGGCCAACTAACTCAAATATCTGATTCCAATGTCTGCTTTCTCAGTAAGGCATCTTAGCAGATGTAATGGCATAAAGCAATCCTTTCTAGATGAGATGTCTCCAGGAATGCTAAGCTCCAGGAAATAGGAGATCTCCTTCTGCCCTCTCTTTAAATATGTCTGCAATCACCACTCTAGTAAGACAAGAACAAAACCCCCAAGTGCTTTGGAAAAATTTTACTGCAATTCATAAGCTCTTCTAACCATTTACTACTTCTCTCCTGCTTAATTATGGTTCCTGGAACCAAAAGAACTGAAGCAAAACAGCACAACCTTTTATACCAGGGCGGGTGATCCTCAGGAAACCATCCCGAGAACCTCCTGTCTTTTAGATCACCTGTTTGTGTGGAGTCTCTGCAGAAGCTATCCTCTTTCTTCCCACTTGACATGCCTGTACAGACAGAGCTTAACCTAGCCGCCACTGAACAGCTACCCCTTCTGTTTTTCTCAGTAAGATTCCCATGACTGTCATTGAGATTGTTTGAGCAGGTCCTTGGTGTACTGAGTGGGAGTGTTTGAAGCCCAGAGTGAACATGCTTGTAAGTGTACATGTACTCTCCTGCCCAGTTTCAATACCCCATATGTAGTCAGCAAGCACCACGCTAGAAAGAGAAGTTCTGGATGTCAACCCAGTGGCTGGTCGCATCTCCTAAGAAGACAAAAGACCATTGGTAAGTCCACCTGAGTCTCTGCTCAAAATTCTTGTTTAGTCTAGCTCTTACGCTCAGGTACTGGATTCTTAATTAACTGCTTTTGGATGGCATTGTCTTGTGTCTGACTGAGTCCTCACTTAACAAAACAAAAGCCATGCAGACCTAACAGAGACAGGAAGTGGAGTGAATGGAAAGAACTTAACTCCTGATTGGATTCTGCCCTCCCAAACACCTGGCAGGGGTAATGTCTCTGTCTCACTAAGTAATTTTTAATTTGGAATTACAAAGACAATTAGCTCTGTAATGAGTTAGAACAAGGGAAGTGATACAGCAGTGAAGAAAAAAAAACCCCTAACACCAGATGATGTCTGTAAAAGCCAACATACATACATACTCATTCTTGGTAAAAGTACTTTTAAAAGGTTTTTTATTCTGTTTTAATACTAAGCCATGTATAAATTATTGCTTCGTGTGAACTAGGAGATACCAACTTGCTACATTACTTGAAGGTTGGCTGTCCTGAATGCACAGGTCTCTGCTTGTTATTGAGTTTCACCTTTATAATTAGGAATAGGATCTGGTGCCTTAAAACTAAAGCAATGGAGAAAACTGACACCCAGCTTTAGAAGAAAAAACAGTTAATTGTAATACTAAAAATAAAAGCCTTTTCTTGATAAAGAGACAAATACTCATTAGATGAGGTAGGGAAGACTAGGTTAACTTGCCAGAAAAGCTCTGTGGAGAAAAGTCCTGCCGGTTGTGTGCTCCTGGCAAAGGAAGGAGCCATGCATCCCTTGTGTCTTGACATCCTGATTTTGAAATTCCCCAAGTGCTGCAAAATTCCTATGATAGCTATCCTTTCACCAAGCTGATACAATATCAAATTAGGGAAAGATCCATATCAAAATTATGTCTCATTCTGAGACAGGCTGGACAGTCCTGACATGAAGAAGCCGACTGATGCTTCTTCATTTAAATAAAAACAAAAACAAACACAAAACAATGGGAAAAGGGGAAAGAAAAATGAAAAGTGAGAAAGGAGGAGGGATGGCAAGATGGCTCCATGGTAACAGTAGCAGTCACTGAAGCCTGGTGCCCTGGGTACCATCCTCAAATCAAGGGAACAGACTCCCCTACGTGACTCCTAGCCCCCCAACCCACCACATATAAAAAAGTAACCCATTTTAAAGGGGTAGAGATGATATTTCAGAAGGTAATCCATTTCTCAGTGACTACTGCTCTGTCGTAAAGAAAGTGGAAGTTCTGACGTCATCTTCAAGGTTAAGGAGAACCGCTGATCTTCACGCTGTGTCTTATCAGAACAGTGATCTACATGTACTCACCAGGTGACCCTAGCTCTTCCTACACTGACTGAAATACCCAATAACATCAGCAGCTTTCTTCTGCAAGCTCAATGATGGTGTGATGATGCACTCTGAAGGTGGCCAGAGCATTCTGACTGCCTCCTGGCCTCACTAAAGCACATCAAATTCACATACAATCCTGCAGATTGGCTGGAGAGTTGGCTTCGTGCTGAAGAGTGTCTGCTACTCTTCTGAAGGACCCGAGTCTCGTTCACTGTAGTTTATGACAGCCTGATCTCAGAATCCAGAGGATCTGGCAGCCTCACTCCCCTCCACAAGCACCCACACACACTCGGTAGACATACAGACATGCATCGGAACAAAACATTTTTTAAAATTGAAATAGGACTGAGTAAGGAGAGTTTAACTGTATGAATTATATTTCATGTAGAATTAGATGAGAGAACAAGCAACAAGCTAAAATTTGTAGTTCCAGCAGCACAGCCTTCATCTTGATGCACATCACCAGTGTTTTCATCCAGAAGTGAATTTTGGATGAGTATCCACATCTTGCATGGTATTGACCTAAATAATACTGTTCAGTGTTGGATACATATAAATATTGATCCCATAGATGCTTACATAAGTACCTATATGACCATGCCTTCAGCTTAGTGGGCAGTCATGGTGACTCACATCACTGACCCAGCACTATGGAGGCTGAAGCAGAAGCATTGTGAAATAAAAACCAGCGTGGTTTACTTACTGAGATCCTGTACTGAAAAGCAGAACAAACAGAAGAGTAGGAGCTTTTTGAAAATACTGACAAGAAAACTAAAAGCTTTAAAAGTCATTGTAAAATAAAATAATCTCATAAAATAGCGTTTAAGCATTGAAATCAAGTAGTATGAGCGATTTTGATTCCCCAAAACAGTCTAGGTCAAAAGTACAAAATATTGATGGACGGACAACTTTAACAAATTGCCTGGGTTAATCATCTCTACCCAAGAGTCAGCTTACTTACCTGTCAGCATTCTGATTTGGTTATGTATTCATTAATCACAGAAAACTACGGCAGGGAACAAGTCTGGTTTAATTACAGGCTTTGTTCAGGAGGCTATTGCTTCCCATAATTATTTCTTTTATGTCATCCCAAGAAATAAGACTGTTATTACTAAACTTCATTTAAAATATCTAATCATTCTTTCAAAGGCATTTTATCACCTAATCTACATGAATCGGTAAATCAGAGCTTGGGTATTTGTCTCAAGACTTGGCTCAAAGAATGTTGAGTCAAGCTAATGAACAGCATCCATCACATCCCACTGAACAAGGTAGTCCACGTTACAGGCTTGTGCTAGCCATCCATTAAAGGAAACATCTGCTCCAAATTAACCAACTACAGGACTGCTCTATCCCAGTGCTGGTGCAGGAGCTGACCATCTCCACCCTGCAGATGAGTGAATGGTGGCATGAAAATGTCCCCAGGTTTGCCATCGTGTGCGAAAGCAGTCATCTTCCACTCTGTGCTGAGCTCTAGACGAAAAGTACACAGTGTGGAATTCTACACTTGCATAACAAAATTCCCACAGGCTATCCATCAGTAACCACTAAGATGGTGCCTTCCCTACTGTAGGTAAGTCATTGCCTAAGAAGGAAAGCACGAGGATAAAGTCCTTGAAGGGATGATAGATTTACTAAATTAAAAATATGAAATTGATGATTCTAGATACATTTTGGTCAACTTTTGTTTAATTCAGTGAAGCATGTCCACAGTTTCAGGCATCTATCTTATAGAACATCTTGATTTCCAGAATAACTATCAGAAGCATTGAAACAATCATACCCAAAGTATATTAAATACACACATAACCATTCTTTGTGCTTTTTGTTTTGGTTTGGAGATAGAATTTCATGTCTCAGATTAACCTTTTACTTGCAATGCGATAGAGGATTATTTTGAACTTCTGATCAGACAACTTCTACTTTCAAATGTTAGGATTATAGGTATGAGCCATCATGCCCACCTTCCATAAATAAATAAATAAATAAATAAATAAATAAATAAATAAACTAGAGAAATCTCCCTACGGTTTAATCTATGATGTTGTCAAATTGCAGTCACATTAAAGATACAGCTTTATACACATGTTGCCTGACTTTGTAATTTGGAATAATAATTCCAAATTCTCCTCATGGTATGTTTGTGCAAAATAGATCACAGAGGTATATATAAATTATTCATAACTGAACAACAAGATTGGACAAAGTTAAGAGACCATATAGCTATATATTATTTTTTATCTGAATCTGTATTGCAGAATCGTAACAAGCAGTGACAGCTCAGCAGCACTAGATTTATAGAAAGCTGTGCAGAAACATGGGTCCCTGCATATTTTAGCACTTCATATGGTATTTTCCTATAGGAATTTTTTAACTCATCTGTTCTCAATTTATGCATTACTGGCTTAATGAATGAATTTTCAGAAAGCATCTGGGTTGCTTGAAATTTTCAATAAGCAAGTTTAATATTTTTAATTATTCTTGACAGTGTATACAATAGACCCTGAAATATCTATTTTCCATTTCAGAGACATCACCTTCACCTTCGATGGATGGACTGCAACTTTTATGTCAGTATATGTAAAAGTCGTGTATGACTCAAATTCATGTAAAACTCCATTAAATATTTATGCATACTCCATGGCCTGAAATTGTTGATTTATCTTGCTTTCACCTGAATTTTGTGATAATTGACAGGAAGTGTTTTTATTTTTTTAAAAAAGAAGCAAAACAACTACAGAACAAAATTTTTTCAAGAATGCTATGGAGCACCTTGAAATAATAAGTGCCCATCCATAAATGACAGGGTGCACATGCTTCTACCCAACCTGACTCAGAGTCACATATTCAGAGTTAAGCTTAGAATAAATTCTATTGAATTCTAGTTGGAAACACTAGTGTGGGGGAGGGTAGTTTTATCTTTACTTTCCCTTCCAAGTGGAGAACCTACCATATTGGCAAAGGCTTGCAGGAGAGCAGTAGGCACCAGTTTCCTGGAGGCAGTCACAGCATGGACACCGGATCAACATATGCTGATCCACAAGAACACTTGTTGAGCCATTTGTTAATCACCAAGATTAATAAGTGTTACCACAGTCTATTGTGAAACAATCCATGTGTTTTAGTGAAATATGCAAATCCTCATTCCTAAATAGTTTTCTGTATCCTCAGAGAACTTCCTTCAAAGTGTCGGCCCTAAGATTTTCAGCTTCTTTCCTTTGACTTTCCTCCTATGTGATCCAGCACCTTCCAGGCTGCACTCAGAAAGTATTAAATCCTTCTCCTGTTTTCAAATCCCTCTGCTTTCTCACCAGATGACCTTCCCGGTGTTATCACCTCTCTTCCCCATCCAACCACAGGAGCCTTCTCCTTGTTCAGCATGCCATACTCACCAACGCTTCAAAAATCCACCCACAGGTTGTTATCAACCAAAACACGCTTACTCACAGAATTGACATAGCTGCCTGTCTCATCATTTACTGTTACGTTTCCGAACTAGATGTTTCTTCTGCAATAATTGTCATATAATCGTACTTTCCTCATTGTGTTTATTGCTACCTGAATCTATTTCACTCATTCACTTCTGGCCTTTCTTTTCTTATCCAGAAAGTAAAGTGGGAAATGATAGAAATCATTTTATTCTGTTATTTTATTCCCAGAGTTGACAACACAGGGAACGTTTTTTAAAATTGCTACACAATTACTCAATGTATAAAGAAATGAGCAATGAAGTTCTCTTCCCTAGAGAAAAAAATGTAGGGTCCAGATAAGTAAGAACGGATAGACTCTGACAGGAATTGAGCATGTAATTACTACGGGCTTTTAATAATGGTCACTATGTCCTAGAACCTGTCGCTAAAGAAACGACAGAAAACGATAAAACTCAGAAGTGATGGCAAAAAGCCTTCAGCAATTCCTTTTGTAGCCTGGAACTCCCATCTCTGTGAAGCTCTTGGAATATGTTTATTTGCTCCTTCCTACCTCTAGTTCCCCAATCTTTATCGCACATTCTCTCAAGAAATATCAGTGCAGTATTTAACACCAACTAAAAATAACAATGAATGGTCTCTAGGCTGGCTACATAGATTATGTGGGAAAGAAATTTAACAAAGAAGCAAAACAAAGGGCTACATGTGCTCTGAGATTTCCTGTCTAAGTGAGGAATTTCTGACCAAGTTGTTGATATCACAGATAGCTAGGACACAGCATCTCATTATCCTGTTTTCATTTCAGTTACAGGGATTCTATGCTGGCTCCAAATTGCCAGGTATTGACCTCCTAACAGTGACATGATACCTCAGACAGTTTATTTAATGTACTGAATTGGATGTCTCCCCATGTTGACTGAGTTAATAGGTACCAGCTATGCCAAAATTAATTCCTGCATAAAAACCCTGACTTCTTTGGCCTATTTATGTCAACTGCTAAACCCCACCATGTCTGTTTCTCGCCACAAGTAAGCATTAGTCAGGAAGGAGCACGTGCACTGGTGGGAGTCCCTAAAGCATCATTTGCTTTTTCACTTTGACTGGCTCTCAATGATACCCAACATTGTAACTAACCCAGATTGATCCCTGGTCAGTCTTCACGATGCCTCTCCTCAAGCTTCTCAAGCCGCTACTGGCTGCAGTCTTCCATCAGAGGATTTCAGTTAAAACTGTATAGAATGAAAAGAAAAATAAAGTCTTTCTAAAATCCCCTCCCAAATTACTTTCTGTTTCTACAATTGTTCTCCCAGAGTCTCCAATTATGAAATTTTAGAATGGACCCTTCTAGCTCTTAATTTTTCTAGTAAGTTCTACTGTGTCCAGTCAGCTCCAGTCCAGGGGCCTTTACTATTTCTCAGTTTCCAGAGTCATTGAGTACAAATGTGTTGTCCCAGCAGTAAAGTTCTTCAAGTCCAATCTTCCTTTTCACCTCTTTATAGAATCCATGCGCCTTTCTTTCCTCATTGATGCCAAGTTTATTTCAGGTCTATTGCTGGAAAAAAGCAGGGCATACTCAAGAGCCTCATACTAAGATGTCTACTAAGACTTCTTCTTTAAAAAGTATCAGGGGTGGCATTTTATTTTTTTATATAATATTTTCTTAAAATTTTTCAAGGTCAGTTTTTCAATGAGTTCAACAACAAGAAACACATTATTGAGTTAAGTATTTGTGACATACTTTTCTTTTATCTTTGGTGTAAAAAATACATTTTCAATAGTTTGTTGAAATTTGTGGCCATAAATCTACATTGATTATAACATTATCTATTTAGAGAGTCTGAAGTCTCTATCCAAAAGTGATATATTTTTAAACCATTTTAATGACTTCATTGTACTTTGCATTCATCTAAATGGTTGTTTACTTCTAGTTGGCCAGCTGTTCTGTCAGTTTTCCCAACTGGTTTGTCATTTTTCAATTCCAAAATGTTTATTTGCAGTAATTAGATATTTTTGGTGATTCCCTTTTCAGGTTGCTTATGTTAGTATAACCAGTTTTCTTAAAGATGGAAAATTATTCTAGCTTTTATCTTTTATAAACAAGGAGTGTTCTCAGCTATCCTGTATATGTAGGATACTCTGTAGCAAGCAATATTAAACCTAATTCCAATTGTTGACTTAAAAGGTATGAAATCTATCTACTCTAGGGCACGAGGTTAAAACAAGTTTTTAATTGTCATATCTAGAGTCTCAGCTTTTCCTGCAAGGACCCAACTTGTTTTCACCTCTCTACTTTGTTAGCCTTCCTTCAAAGCTGATTCCTAAGGACATGAATTGGCTTCCAGGAATGACAGAGACTAAATCCTTTGTTGAACACTTATACAAAGAGAAACTGGCCACTCTTCCGAATGGGGTCTGTACTGCTCTATCCACGTATCTAAGTAAATCAGCTAAGGACAGGTTTTCCCTCTTGAACCAGCACCTATCACTATAAATTGTCATGATCTGATTTACTTAAACATGTTTTTCTGAATCTATGAGTACCAGTAACAGATGAGTTTGTCAAGATTAAGGACACCTAGTCAGGACAACTCATGTAATAAGAGATGGGGGTAAGAACACCTTCCCTAGACCATACTGGGGCAGGTCTAGTCAGGCATATAGTACTTTTCATCTTTAAACCCACTCTCCAGTAACAATAACAAAACTGTCTGCCTCCTCACTGCTCCATAAAAACATTAAAAAGAATCTTCTAAGTTGTACATGTTCTATCAATATGAAATCATATAGAGCATGTTACACAATGGTGGATAATACAGTGTTGAAACTGGGATAACATCTGCAAATCAGAATCAAAATCAAATTGCAGACCGGATTTTGGAAAATCAAAAGCTTAGCTGCTACCTCTACTTTCTGAGGCTGGGTGTTTCATTTGTGAAAGGTGTTTTCAGCACAAAATTTACTAAGGAAGATTTAGAGAGAGGGAGATAAAACTTAGTGCAATACCTTCTACATTAAAAGTAGGTATGCAATAGCTATTCAGTTAGAATAATAAAGCTGATAATTATGATGAGGGTGATGATGATGATGATCCATTGTAAAACTATAAATCTCTTACAATATATTATAGAATCTGCTGTTGACATGACATGTTCTTGTTTATTTTTCAAATTAGTTTTAATGTGATTCCTCAGATGCTTCTGTTATGTGAGATTTTTTTCTAGAGGCATAATACAGGCATTAACTCATCCCCAACAAAAAAACTAAGGACAGACCCACCAAAGTAATGATTCATCTGAAATAACCATTCAGCCAAAGTGCTGCTTGGCAAACCAATGAGTTTGTAGAGTTTACTTCAAGATAGTGTGAGGTGGGGTTACTTCTGAGAGCCTTCCTTTCTGGAGTCAGTGTTTCAGTCTGGAGGAATTTTCTAGGTAACAAAAGTATGGATTATATTCATTAGCAAAAATATATTGTGAGAGTAAGTAATACTAAGTTACCAAGAAGTAAAATGCCCACTCATTGCTACTGTATCTATTTATTGATCACATGATAGTTTTTTTTAAGTAAGAAAGCATTTTCCAATTTTTATTTATGAGTTGTATAAAGTGTAGCAAAACACAATAACAAAAATATATATTATAATATATACTATATATAAAATAATATATAACTTATTCATAAAAATATAAATGGAATAACAATACTTATACTTCTAATAGTAACTATATTTTGAAATATTATTAATAATAACACTTGATTTAATTGAAAACATAAAGAGTATAACAAGAATTCCCTAAGCATACCTTTCCATGGATATTACACATTTGATCAGACTATAGTCCAAGAATTTTATCATGATAGATTTAATTCATGGCAACTAATTAGTCACTGTATTAGTGTATTACTCAGGTTTCTTAACAGAAGCAGAGCTGATGTAGAAAATACACACACACACACACACACATACACACACATGTTAATATGGAATACATTAGAGTGATTTAGAGAGTATGGCCCTACTATTCCAACAATGGTTGACTCCCTATGGAGGTCCAAGAATCCTGTAGTTGTTCAGTCTACAAGGCTGGATTTCTTAACGTGTCTTCAGTACATGCTGGAATTATCCTCTAATGCCAGTTCATGAATAAACTTGGCAGCAAAAGCTAAGGCAAGCAGACAAAGTAAAAGGGCTTCCTGCTTCCATCTTCATTATGTAATGTGCCACCAGAAGATGTGGCCCAGATTAAAGGTGGATATTCCTGTCTCACAAGATCCAGATTCAGGATGTATCTTCCCTCTTCAAATAGTTCAATCAACAAATATCCCCCACTTGGGTTTTATTTAAATAAATACCATGGCACTTGGGTTTTAATTAATCCAGACATAGTCTGCTTGACAACCAAGAATAGCCATCATACTCCAAAATTAGAGATTAAGCCAAAGGATATGATAATGACTATTATCTGTTTGTGAAGTTATTCATTAGGAA
This sequence comes from Arvicola amphibius, assembly GCF_903992535.2. Taxonomy (NCBI): domain Eukaryota; kingdom Metazoa; phylum Chordata; class Mammalia; order Rodentia; family Cricetidae; genus Arvicola; species Arvicola amphibius. The sequence continues at coordinate 79,255,781 of NC_052049.1, read as the reverse complement.
AAAAAAAAGACATGGACCGAGAGGTGCTATGGTGGCAAATTGATAGTTTTTAAAGATAATATAATATAATACTCTTTACAAGATCAAAATTGCTAATGTATTATGCAATATCAAGAAACTAATAAACACCAATGTTCAGAAATTTACATAGGTTCCCAAAGCTTTCACAGAAAAAAGTTAGGTCATCCAGGATAGGATTTTCTGATTCCTTGCCTGACTCAATTTAAATCATTTTTCTTGAAATACAGTACATATAGGGTTTTCCTAGGCATCATATACAAATGGAAATTTTCAAGCTCTAGGTGCAAACCTGGAAATTCTATGGCTTAAAAAAGCTCAGACAAATCTGTGCTGCTTTTGCAGTAATGCCACAAATGTCCCTGTTCACCAAAGTCTGAACCACACCTTTGACAGGCACGTGTCCAATTAGCGTCGTCAAACCAGGGTGAGAGAGTGATGCAATGAGACTTCTAGTTTCAAATATCCATATTTAGTCCTTTTTCAGAATGCTGCAACGAGTCTTGTAAACTAAGTTCTTTTCATATGTTGACTGGTCAAAAGTGAAAGTGTTCAAATACTAAGTCACAACCTGTGTCTAAGATTGCTTGCTACTAAATATTCATTCGTTTATTACAAATGTACAGCTTAGTATAATGTTTTAAGTAGTATCTTAACACTGGAAATATAATACAAAAATACCACGGGTCATTTCAAAATCCTGTTTGTAAACTCCAAAAGGGGAGGCAACTATTATTATAATATCCATGATTTTGATTGTTTCTATTTGTGATTTCAATGCTGAGTAAAAGTACATGAGAACACAGTGGCTTTGCCCAGACAGAGTAGTCAGGGAAGCCTTTAAGGAGATGAAATGTGAACATTGTGTTCACTGTAAAGTCTATGTAGCCTTTAAAATGGCAAATTGAGGACTGGGCCGTGGTGGTGCAAGCCTTTTAATCTCAGCATTATAGAGACAGAGGCAGGCAATCTCTGTGAGCTCGAGACAAGCCTGGAACAGAGAAAGTTCCAGGAAGGACTCTAAAGCTACAGAGAAACTGTTTTGAACTCCCTACCCCCCAAAAAGAAGGCAGATTGAGAAGAGGCAGTAATTATAAAACAGATGAACTGTGTAATCTATATGATAGACTAGATAAAGATATAGATGGATCAAGATATTTATGATAGATTAAATAAATATAGATAGATTGATTGATAATTGATATATAAATTGATTAAAGATAAATGATAGATTGGTAGATGATGGATAATAGAAGATAGATGGACAGATAAATAAATAAATAAATAGTTGGATAGAGATAATAGATAAATAATTGGTAGATATAGATAGGTAGATGATAGATAAAAGATGAATGATAAAAAATTGTCAGTTAATAGGTAGTTATGAATAAATGCTGAGATTTATCAAAATTACTTTTCAAAAATTCATTGTAACTATTAATTTCTCCTTTCCATCCCTGACTAACCCTGCTAAAAATGAGTTAGTTACTCTCCTGAGACTGAACACATTAGAAAAGACTCAACTCAATTAGGTGAGTAAATAATAAACAACCTAAGACATCCTCCCTCTTTGTGACGGATATTATTGGCAGCAAATATCTAATGAAGACATAAAGAAGGCTCATCACAGTGCTGCAGGAAGCTGAACTTGGCCAGCCCAGAATGTCCACATCATATCAATTTCCTGTATTAGAATAAACACTTAGGAACTGGAGAGATGGATCAATTGATTAAGAGCACTGGTTGTTTTTTCAAAGGACCCAGGTTCAATTCCCAGCACCCACATGGCAGTTCACAACTGTCTGTCAGTCCAGTTCCAAGGTATCTGACACCATCACACAGACATACATACATGCAAAACCCAAATGTACATTAAATAAATAAAAATCTTTTTTAAAAAAGTGACGGTGCATGCCTTTAATATCAGCACTCAGAGAGGAAGAGGCAGGTGAATCTCTGTGAGTTCAAGGCCTTTTCTTTGTTAGTGTGGAGGTGAAAAACTCACCAATCACTTGTTAACATTTTTTAGTGCACATTAACATAAACCGTGCTACAAAAATCAATTGTATTGTTGACTAAATATTATTTTTGATCCTAGACATGATAGCTCATACCTCTGATACCAACCATGAGGAGGCTGAGGCAGGAGGACTCCTGTGAGTTCCAGGCCAGTCTGAACTACAGTAATAGTACCAATCAGACACACACACTACACATACATACACAGCTACAAACACACACTACACATACATATATACACATTTGCATATACATATACATATATACATATATCTTTTCTTCAAAGTTTTATAATTGTTTATTTTCAGGTGAGTCTATAGAAAATAATTCCCAGGCAAGTCTGAGCTACAATAAAAGTACCAACACACACACACACACACACACACACACACACACACACACAGACACGCACTATACATACATACATACATACATACATACATACATCAGATATGCACATATATACATATATCTTTCATTGAAAAGTTTTATCATTGTTTATTTTCAGTTGAGTCTATAGAAAATACTCCTTTGCAGTGATAGTTCTTTGTAGAGAAGTAAGTTACGTGATAAAGATAAAATATTGTCTATAGAGTTCTTGGATTTATTTATTCATACTAACCTAGTCCACAGGCAGTATCTAAGCCTGCTCTTCATTCTGTGTTTGAAGAAAATGTGTAGGACTTCCTTTCTGTGAGTAATGGCTACACCCACTTCCTTCCATCTACAGTACAGCTGTGTGTGTTCAGTAGATGTGACCCTCTTACTTATAGACCTGAACATAGAACTAAGAGACATGAGAACATGATGTGGGAAGTCCTTCTGTATATGTTTTGCTTTTATTGGTTAATGAATAAAGAAGCTGCCTTGGCCTGTGATAGGTCAGAGTAAACCTAGGTGAGGAAAACTAAACTGAATGTGGGGAGAAAGAAGGCAAAGTAGGGAGAAGCCATAGAGCCTCTGCCAGAGACAGACATGCTGGAATCTTGCCAGTAAGCCACAGTCATGTGGCAATATACAGGTTAATAGAAATGGGTTAATTTAAAATATAAGAATTTGCTAGCAATATTCTTAAGTGATTGGCCAAGCAGTGATGTAAACAATATAGTTTCTGTGTGATCATTTCAGGAGACTGGGAAGCTGGGAAACGAAGAACATAGTTCTCATCTGGAGGGGAATATGATGAAAGCATATTATATGTATACATGAGAATGTCAAAAAAGAAGTCATTTGAAATACCGTGGCATATTTTTATCAGATTTTCACTTTAGATTTTAAAGAGTTTAAAAATAAGATAATTGAAGTCCTAGAAACTTTAGTTTTCCTTTTTAACTTTTCTCTGTGTGTAAAGAAAAAGACCAGAATAGTCTTGCCACATACAAAAAATAAAAATAAACTTAATTATTTTATTATGTAAAAATAATCTTTGCAGTGAGATGTTTTTGAAAGAAGAAGTCTTAGGATCAGGCAGAGCTTGTGATGAGTCAGAGCTACTTGGCATAGTGTCAACTGTCCCCTAGAGGGTTCCGCGGTCATCTCTGTGAAGCCCTAGACAGAAAGCAACTCTATAGCCTGCTCCCCAACTTCTGCTCGAGACTGGCAGGAGGGTGGGCAGGAATACCACAGGGAATCAGTCTAATCCATCTGACTGTGACCCCAGTGTCACCACCTGACTAACTTGACAGGCTGTCCTGAACCTTGTCTCTCCTTCATGCTTGTGCCACCCCACTAAAAGAGCAGTAGAGTGTTTTCAGTGGCAGAGTAGGGAAAAGATTCCCATTTAAGGCATAACTTGCTGATAAGAGAAATAATTTACTTGAATTGGATGACTCCAGTTATTTAAAAGTTCCAGGCTCTGCAATGCTGCCTACAGTAGTGGGTCCTTGTTTCAGGTTACTAGCAGAATAATGAGCTTCAGAGGTTATGAGGCGACAGATCCTTTCCTGCTTGTAGAGTCAACAGCTCCTCCAAAAGAGATTATCTTTTTTTTGTTAGAAGGTAGCTTCTTGGTTAGGGGTTGGAGATCAGATCAACAGTGCTTTCAGCACTGGATTGACTCTATGGAGGCCTGAGAGTCTCTGGAGCATGATGAGAATACATTGCATGACCACAATGCTTTGCAATTGAGAAAGAAAGGAAGGAGGGAGAGAGGAAGGAAACAAGGGAGGGAGTCAAGGAGAGAGGAGAGGAAAGAAAGAAGAAAGGAAGGAAGGAAGAATGAAACAAAGAAGAGAAAAGAAAGAGAAATCGTTAAGTGAGCAATAGAAGTGAGAATGTCCTCAGCTGCTCCCTGATAATAGTTCTCAGGAACCTAAAGGAGGAAGCACGGAGAAAGCAGCACTTGGCTTCTGCTTCTTGTTTGTTAGGGAGTTCTCAGCATGAGGACATAAAACAGAAAGTTCCTGCCATTGATTTATGGGTATTGATCCCTACTGGTCCTTATAAAATGTCTTGAGATTCCGACAAAGTAAGTGGTGGCTTTCTCATATGTAGACACTAGCTACTGTCACAAATCCCTTGGTGCTGAGGCATTTTTCTTTCAATAATCTATTTTCAAAGATGCTTTCTGTAAACAGATGCAAAAGTCTTTTTAAAAAATGTTTGCTACCTGGGTTGATTTTTAGAAAAATAAGAGCTAGAAGAAAACGGGGCCATTAGGAGCTAAGTTTAAAAACAAAGATAGTTGATACATTAATATGCTAATGAATTCACTCCCTAAATATAAAGAGGAAGCTAACTGAGCTGGCAGTCAGCATATATTGTCTAAAAATATTTTCTTTACGAATACAGCACTGATAAGCCAATACTAACATAATAACAGTAAATTGTTTTCACCTTTATTAGAGCTGAAAATTATGGCTAATTTCTCTTAAGAAGGAAATCACACCACCAGATATTTAGAGCAGCATTGTAGTAATATATTCATAAAAAATCTTTCATATATATAAGGATTTAAAAAATTATTTTCTATAGGTTACAATGCTCCAAGTTTCTAACATAGCCTACTGTGAAATCATTTTTCCCCATTTGTAGCTATTCTGTCTTTCTCTTGCCATTTTAACCCTGTCTAAAAAGTCATTAATGCAAATATGCTTTTAAAAAGAAAAAATCACATACGTTCCCTGTGGAACATAATGATGATGTTTTTTTTTTTTTTTTTTTTTTTTTTTTTTTTTTTTTTTTTTTTTTTTCTCATGGTTTATTTTTTTTTATATTTAAAAATTTCCATCTCCTTCCCTCCTTCTCCCCTTTCTCTCCCCTCCTTCTCCCCCTTCCCTCCCCTCCCCTCCACCCATACCTCCCCTCCCTCCCTCTCAGGGCCAGGGAGCCATCAGGGTTCCCCACTCTATGCTAAGACCAAGGTCCTCCCAACTCCCCCCAGGTCCAGGAAGGTGATCGACCAAGCTGAGAAGGCTCCCACAGAGCCCGTCCATGAAGAACAATCAGAGCCCAGAGCCATTGTCCTTTGCTTCTCAGTCAGCCCCCGCTGTTGGCCACACTCAGAATGATGATGTTTTGAAACATTTATTTATCTCATTATGCAGCATGGCAAACTCAGAACACAGCTTCCTCCAACCTTACATTATTTTGCAGTCCTTCAATTTCATCTTCTCTGTCACCAACATTTGCTGAGGGCCTAATAGATGGCCAGTACCAATCTGGCTGTTCATACAAGTATAAAGTTCAGAAAAACAATTGCAGCCAATGAAGTAACTCTTATCATTTGCATTCCTGACACACTTGGAAGTGGTGGTTGCTGCTGGTATATATGTGTGAAAAGTTTACCTCTGCCACCTCATTTTAACACACCGAGTACTGATCGCTAATCTTGTCTCACCCAGCAATCCACTGGCACTCAGTGGATGTTTCCTTGTTAAGCAGGTTATCCTTACAGCAGCATGTATGTAACTTTCTCTAGAGTAATGGCTCTCCCTATCTTCACTGTCTTCCTAACACTGCCATCCTTTAATACAGTTCATCACGTTGTGGTGAACCCCAACCACAAAATTATTTTTGTAATTTTACTACTGTTATGAACCACGGTGTAAATTTCTTTGTTTTCTGATGGTCCTAGGTGACCTCAGAGAGGTCATGAAACACGGGTTGAGAAACACTGCTCTAAAGAGTAATCTGAAAATCATCTGAGAAGTAGCACTCACTTATACTGAGGACTGAAAAGAAGGGAAGAGCTGGCTTAGTACTTAGGGCACTGTGTGTTCTCCCAGAGGATCAGGTTTAGTTCCGAGCACCTACATGTTGGTTAACAACCATTTGTGATTCCAGTTTCAAAAAATCCAATGTTTTCTCTGATCTCCCAATAGTGCACATACATACATGTAGGTGAAAACTCATATGCATAAAACAAAAATAAGTCCTTTTAAAAATAGAAATATGCATAAAGAATAAATCTTAAATAAGGTGATTTCCCACCTACAAGTATTAAATCAATGCATTTCTTTCTGGTATTTTCTTCTACATATTTGACAAATTACTATTAACTCATTTGTAGTTACATATAATTTTTCAATGTACTTTATTTAGTTCCATGAAGACTGTGTTATTAAATGACTTTAGTAATAGATTAATAATAGTTGTCTAACATTTTATCACAAGGAGTTATAATTTGAATATTTCATGATTATCAAACAGTCATTTGTTTATAATGGTTTGCAATTATGAATGAATAGACAGCATAGACATTACACTGGGTTCATAAATCTTTGCTACTGACTATTTTGCTACAAAACATATTTTTGGGAAATAAATGCAAATAGAGAAAAGTTTTTGAAAGCTTATGAAGATTTATCATGGTATATATTTTGAAGAGTAAATTATTATTCCAGTTGAATCATTAGAAAATATTGAGTGATTATTAGTTATAGTCTTAAGATATACTAAACATTTTCCTATAATTATAATACTCAGAAGGGAAAACCACTTATTTAACAGAAACTCATTTCCCCATATGACCTTGGTCTTACAAGTAAGCAGTTGCAAATGTCCCTTGAAGAGACAAATAAATAGAATGCTAAAAATACAGCAGAATAAATGGTTTATTACGGAAGAGATAAAAAATAAATTTTGACCACGATTTCTTTTATAAACACATCACCAAAATTTCTCAACTTTTTGAAAAATATTTGAGGGTCCCTACCCCAAAGTTTCTTTAAATAAACTCACAACAATAAACTATTTTGAAGCCTGTTCCTATTAGCCATTGTTGTCCTCAAATTTAGTCTGTTTGAAGATATGTGAATCACACTCTCCAAGGACTTGAGCAGATGACAGGCACAGCTAAGTCATTCTAAGATTTACACACACACACACACACACACACACACACACACACACACACACCAATGGAAGCTGGAGGTCTTTGAAGGCTGTCTACCGTGTCTGGCCCCAGGGATTGGGACACACGGGAAGGCTGGGAACAAACTGAATATTTCTTTCTCCTCATGCCTCTGTCAGAATGTCTTTGGAATTCCTGGCATAACGGTAGCCTCAATATAGTTTGACTTGAAAACTGTCCCCTAACTTAAGCCCTAACCAGCACTGAAGGATGGATGAATACGAAAAGCTTTTAATGACCTCATCTCAAAAGTCAAACAGTGTTAGATACTTTTACTCTTATTGATAGAGTAAAAGTTATTGATAGAGTCCAATGGCCGTGGGACAACTCAGGTTCAAAGAAGGAAAGGCATAGATTCTGCTGCTCAGTGAAGGAATGAATTGCATTGCGAGGAAGGGAAGGGAAAGGTGCCTCTCTCCGCATGGACTTCACCAGTTGTTCCGTTGGCACCTGTCTTTACTGCATACTTCCCCTGCATTTTTCTGTAACACACACTTTCTCTTTCCTTCCTTCACTGGAAACTGTTTTTCATATTAATAGTTGAAGAACTGTCTGAATATTCCTTGCTACTTTCCAAAATCAGATTTTGCCCTCAAATCCATATTTAAATCTCAGCTGGGCTATTTATTAGTACAGTGACTATGGCAAGTAATTTCTTTCATTTGAATGGATGCTCAGATTCCCTGTCCTAGAATAAAACCAAACATATGGTCTGAATAATTATCAAATGAATAGTCTCTTTCAGGTTCCTCCATCCCCTCTGTGAAATAGTAAACTAATAATTAATGTCCAGGAAACACATAGTATGTCCCCTTCATATATTATAAGGTGGTGAGAATATGGTAGCTACTGGCTTGATTGTAGTAAGCACATAGAAATCAAGTTATTTACATGATTATTTTGTTCCTACAGATGCTTCCCTGTGCTCCTGTCTCTACAGTCTAACATCTTCTCAGATGTATTCTTCAACATCTGCATCCCTCTCCTTTCTCTTCCTTACCATGCCCTTATCTACCTTTGCTGACTTAAGCATAGATATTTCTGCTACATTAGCAGACTCTTGCACAGTCCTAGAATTAGCCACACTAATAATTATATTCTTCACTTTACCCCTGAACACCAAATTTTCACTCAAAACTATCTCACCTTCACAAAAATAAGTCACAAATTCTGTCAATTGCCCCTCATAATACAAATCCCACTCCTGAGTCGTCTTCTTGTCCATGTTCTTAACTCATCCATTTTTCTAAGCTACTAACACCTTCCTGACTTCACCTGAACTACACAGTTGCCCACATTCTGCATGTTTTTGGTGATGAGCAGCAGCACCTATCCAGAGCTTTCACCTTGCACCTATACTTCTGACTGCTTTCCTAGGCCTGTCCTGGATATTCAAAGCATGCTTATTTGTTCAGTGCTTCCTTCACAATGATTCGATCCAACTAAACCTGGAGGAAAACCATTGCTCTTTCTCTGTATTCTCTTTCACATTCTTCTATTACATTTCTACTCAAAGCCTTCCTTGATGCCCCCTGCCAGTAAGCTCACTTTCACACACACCCAGCCTCCCTTTGGAGGACTTAGATTCCTCCATAAGGAAAACAATGATTGACTTCTAGAAGGAGCTCTTGTGCTTTCTCTCCTTGTTATTTCAAAGCCATTCTGTGTTATATTATTTTACTGTTTCTTTTACCAATTTACTTAGAGGAAAAATTTCCACTTCTCAAGGCTTTCCTTTGTCTCCTTTGTTCAAAATCCCAATTCTATCACTTTAATGTTAGAACAGTCTCTAACTTCCAAACCTTAGTATCTGGTGACCTGTTCAGTGAAAAAAATACTGATCTCCTGTCTTCTAAAAGTGTCATTTGCTTGTCAATGTTTTAAAATGTTCCAGCTCACCATTCCTTTCTTTATTTCTTAGATATCATGATCATCAAGTCCAGCAAGTAATATGCCATTTACATATCAATTCATTGATTAGTCACTTAAATATCTCCTTGTGTATAGTCTTCATATAGAAGCAATCTACAACTTGTATAATTTACATTATGGAACATGAATATGACAACATGAAAACTGATATTTCTCCTAATCACTAAATTTTAAATAGATATACATTTTAATCCCCTTAAAATTGATGTTTTAGCCATAATTAACTAATGGGACATTTCTCCTCAAATCATATTCTGACTATCTCTTCAAAACAAAAGCTACATGGAGGTGGACCAGTTGCCTCTGCTTTATACTATCCCTAAAGACAAAGGGAAAATTATTCTTCTGTGAATCACTGCTATTCCACTGCATCACCAATCCTGAAACAACGTAATAAGAGTCTCCTTTGAATTTCCGCAGATCATTACATACACGTCACTCTAGGTGGATGTCCTTACCTTCCTTCCCTACAGCACTGCTATTTCAGAATACTCTGCATCCTCTTGACCAGAATCTGAGTTGCTCAATATAGTACATTACATGATTTGCATACTTGAGGTTTCTGAGCTATAATATAGCTCCATCCACCTATAGCCCTTTAGTATAAATGGCATTGTGTCTGTTCCTGAAGTATTTTTGCCTGCCTGTTTCTGCCTCTGCCTGTTGTCTGTGATTGATTTTAGCAGCTACAGTTTATATTGATATTCATAGCTTTGTGTCTGCTTCTGATTATTTTTCCTTTTCCTATAAAATATAATGCTAATTGAAAGTTGCCTCCAGGCACAAAGTGTCAGAAAAAAATATAATACATAATTAAGTTCCCCACAGAAATTCTAGAAAATAACTTGTATCCCATCAGTTTCTGCTGTCTATTTTCATTACTGAGTATGTATTTCATTAAGATGATCACATCATTTGATGAGAACCACATTGGGAATACAATGTCTTGTGGTTGATTATAATGATTGGTGCTTAGCTGTATCCACTGCTTTTCCTTAGGTCCCCCAGGCCCACCTGGGGTGGTCATCGTGGAGGAAATCACAGAAAGCACAGCCACTCTCTCATGGAGTCCAGCAACTGACAACCACAGTCCCATCTCCTCCTACAACCTGCAGGCCCGCAGCCCTTTCTCCCTGGGCTGGCAAACCGTGAAAACAGGTAAGAGGTCCTGGCACAGTGTCACACACAAAACTAGCATCTGGCGCACCAGGTGCACTTGTTTTAAAGCTCACTCAAGATCATTTGTCAACTGCAGAAATGCATTGTCTTTACCACATTGATCTCCACTGTGGATTCTTTCCCTGTGGCCTCTAAAAGCTACCTCTCTTCCTTTCTTCTGTTCATAACTTGCAAAAAAAGAGACCACATTGAGTCTCTGTTTGTATGATGAACTAACTTTCAGATTCACAAAGAAGCTGTAAAAATTGCACTGTACAAAAAGCCCCCATGGAGATACTCCCCAGCTTCTTTCAATTATCATACTGCACATGACTCAACAACAGTTATCAAACCAGAGAAGTGACATTGAGCAATGCTCTTGGGTAGGATCCAGGCCTCCCTGGGAATTCATCAGTTTGATGTACAGTTGTTCTCAGGGTGCATCACTAGGGAATTCTTTACATCAGGTTGTATAGATACATGTCTCCATAGGAGGGTTGAGATACAGAATTGCCCACCATCCCAGAAGTTTCTACTGTGGCTTTATAATCCCATGCCAGTTTTATTTATAAATGAAAAACTAACATGAACTGTGTGTCTAAAAGCCATGCATTATTTTAATGTCTGTATTTAATATGTTTCCTGCCCTAGTTTCAGTATTTAAAAATCATTTTCATCACTAGTGATTTCCTTTGACTGTTACAACACTAACCTTCTCCAAGCTTTCCTATGTAACTGGAAGTGGTGGCAAAGGATATTTATTAAAAGTCACACTCCCCAAGGGCTACTAGATAAGTGTTTAGTATCATGTTTGAATAGACTTTAAGAATAGAAGAGAGAGTTTTCTGAAAGAATTGTCAACACAGACTGGGGATGAGGGTTTCTGTTGTATTTTTAAAGTTAATTCAACTGCTTAAAAGTAAAATATAAAATTAAGCTATACATGATGGGAGATCAGTAAGAGGACGGCAACACATTTTAATCCAGCTTCGGCTACATAAGAATCTTGAGGCCAAATGAATGACATATCAAAACCCTATCTCAACCACAGCAAATAAGTAATGTGAAAATCATCAAGATGATGTATGAGTTCATTAACAACAAAACTAAAATGCAATACTATGACTATGGAATGGTCTATTGTATCTGGGTAAATGACATTTTAGCACAAGCTTAGCTTCACTCATTACAATTATGTAAAGAAAATGTGTTTTAGTCCTATAGAACATATTTCAGATCTTACTTGATAATAAGTTGCTACATGAACTTAGACTTCACTGTGGTTGGCAGGACACTGTGTTGTATGTATCCAGATGTTTCTTATATTTCTATTTAAAACTCTGGCCTCATTCCTGGGTCCACCATAACCTTGTGCAGCAAGTGTAGCTCCCCAAGGAATAAGAGGCGTTATTTGGGTTGGCCGACATAGGAAGACCACAAATTCAAACTTCATGAGTAGATTGATTCAAGAATTCTTATCCACTGTTTGCCAGGTCACCATCTTACCTTTCATGTGGTTGCTCAAAGATTTTGTTTTGCAGCTACGGAAAAGAATCATTGTGTATCTGGTGTATTCTCACACACCCCATCTTCCTGCCACTGTTTGTCACACAGCCTGTTCAACTTCCTTCTGGGAGAGATGATTGGCAGTTCATACATATTTCCTCATTTGCTCGATGATTTACTAAACCATTTTGTCTTATAGTCCACCTACTACAGTCATGAGTTTATGCTCTTTATTTAACTTACTCTCTGATTCCTGCTTATCCTTTTGTTTTTATTTATTTATTTTTGATGCCTCTGTTTCTATAGAGGTTGGAAAGATTGGGAGAAAAAGTTAGTTTGTGTTTGTTAACAAAGCTCTACTAGAAAGCTATATTTTTATCTTGTAAAATAATTTGAAAACTGGAGACACTTTCAAGTTAGAGCTCTGCTTTAATTTTCTTCAGGAAGTAACTATTTTAAAAACTATTATGATTTATTTATAAAGAAATACATTTTTCAGAATTATAGCAATATCAGTATTCTTTTTTTCTATGCTCCATAGAGTGAAGGGTCTAGAAAACTGATTCTTCATCTGTCTGACTTCTTTGTCCAAAACACAGTACCCATTGTAGTAGTGGTGAAGGCATGCCATTCTAGGGCAAGACTATGAAGGAGTCTTCAAGTCCTAGGTGATCCAAACCAGTGTGGCTTTAGCCCTGTCTATAATATAGCCATAATTGTAATGCCTACAATGGAAAAATATCCTTATGGGTGCAATAACTTGACTGATCAGTTCTTTTAATTGCTCTCATAATCTAATACAGTTAAAGTCAAAACAACTTCTAATCCTGGCATATATATTAGGATAAAAGATGAATACACAGTTTATAACTTTTGATAAATGAATGCAACTTGTGGAAAACATTTAACATTCTTTTATGTGCCAAAATAAAAACAAATTCCTTACTTTCTGTCAGTTGAAACAAAAATTTGAGAATAAGCCTTCTAACTTATATCTTAAATTGACTTACAAATTCACATCTTATAATTGACTTATAAATTCTCCCTCCTGCAGGAGAGGTTCAAAGTTAAATAAGAATAGTGTGTATAATTAAAGAAAGTATCAAACAGTCTTTAGCAAAAAGTTCATCTTCAAGCCCTATTTCCATTTAAGCAAATTTATTGTGCCTTAAAAATATGCTGACATTTATGCTACTGAAAATTCTAAGGTGACCTGTTTTTCCTATGTTTACTTATGATTATCATAAAACCATAACTATTACTGATCCTTGCATAACTTTAGGATGTTTCTGAAGCATTTATCATTGGTTTCTATTGACTGTCTGTCGATATGGTTTCCATGAGATGATTGGTTGTTTAAATTTTTCAATTCAACAAGCTTGTCAAGTATTTTATTAAATTCATGGATGTGATGCTTTTGCTAGGAAACACATTCCAATGGGATTCTCCTCTTAGACAGTATACATTTCTTGGTTGCCTTTAATCACTGCTTTGCTTTACTTCTTTCTGTGAAGCATGTATTTTCTTTGAAAGCAACATATGTCCATGGCTCTAGCAATGATATCTTTAGAAAAAGGTGCCAGCAATGCTTTTTAAATATTCTTAGCTGGTTAAAATTTTCCATTATCCTTTTAATATCTTCAATATTGAAAAATCAAAATCCTGTCTTAACGAAGACAACTTGGTTTGCAATTTATTTTTTGCTTATGAATATTAATGCATCTAACTAACATTTTTGAAAGTATTATATACCCTTTATAAAAGGCAATAAATTTAGAGTTACCTAATTAATTTTGTTATAAGTTGGAAATTGCTTGATTTATAAATTATGATTAAAATAGTCAAACATGAAGCTGGTTAGATAGCACAGTGGGTAAGAAAACTTTCTGCATAAACTTGGGGATCTGAGATCAAATGCTCAGCAAACATACAAAAATTTGAGCATGGCTGCAAATCCTTGTAATCCCAATTTTGAGGGATGGAGACAGGTGGATGCTCATTGCTCAATGCACCCACACACAAATGGTGAGTTTCCAATTCAATGAAATACCTCATCTCAAAGCAGTAAGGCTTTGAGTGATAGAGGAAGGTCACCTGACATTTTTCTCTGTTTGCAATATGTGTATGGTATATACACAGGCATACTAATATGCACCATCTGCACATCTCTCTCTCTCTCTCTCTCTCTCTCTCTCTCTATATATATATATATATATATATATATATATATATATATATCTCACACACACACACACACACACATACACACACACAATAATGGAACATGTTAATTCTAAGAAAAGAAATATAAATTGAAGGAGAATATCAAAACCCAACTATGGAGTACTCATAACAAAGATGTACTAGCCAAAGGAGGCAGAGAGGGAATAATCTCTAAAGTAAAAAATAAAGTCAAATACAGTTATCTTCTGGAAAACAGAAAGAATACCAAGTAAGCAAGAGCAATTAAGTGTGCTTGTCTTGCTCATATGTCTGCTAAAGATTGACACTGATCATTGGTTTTATTTTTTCTTTTCTTTTTTATTTTACTTTAATTTTAATTATTTTATAAATAATACCATTCAAAATTTCCACTTCCTCCCCTCCTCCCACTTCCCTCTCACTCCCTCACTCACCCTCCCTGCCTCCACCTCCAGTCCTAAGAGAGCACAGGGTACCCTGCCCTGTGGGAAGTCCAAGGCCCTCCCCACTCCATCCAGGCTTAGGAAGGTATGCATCCAAATAGGCTAGAATCCCAAAAGGCCAGTACAGGCAGTAGAGACAAATCCCAGTGCCATTATCATTGGCTTCTCAGTCTGACCCAATTGTCAGCCACATTCAGAAGGTCCAGTTTGATCCCATGCTTGTTCATCCCAGTCCAGCTGGATTTGGTGAGCTCCCATTAGATCAGGCACACTGTCTCAGTGGGTGGATCAACCCCTCATGGTCCTGACTTCCTTGCTCATATTCTCCCTCCTTCTGCTCTTCAACTGTACCTTGGGAGCTCAGTCCAGTGCTCTGATGTGGGTCTCTGTCTTTATCTCCATCTGTTGTCAGACAAAGGTTTTATGGTGATATTCAAGATAGTCATCACTCTGAGTATGGAACAAGGTCAGTTCAGGCATCCTCTCCTCCACTGCCCAGGGTCCTAGCTGGGGACATCCCCGTGGATACTTAGGAACCCCTCTAGAACCAAGTCTCTTGCCAACCCCAAAATGGCTCCCTTAATTAAGATATCTTCTTTCCGGCTCTTACACCTGTCCTTCCTCCCTCTCAACCATGCCACTCCCCCAAGCTGTCCCCAACTCTCCCATTCTTCCTTCTTTCTTTCCCTCTTCCCATCCGTCCACCCCCACCCCCACCCCCATGCTCCCAACTTTTGCCTGGTGATCTTGTCTGCTTCCAATTTCCTGGAGGACCTCTATATGTTTTTCTTTGGGTTCCCCTTATTACTTACCTTCTCAAGGATGGCAAACTATGAGCTCAATGTCCTTTGTTTATGGTTAGATTCCACTAATGAGTGAGTACATACCATATTCATATTTTTGGGTCTGGGTTATCTCACTCAGGATAGTGTTTTCTATTTCCATCCATTTGCATGCAAAATTCAAGATGTCATTGTTTTTTATCCCTGAGTAGTACTCTAATGTATAGATGTGCCACATTTTCTTTATCCATTTTTCCATTGAGGGGCACCTAGGTTGTTTCCAGGTTCTGGCTATTACAAGTAATGCTGCTAAGAACATAGTTGAACAAATGAAATGATCATATGGTTTTTTTCTTTCAATTTATTTGTATGATGGGTTACAATGATAGATTTTCATATGGTGAACCAGCCCTGCATCTCTGGGATGAAGCCAACTTGATCATAATGGATGATTTTTTTTTGATGTGTTCTTGGATTCGGCTTGTCAGAATTTTACTGAGATTTTTTGCATTGATATTCATGAGTGAGATTGGTCTGTAATTCTCTTTCTTGGTTGAGTCTTTGTATGGTTTTGGTATCATAGTAACTGTAGCTTCATAAAAAGAATTTGGTAATGTCTCTTCTGTTTCTATTATTGGAACACATTAAGGAGTTTAGGAATTAGCTGTCCTTGGAATTTCTGATAGAATTCTGCACCAAAACCATCAGGTCCGGGGCTTTTTTTGGTTGGGAGGTTTTTGATAAGAGTTCTATTTCTTTGCAACTTATAGGTCTATTTAAATTGTTCGCCTGGTCTTGATTTAATTTTGGTATATGGTATTTATCTTTAAAAAGTCTATTTCTTTTACATTTTCCAATTTTGTGGCATACAGGCTTTTGTAAAACCTAATGGTTCTCTGGATTTCCTCAGTGTCTGTAGTTATGTCCCCCCCCTTTTATTTCTGATCTCGTTTATTTGACTGTTCTCGCTCCTCTTTTTGATTAGTTTGGGTAGAGGTTTGTCAATCTTGTTAATTTTCTCAAAGAACCACCTCTTTGTTTCATTGATTATTTGGATTGTTTTCTGTGTTTCTATTTTATTGGTTTCTGCTTTAAGTTTGATTATTACCAGTCTTCTAATATTCCTGGGTGAGTCTGCTTTGTTTTTCTAGAGTTTTCAGGTGTGCTGTTAAGTCTCTAATGTGAGCTTTTTCCATTTTCTTTATGTAGTTACTTAGTGCTATGAACTTTCCTTTTAGCACTGCTTTCATAGTGTCCCATAGGTTTGGGTATGTTGTGTCTTCATTTTCGTTGAATTCAAGGAAGACTTCAATTTCTTTATTTCTTCCTTGACCCAGGGGTGGTTCAGTAGTTGACTGTTCAGTTTCCATGAGTTTGTAGGCTTTCTGGGGGTGGAATTGTTATTAAATTCTAGCTTTACTCCATGGTAATCCAAGAAGACACAGGTGGTTACTCCAATTTTTTGTATCTGTGGATGTTTGCTTTGTTACCAAGTATGTGATCAGTTTTCGAGACAGTTCCATGAGATGCTGAGAAGGTGTATTTTTTTTTTGTTTGTTTGTTTGGGTGGAATGTTCTATAGATTTCTGTTAAGTCCATTTGTTACAACTTTTGGTTCTCTTATTTCTCTGTTAAGTTTCTGTCTAGTTGACTTATCCATTGGTGAGAGAGGAGTGTTGAAATCTCCTACTATTAGTGTGTGGGGTTTGATGTGTGATTTGCATTCTAGTAATTTTTTTTACATATGTGTGTTCTTTTATATTGGGGGATAGATATTCAGGATTGAGACTTCATCCTGATGAATTGTTCTTGTTATGAGTATGAAGTGTCCTTCTCCATCTCTTCTGATTGATTTTAATTTGAAATCATTTTTGTTGGATATTAGGATAGCCACACCCTGTTGCTTCTTATGTCCGCTTGATTGGATAACCTTTTCCTAACCCTTTACTCTGAGGTAGTGTCTGTCTTTGAGGTTTAGTTGTGTTTCTTGTAAACAGCAGAATGTTGGATGCTGTTTTTGTATCCATTCTCTTAACCTATGCCCTTTTATAGGTGAATTGAATTCATTGATATTAAGTGATATTAATGACAAGTGATTGTTAACTCCAGTTGGTTTTTTTTTTTTTTGGTGGTAGTGTTTGTGTTTTTTCCTGTTGGTGGAGGGTTGTGAGATGTCTGTGCTATTGTGGGTGTTGTTGGCTTCCTTGGGTTGTGGTTTTCCTTCTAGTACTTTCTGTAAGGCTGGGTTTGTGGATACATATTGTTTAAATCTCTTTTTGTCATGGAATATCTTGTTTTCTCCATCAATGGTGAAAGAAAGTTTTGCTGAGTATAGTAGCCTGGGCTTGCATCCATGGTCTCAGTGTCTGCAGCACATCTATCCAAGACCTTCTGGCTTTCATGGTTTCCATTGAGAAGTCAGGTGTAATTCTGATAGGTTTACCTTTATATGTTTCTTGACCTTTTTCCTTTGCAGCTCTTAATATTCTTTCTTTATTCTGTATGTTTTGTGTTTTGATTATTATATGACAAGGGGATTGTCTTTTTGATCCAGTCTATTTGGTGTTCTATAAGCTTCTTGTACCTTCATAGGAATATTCTTCTTTAGGTTGGGAAAGTTTTCTTTTATAATTTTGTTGAATATATTTTCTGTGCCTTTGAGCTGGAATTCTTCTCCTTCTTCTACCCTTAATATTTTTAAGTTTGGTCTTTTCCTGGTGTCCCAGATTTCCTGGATGTTTTGTGTTAAGAATTTGTTGGATTTGCTATTTTCTTTGATCAATGAGTCTGTTTCCTCTATAGTATCTACAGCACCTGAGATTCTTTCTTCTATCTCTTATATGCTGTTGGTTATACTTGTCTCTGTAGTTCCTTTTCATTTACCCAGATTTTCCATATCCAGCCATCCTTGGTTTGTGTTTTCTTTATTACCTCCATTTCAGTCTTCAAGTCTTGAAATGTTTCCTTTACCTGTTTGATTGCTTTTTCTTGGTTTTCTTGGGTATCTTTGAGGGATTTATTAATTTCTTCTAACTTTTTGTTTGTCTTCTCTTCCGTTTCTTTGAGGGAGTTTTTCACTTTCTGTTTAAGGGTCTCCATCATTTTCATAAGGTTACATTTAAAGTCGTTTTCTTCTACTTCTTCTGGGTTAGATTGTTCAAGTCTTCCTCTTGCATGTTTGCTGAATTCTGGTGTTATCATGTTGCTTTTCAGGTTAATGGTGAAGTTCTTGCATTGGTGCCTGCCCATCTCTTCCTTCAAATGAGGCCAGCAGAGTCTTGGTGTCTTGGTCCAATCTTTACTGTGGCTGACTGTGCAACTTGAGAGTTTTTCTTGCTCTGCCCTCTCTTAGGTCCCCTCAGCACTGGAGCTGGCTCTCAGACCCCCTCTGCCCTGAAGCAGGCTGAGTTGGGGGATCCTAGGACCCTGCAGATGAAAAGGAGCACTTGGGGGCAAGATGGGATTGGGTAAAGAAAGCCAGTAGCCAGGAACATGCCCCACTGGATGGCCAGAAAAGCTTAGGGACTTGAAGGGGGCCTGGACTCAGTTCCCTGGGACCTGCTGGCTAGGAGGCCACCTGATCCTTGGTTTTAAACATATGGAGGTCAGTGCCAACCTTTGACGATTGCAGTTTCAGTGATGGAGGAGCTGGTATGGTCTGATAAATGAATGGTCAAGAGAGAATGGGACATGGTTTTGTAAAGACAATCCTAAAAATTTCCATGGTTTGATAGAATCAAAGTATGGTATGAAAATTATTCCAAGAAGAGATCAGAGTTTGTACCTACTCCTCACATGCTGTTATTTCTAACTAAAAAATATATTCATTTGTTGTTGTGGACAGGAAACAAAACATGTTTGTGAGTATAAAAAACATCTCCCTAGAAACTGAAGAGAACTCTGTTTCTAGTGTGACTTAGCCTCTTCTCAAGAGCTGAGGATGGGAAAATAATTTTTAGTGTACCTCATGGTAAGTTCTTTAATAGCCAGATGAGAGGAATTCTAATGACCTACCAACAGCTTCAGCATATGCAGTGTTTACTTCCTGAAAGTTCATTTTGTCATAGTAGTTATACATAGTAATGTACTATGAGGAAGCAGAATTATGGCCATGTATTATGAGAAATAACCACATAGAATCAGGAAGTAGAGATTAGTAATGGTGACATCATTGGCCAACATACATTTGTAACATTTCTCCAGCCCCTTAATAACATGTAATATTCTCCTTCTTCGTAGTCCCAGAAGTCATCACAGGAGACATGGAGTCAGCGATGGCTGTGGACCTAAATCCCTGGGTAGAATATGAATTCCGAGTGGTGGCCACCAATCCAATTGGGACAGGGGATCCAAGCATTCCATCTCGAATGATCCGCACAAACGAGGCAGGTAAGAGCCATGGCACAAAACTCCGGTTTCATAAGCCTCTCATCACTCTGAAAGGAAGCTGAATTAATCATGTCTGCTCCCTGACTTTCCTGATGCATTTTCCAAGTATCCTGAATTTGTTTCCTTTAAAATAATTATTTTTTCTTCTTTTGAGCCATTTTTATCACTGCTTCCATAACAAATATTTATGAAATCTATGATTTTTCCTCCCATCCTTAAACTTAAGTTCTCATGAAGTGGAGGCAATAAATCTATTCTTCTAAGAAACCCCATTACATTCAGAATAGTTTAACTTACCTTTCTATTACCCAGTGGTTGTTCTTACCTTCAATTACAATCTATTTCCTTAGGCTGCTCTCTGCTGCCCTTCACTACCTAACCTGTGTAAATTACACTTTTACACCTTGAAGAGACAAACAGAGCCCCTCCTTGACCTGGTGCTTTCTGGAAAACTGTATACATGAGCTACCCATCTGCTACATAGCTTAGAAAAACCAAGGGTTCTTTTTTGTCTTCCAGAATAAACTTATCTAATTGAAAAAAACACCCAAATGACCATATCAAAGAAACTAATTGCTTTCAGGACGAGTAATTCTCCTAAACTTTTTAAGTATGAATCTACTGTGCTATTAAAATTTTGTTAACAAGCCACCACTGCATCTTAAGCCAAACCATGTTCAGATGATGCATTTCAAAGATTTTTGTCTAGCTTTATACCTGCCTCGGTCACAGATTGCTGTCTTAAATTTTATGTATGCATGGCAAACTTTATTCCATTAAAGTCTAATGGAAGAGGAAAGATGCTGTGAAAGTGTGTGCAGAGCTTGCCTCTCACAGTGAGCTGGGAAAGTGAGCATTGTCCACTTTATACTGCTTCACTTGACGTTAAATTTAGCTGGACCTCCTAATGGCATAGAACCAAGTGCTGAGTTTTGTAGCTGTTTCCTCATGCAGCACAGTGCAAAAGACACCAGTATCCTGAGATGGCAGTCCCCAGTGACACACTCTGCCTCCATTAAGTACCTATTTTATATTCCAAGATGGCATTGATCTAATGGACCAACTAAACTTTGAAAATGGATAGCAACATTGGAGCGGAAAATTGTCTTAACATTATGATATTGAGATTATGAGAGATTATGCCTCTCTAAATTTCTCTTAATAAAAAAACTAAATTTCAAAAAAGAAAAAAACTCATGTGAAGTATTTCTATGTTAAAAGTGCTTCTTTCTCATATGCCAAAAGGGAAAATTTTTGCAGTTTTCGTGAAGAATATATTTTGGTATTTTTGTTCATCAAAACACTTCCATGAAGATAATATAACCAATAGAATAGGGTAGGCTGGCACCAGAGAACATGTCAGTGCATGCTATATGCTTGTATCCATGAGTCCTTAGAAAACTCAGTACTTCGTACAATGAATATACACCAAAAAAGTAAGCTTTACACCCCAAATATATAATTTGGTTCAGTCCAACATCTTGGCATAAGGAGGTCAAACTAGTATAGAAAACGTCTATTTTTACTATGGTGCACATTTATATTTATAGAGAAATTTTGATTTTCTTACAAGTTTTAATTAGATTATCCAGAGAGAGAGAGAGAAAAAGATATAAATAGATTACATGTTTAATTAATGAAATGTGCTGCTCTCATCAAACTAACGTGTAAATTTGAAAGACAACAGTGTGAATGTTTTATTATTTCAAAGATGTCGCAAGAGAGATGATTATAGATTAAGAAATGAATATGAAAATATGAGATGTTGAAACAGAAAAACAAAATGAATACAACAGCAGCAGCTGTTTCTTGTCTTGAACCTTATTCTACAACTAATACGTTAGAAACCTCTGAATGGTCAGTAAAAAGGACAACTGTGTAACTTGCCATTGGGAAGTTTTTGCATTCTTTTTCTAGAAACAGCCATCACTTCTAAATCTATTCATATAGTGCTAAAGAGAGCTTAGTGTATGTGTGCATGCATTTGCGTGAACACGTGCACACACACTCATACACATGTGCACATGTATGTGAAGTTTATTGAGTTACATGAGTTTAGAATTGAATTAATGTCTGGGGGTGTCATTTAATAGCTTGTTGAACACAGGCAAGGATGCCTAAGGCTTTCTTATTATTATTTGTCAAATTAGGAAAGTATCATGCTCTAGGTGGGGACAGAAGGGTTTCTTTGGCTTTCCCTTCTAGGTCACCCAATCTGTCACTGAGGAAAGTCTAGACAGGGACTTGAAGCAAAAGCCATGGAGGAGAGCTGCTTGCAGCTTGCTCATTTGCTCATTGGCTCACTCAGTCTGTTGCTCAGATAACTTTCCCATACAATCCAGGACCAGAATCAATGAATGGTACCAGGACTGGAACCTCCTATAATGAATAATGAAAAAAATACCCCACGAAGATGCCCAATGGCCAATTTGGTCTAGGCAATATTTCAAATGAGTCTCTTCTGTCAAATGGCTGTAGGTATGTCAAGTTGACAAATAGTGCTAACAAGGACATGTTGTAGCCTACTTCTCTTGATCCTTGTATTACATAAGAAAATACACAAAAATATTAATCTCTGTTGTTATTACAACCATTATCATTCTCTGGGTTGTTATTTTATAAGAAGGAAATTTAAGCAACGATGGGCATGCAAAAGTCTCTTTTTATATTGATGGTATGTTTTCAGATAAATGTATACGGGCTAAATATCTCCCTCGCAAGCCCACTTGGGACCCTCACACACAGCCATCTTATTCTTCTTTCTACCTAGTCATGTGTCTGTACAGGCATTTTTTTCATCGAAAAATACTCTCTGCTACATGATGGGTACTGTTACTTTATTTTTTATAATTATTTTGACTTGGCTTTAGGTGTCTGTTGCTTGCTATAATTTCTGTCTTATTTTGATCTTACTGGGACCATTTCTTTTACATAATATAATTAAATTACTCATTGGCTTGAAGAAAGTCATAATATTCACTTAATGGTATTTTCTTTAATTTTGCCAACTATTTCAGCAGAATATATTTTCTTTAAAACAGAGGAAGACTAAAGAACTAAAACCCTCCTAGCCTGGGCCCTTTGTAGACAGCAGTGCATGACCATTTTGTGGTTTCTAACTTTACCCAGTAAATCATTCCATTCAACTCTTATTTGGTGTGGTTTCCAAATGTCCCTTAAAAGCCATTTACTCTTATCTTAAACAGTGTTAGCATTTTTGTATCAGTAAGCTATTTTTTTTCTTTCTTTTTTGGTTTTTTGAGACAGGGTTTCTCTGCAGCTTTTTTAGAACCTGTCCTGGAACTAGCTCTTGTAGACCAGGCTGGCCTCGAACTCACAGAGATCCGCCTGCCTCTGCCTCCCGAGTGCTGGGATTAAAGGCGTGTGCCGCCACCGCCTGGCCCAGTAAGCTATTTTTACTAAGGAACCAGAATATGTATTTATCACAATAGAATTTTATTCTGTGTCCTCTGAAGTCAGATTTTCTCAATAGCAACCACGTTTCTCTGAAGATGCGAATGTGAAAACAGAAACAGCATCTTTTCAGGAGCAAGAAGATAAAGTACAGCTGAAGAGGTTGTAATTAATAATGATCTGAGTTTTTTCTTCCATTTCAGTGAGCCATGTGATCTCAGATGCTGAGGTGAGACTGGGTAGAAAATGCTTGTAAGGAACAGGGCAGTCAGCCTTACTTTTCTGTCTTAGTTCCTGTTCTATCTTGACCCAGGGGTTTCTCTCCAACATCAGCTGCCAATAGGGATAGATCATTTCCCTATTAAACCAAATAGCAGAGGAGCAAGACAGCCCTGGTAGAGGGCTCAGTGCTTCTGTCTTCCACCAGAGGCAACACTGAGCTTCAGAGTTTTTTACAAGAAATCTCAGTCCCACACTGAACTCTTCTTCGAGTGACAGAGGTAAAGGTAGTTTGTGGAATACTGCAGATTTCTAGGGCTTAGCAAGCAGGTGGGTGGAACAGTTACAGTGGAGGCAAAGGGCACAATGGAAGGAAACTTAGGCTTTGTGGAATCATGTGCCCCTAAGGGTTCCTATGTCCCCAAAGAGCCCACACCTTCTCATAAGAAGAAGCATGTAGACAAAATAAGTCTTGGCAGCATCTAACAAGGAATGAGAGATCATGAGATGACATCAAATTCATAGATAGAGATGACATCTTCTATGTAGATATATCCCCTTTCTTCTTTTGTCTGGGGAGTACCAGTCAAAATGGCAGTTTCAGGATGAGAAAGGAAGCAGAAATGAGATGGAAGAGACCAAGCACAGCTCCCCAGGATCAAACCCGAGCTAGGATGGAAGGGTAGAAATTGGGATGCTTGTGAAATTATTTTTATTTAAATCAAATAGAATTTAAATATTTAAAATGAGACTTCCCTAGGATGCAATAGTGATGAGGAAATAGTTGGGATTGGAGCTATACATTAGAAGTCAGTGCATGTGTGTGCATGTGTGTTTCATTAGTACATTTTGACCATTTCTTCCATGTATTCAGATGAATTCTGGTAGTATGAGTTAGTGGACCCACAACTGGTCTCACCAGCCTCTAGTGGACAGTTATAAATTCATGGTCACACAGACAGCCTTGGTTCAACTCCGTGGGACATCAAGATAAAACTAAAAGTCTGGAATATGAGAAAGATTTGTAGGGAGCTATCAGTAGTGGGAAGGCGATTCAGGGGAAGCAAGCAGACAGAGAAAGTGATGGGAAGAGAATGAGGCTGTTTTGTGTTTGAATTCTACAAATGGTCTGGTCTGCTCTGTTCACAGGCAACGAGCTACTGCAATGTAGGAAGCATGTGTCTCGGAAAGAGTTCCATCTGCATGTCTGCTTGATACATCTAGCTGCAAGAGTATTGATTCCTTAAATGTAGAGATAATATGTTTTCTTGGCCAGAAAAGTTTATGTCACATTTTTCCATTTCAGAGTCAAAAGATAATAGGGGACAGAAGTCAGTGTGCTGGGCGGTTGAGGAGCTATCTCTGGAATCCGCAGCTTTATCCATGGCTTCCATCAGTATTTGCTTTTTCTCTGCTTCTTTAGCCTTCTTTTTGCTATAAGAAACAAGAGAAAAAATGTAAATGCAGGAGGACCAGGAAGTCAAAGCCAGTCTCAACTACACAGCAAATTCAAGGCCAGTCAAGATTCATGAAAAACTGTTTAAAACAGCAACAACAACAAAAACAAACCTACCCAGAGAAGCAGATATTAATAATTTCAGAGGAGAGGTTGGATGACAAAATGGGAAGACTGGGATTCAGCACAGGTAGATCTTTGTCATGTCCCTGGAAAGTGTCACTCTGCCTGTGCAAAGCCATCTGCCCCACTGAGAAGAACAAAAACAGCAGTTAGCTCTCCAGGAGGTGAAGATGGATGCTTAAAAGAAATCCCACACTAGCTCAAAATTGAGAATAGGTAGGGCTGCTGTTTGGTGCTGGTTTGGGAGTTTCTGCTTTGGGGGAATTCAGGAAGCAGGACTGCTGTTTGGTGTTGGTTTGAGAGTTTTAGCTTTGGGGGACTCTAATTTCTAAGCTTTCTACATACTTGGCCTAGTTGGTAATTGTTAATGGGAATATTTACATTCAGTATACTTCAGTTCTATTTTAAAAATGTCTTGAAATGTCCCTCTGACTACCATTCTTGTGTAGCCAACCCCTCACTCTCTCCATTCTCCTGTATCTTTGCTGCATACCTCATACCAGCTACTGGGATAACCACTCAGCATCTTAATTACAATGACTGCCCATGGTCTTTAGCAAAGCTGTATGATTTAATGAGCCATGTAAACACTCTGAGAGAAATTGGAGACTTCTTTTGTTTAGTTTTTAATTAAGCTGTGATGGTAATGTGTAACATGTTATTCAAACAATGACATTTATCAAGAGCCTTGTGATATTCTATCCTGTTTATACTAAGGGAGTGCTTTCTACTTTGCTCATTCTGGATACTGACAAGAAGGATTTCACTGTTTAAGAAAAAAAGAGAAAATAGCTCACATATCAGCATGCTAGATAAGACATGAAACAGTTAAGCGTTTGGATCTCATGTGTAAAGTCTCAACTGGATGATGTATCTGTGAAGGGTGATTGCTTGGATATAAAGGCAGGAGAATCAGTTTAACTGCTCAGCATGTGCATTAACTCAATCCCCTGAGTTAATAGATCTGTGACATTTATCAGCAGCTGACTGAGGGAGAAGGCCACCTCAATGTCTAATTCTAAATCAGCTTCTCACTAATTAAACTCAAGATATATTTGGTTTAAGAATATGTATTTCTCTGAAAGCATTTATGAGATTTTCATTTTATGGATTTTATGTTTCTAACAAGAATTACAGAACACTCATACCAAAAGGGCTCTGGGAGATTAAGTCAAATATATTATTTCATAATGTATTATAAACAAAAGGGTTATAATTAAAATCAGCAAGCTCCACTGCAGTGTGGCAGAGATAATAACTGTGTGTCACCAAACTGAAAAGGAAATGCATGAGCATGCCAACTACCATATCTGCATGTAATTAGGAAATGTAAGCCAAGCAGAATTAGAGGGTACAGCGTTAGATCTCAGCAGCAAAGCATGGGCCTTGCTGCAGCTCTCAAGACTTGTGACTTCAATCAGCTGGTCCCAAACATCTAACAAGCTTTTCAAAACCCATGCACATGCATTATTGAAACACTAGCAGTCAAAGGTCACTTTTGGTATTGTGCAAGTTTCATTGAAATGATGGTAGAGCAAGGCAAAGAAGATCGTAGCCCTTTGCATTTCTGTACTGGCGGGTACCGGCGTGTACTGGCGGGTACCGGCGTGTACTGGCGGGTACCGGCGTGTACCGGCGGTCGGAGGGGTTTGGAAATAACCAAAATAGTCCTTTTATAATAAATCAGTTTTAATAAAAGGGGAAATAAGGGAACTTACAGAACCAAGGGTCCAGCAGAGCAGAAGGTACGCGGGGAATAGCAAAACAGGGCTCCTTCCGGCGCCCCGATCCTTTTTAAGGGTATCCTACTCCCCTGGGGCAGCCACACCCCTGAACGCAGGGATTGGGCCAGCTGCCCTAACACATTTCCTCTTTGACTACAGGTTAACTTGTCTCCAAATGACATACTGAGCAGTTCAATTTCTGAGCGTATCTTACCAAACAGGTTATTTATAGATAATTTAGCCTGGAAATTACTCTTGCAGCATTGTGTTAATTTAGAAAAAGTTTTATTTTGTTTTCAAAGTCTTTGGAAACCTCAAATACTTATTAGTGACTCCTTAATTCTTTTATGTGTGTTTTATTTTATGCACATGTCTGTGCACCACTTTAGTGCCTAATGTATGTGGAGCCCAGAAGAGGGCGCCAGACGCCCTGGACATGAACTTACAGTGGTTGGGAGCCACCGTGGGGACCAAGCCAACTCTCCAGCCCCATTACTAGTTACATTCTTAGTACATTTTTACTCAGAAAGTTAAAATTTATGAAAAACAAATATATTTTCTAAAATCAGAACCATGAGTGTCCTGTGCAGTGCTCCTTCCAGATTCCCAGAACTCCAACTTTATTGTTCTTTGTGTTCAATTCTTTTTTTAATATTTATTTATTTACTGTATATACAGTGTTCTGACTAAATGCCAGTGTGCCTGCATGGCAGAAGAGGGCACCAGATCACATTGTAGATGGTTGTAAGTCATCATGTGGTTGCTGGGAATTGAACTTTTGGCCTCTGAAAGACTAGCTAGTGCTCTTAACCTCTTCTAAACCTTAGATTCTGGTGGGTTTGAGGAGAGGCTCACATTGGAGCTCATAGCTCATTCCGTAACTCCAGCCCAGAGGCTCTGAGCATCCTATTATTTTAAGAGTGGAACAAAACAGAAATGGTTCTTCCCATGCCCAGACTTTGTTCAGAAATATGAACTCTTAGTAATTTTATCTTCAAAGAAGTGAATTTAAAAATCTAAGTTCAAGATATAAGCATAGATCAAGGATGTAGAAGAAGCACTTAGCCTAAATCATATTTTAAGAACAGTGTTATTCAGAAATGTGTTAACAGAGATAAATATAAAGTGGGTGCTTATATGCATGTGTAATTACAAGAATGTGTGTGCATTTTCTTATCAAGCAAATATCCTAACGAAGCCACGATGGCTGAGTATTGACAAACTGTATCACATTTACTTTAAGTAGATATTCACCGATCGTCATGATTTTCAAATTCCTGAATTAGCCAGAAACAGGCCCCTTGGGCATTGCTTTAGTTTGCTTTCTATTGCTGTGATAAAACACTATAACCATAAGCAACCGGGAGAGGAAAGGGCTTATCTCCATTTGTACTTGCAGTTCATCTTGAATGGAAGTCAGAAACTGAAACAGAAGTCATGGAAGAATAGTGTTTACTGATTTTCTCTCCATGGCTTGCTCAGCCTGCTTTCTTATACAGTCCAGAACCACCTTCCAGAGTTGGCACCGCCCACAGGGGGCTGCCCCTCCCTCATATCAGTCATTATTTGAGATAATACCCCAAAGACTTGCCTACAGGCTAATCTGATGGAGACGTTTTCTCAATTGAGTCTCCTCTTCCCGAAAACTCCAGCTTGCTAACCAGACAAGCACTGTGCCAACACAGGCAGAGAGCATTTTATCAGCATCCTCTGTAAGTCTCACTTATGTCATTGACAGGAAATGAACACACTTAAGTCATATTCAGTTTCACTGAGGTCTTCGTCAGAAAAGTGCCAAGGCATATGGGTATGTTTCACTGTTACAGCAGCAATAACTATGATTTCAAATGACCCGTGTGCCCACTAAAGAGCCCAACAGATTGTTTTAAATCCATGCTCACAAAAATGATCCTGGCTAAACTCAGTGGATCTCAGAAAGTGAAAATAATGTTTGATAGGTAATTGTAGGGAGAAAAAGAGTTAACAGGGGTGGGAAACAAACAAGGGTACTTGAAATTATAGTAATAAGAATGAACTATATACATGTGTGAAACTGTCAAATAAAAAATTCAATAAACACTTTTAAAAGTTCATTTAATAAGTGATTTTTCCCGCTGTTCATAGTAACTAGGATATATTGACTACTTCAGAATACTGTCTTTCTATCTTAATTGAATCTTATGTGGTTTCTTTGTATAAAGGTAACAACTACCTAACTCCAGATACTTCTGAGGGAACTCCAGAGATGAATAACCTGTAGAATGCATGGGGCTGCGGAAGGAAACAATGGACAGCTGCTGCAATGTGTAGTGCACATCATAGAGCTTGGTACTAGTAACTCTTGCAAGCACTTGAGCAGGAGAAGAATTACATCCAAGGGAAAAAGAGACCAATGGCATTTAAATTGGTATCCAACTGAACAACAATTAATGATTTTAATGTACATCATTATTATATTCACAGGTTTTTCTTTCCCACTTTGCTGATCCAAGAAGCATTCTTCTTATTTTTCTTTCTCATACTATAAAAAATAATTCTTCCTAAGGTTTCTCATAGTATATAAAATGTTACATATAAAATATATACTAACAATTAATGGCCTTTCATCCCACAGTTAATGTGGGTTCATTGTTCATGTGTATGTCAATATTGTCTTAAATATAGGCTGGGATACAAAGGCAAGATTGGAGTGTAAAATTGTGAAGGTGGGCACAGACTCTAGAAAATGGTTTCTTTTAATAGTTTTTCTCCTGTTAACAACACTTCATTTGGAAAAATATTCCATTCAGTTGCAGATTTGTGGCTTGGTGAAATGAAGGGGAAATTTGTTCTTCTGACACATTTATTCTTTTAATCGTTATTCATTTGTAAAATTTGCACTGAGTGACTCTGTATGTGCAGGGGAAGAGAGATTGATTTTTGACAGTTGTTTATAATGCTTACTCATTTAAATAGGTTCTCACACAGTGGCATTATGGGTATGTTTTCCTTAAAGTATAGATCCTGAGATAGTGCAGGTGTAGACCGGTGGACTTTTCCATAACTTTTGCAGACCCCAGGATGATATATATATATATATATATCAGTAGCAAAGAGAAGAGAGGGCCATTGAAAGTGTGGAATTTACCCAACCTTAGTAAATATCCTACCTTTGGTGTTAATTATGTCTTAATTATATATATATATATATATATATATATATATATATATATATAATATATATATGTGTGTGTGTTTGTTATATATGTGTGTGTAATATATAATCAATATACATATATGTGCATATATAATCAGTACACGTGTAATGTATATATAATCAATACATATATATGTAATCAAGTTGTCTCAGATAACAAAGTATCTATAGCATATTTTGTCTTCGTATTTAAAGTGAAGATTCTAATGGAAAGCAACTCTGTTTCATTTTAATACTCTACAAAATCTAAGTAGGATGATAATGGTCTAGGGAAATCACAAGTGTATTTATTCTCTTCAGCCTCCACACATTTTTATCCACAGTTCCAAAGACAGCGCCCAGCAATGTAAGTGGAAGAAGTGGAAGAAGGCATGAACTGGTGATCGCCTGGGAGGTAAAAATAATCACTGTACAAATATCAGGACAGGTTGTTTGCTCAGAAACTAAGGCTCTGCCCAGAGACTCTGCTCTGGTATAAGGCTGGGTGTTTCTGTCTAAATGAAGAAACAGTCTCAGGATTTGCTACTTAGATGAGTGAGATCTAGGTAAGTCCTTGTCATCCTCACCCCAGGTCCCAGACAACCTTTGCTAAGTCCTTGGTATGTATGCTTGCAGTCACACAGGCTTTCTCTGAAGTAAGCTGGACTCATTCAAGCAGCCCCTTGGAAATTACTCCAGAGACTTAGATTACTCGTGCAGTGTTAATTCTTTTCTAAGCAAGTAGCCACCTTGACTTCTTTGGAAACTGAATCCATGAGAGGAAGGACACCACCACACTGAGTACATGGTCCCTGGTGTATTCCAACTCATAACACAATCCTTCTTTGAAGGGAGAGTTCCTAGTTCTGCAGACTGAAGCAGGGTCACCACTCTGGCACTGTCTCTGACAATCAGAATTGGGAACAGAATTCCCTAATCTGTGTCACATTATAGAGCTCATCATGCAATCTCCAAATACCTTTTGATAATAAAAAGAATGAGGATGGAATAAGTGAGAAGAATTCACTTTACCATAAAGTCTATTTTTATTTTTTTCATAAAATATGTAAAAATTGTATTAATTTTTACATATTAAAAATGTAGAAATTAAATTTTACATAAAAATGTAGAAATTAATGCATTCATAATAAATGTATTAGATAACATACATTAAAAATGTAGCTGCAGAGAAACCCTGTCTCGAAAAACCAAAAAAAAAAAAAAATGTAGCTACACAGCTAATGAGCTTCTTCCTATCCACAAAATTTGGTCGTGTTTGTTGGAGAAATGAGACTGTCTTAGGGAGCAGTGAAAATGTGTGGACTAGCAGGAAGCTTCCACCAATGCACTGCCTGTCATTCCATCCATTCCTTTCACCAATAAATTTGTCTGCCTTGTGGTAACATTTATGCAAAGCTATTTATTTCCTCACATCTGACCCCATTGAGGCTCTCCTATGACCTTGACTTAATAGACTTTGTCTCTTCCTCTACTCAGTACATAGTTTATCTTTAAATCAGGATTCAAGCTTTAAAATTTAACACAAAATTACTGGTTATCTACAAGGTATCGTATGCTCTGTTAGTTAAGTAACTGGTGGCTTCCTGGCATTGCCTATCAATACAGTTACTTCTCTCTATAATCTGCAGATGAAAATTTTAAATAAATTTAAATGTAAGCCATATATAGCACAAGAAGTTTTAAAATATGTGTAACAGTCCAGAGTGGACTGACTTATTTGTTTGTTTTCCCAAATTGGGCAAACACAGACACAAAAGAAAAGGACCCTGGAAGATAAGTTGTGAGTTGATGTCTCTTTGATTTGATCTACTGAGTGCTCTGCAGAGCACTAAAGAGGAGAGACTTGCAACCACACAACATGGCAACTTTCCCTGCCATACTCAGTTCTCCAATAGAGTTCAAGGATCGTCAGTTTATACACATGACTAATTGGAGTAAATTTGTTCCACCTCAAGAGTTTTTTCTTGATTTAGTTAGATATAGTTTGTGAAACTTCTCTCAAAAACTCTGGTGTGTTTCCTCAGATACCAGCTGATATAATTTCATTTTTTATATTGTACCATTAAAGCCAAAACACGTGTGCAATCTTAGTTTACAGCATATTATAAAGTTCAGAGATTATTTTCTGTAGTTCACAGTGGCTTTTGCAATGCCAAGCATTAAGAGAAAGTGTTTCTCAGCCAGTTGTTTTGCTGATCATTAACTGTACTCTCCTTCTTTAGCCAGTATCAGAAGAATTTCAAAATGGGGAAGGCTTCGGCTACATAGTGGCGTTCAGACCCAACGGAACACGTGGCTGGAAGGAGAAGATGGTGACATCTTCTGAGGCTTCAAAGTTCATTTACCGAGATGAAAGTGTCCCCCCTCTCACACCCTTTGAAGTCAAAGTTGGTGTTTATAATAATAAAGGCGATGGCCCCTTCAGTCCGATTGTAGTCATCTGTTCAGCGGAGGGAGGTTAGTGTCTTTACTCCATCTCTTTTATATTCAATATTTTATTTTGGTTTTCTAGTAAGACATTGTGAGAATGTTTTAGAAAATACTGGTATGCCAAGACTCAAATTTTCACTCATTATCCTATTGTAGTTGTTAAATATAGTTAATGAAACTTCTCGCAGTCATCTTTTCTAATTTAGTTTTTAAAACTATCTTTTTTTTTCATTTTACATACCAATCCAAGTTCCCTCTTCCTCCCCTCCTTCTGTTCCCTCCACCTTCCACCTCATCTTTTTAAAAAAAAAAAACATCTGCATATGTTGATTTGTGCTTCTTGTTCACTAATAACATATAACCAACATGTTTCCACTAAGTGGATAATATCAGTAATCTCTAGAGCATGTTGTTTTCTCTGGATATTTTAACATGTGTGTGCGTGTGTGTGTGTGTTTGTGTGTGTATATGTATGTGTGCGTTTTGTGTGATATGAACTTAATTGAAGTTCCATTGACATAACTAATAAGCAATTATGACTTATCAGTGTGTAAACCACTGTACTGTTAAAGAATTTTCACTCAGCTTTCTGTTACAAATTTTCCTCCGCACCTTTATATCCTTGTAACTGAAGAGAAACTGAGGGCCAGAGAAGCAAAGGAGCATGCCAAAGTTTAGGCATATTATTATAAAAATTAAATGCACATCGCTCCATCATAGTTTTGATTTTTGCTATAGGATGTGGTCATCACATGCATGAGTTCATTTTATTCTTAAGCACCTAGATGGGGTAACATGTAGTAAGTAAGTGTGCTTGTTTCATATAAGAATAAAGTAAAACTAGCTGTTCTCTATAAGCACTATGGTTAAACCACAAGTCCAACTTGCTATCAAGATCCTGAGTTCTTAATAAGCTTATATACAAAAGTGTAATTTTCTGACAGAAAATGGAATACATCTTAGCTTTACCCTCTCAAGTGCAGAATTTCAATGGGCCCAGTAAGTGAAATAATAATAATAATAATAATAATAATAATAATAATAATAATTCAAAACCTATTGGGCAAAGGCTGCAGATATTTGACCTTCCAAATAAGCAAGGTCAATATTAACTGTGTTTGATGCTTCCTTTATGCCCACATATGTGGCTTGAGAATCATGGGAAAATAAGAAATAAGATAAGAAATATAGAAGAACAAAGGCAGTGCTTGATTTACAGAAGATGCACTTTCTGATAAGAGCTGTTGTGCATCTTTGTAATACAGAGCCAAGCTTTGAAGCAGGAGCAAAATTTTAACCTAGTAGAACAATGGCCGGTAAGGTGAGGATTCCAGTTGTAAACTATAGGAGTCCCACTAAGATATCCATGCACTTAGTATCTCGGGTTGTGTTAGATACATGTCATGTATGCCTACTCTTGCGTGTGTGCGTGCGTGTGTTTGTCTGTGTTTGTGTGACTTAACTATTTTAGCACTTTAAAAGAAATGTAAGGTCATAATTTCAAGCCGGTCTTCAAGAGCCTCAGAACCAGACCAAGATGCACATTGCTAACCAACAGATAATGGAGTAAAGAGAAGAAGGGGTACAGCTGAGATCTTCACCACAGAATAGGAACAAAAGCTTTAGGACAGGAGAAATGGTTCAGCATTTTAAGAGTGAATCCTACGTTTGCAGAGGGCCCACCTCTGACACTCACAACCACCTGTAACCCAGCTCAAATGCTAAGAATCTGATATCCTCTTCCGGTCTCTCAGGCTGAATGCAAGCACATATACTCACATACCTACACACGAGCTTGGACATGAGATTAGCTGTTTCTCTCTAGTACAATCGAGAATGTTCCAGGTGGTTCTTCTATTAACACCCTTGAGCCTTTGAAAATTTTCAGTATTTATGCAGCAGGAGCAGCAAAGCTCTAATGGTGCCAAATGCCCACTGATATGAGCTGGAGAGAAATTTACCTGCCAGGATTTCCACAGGTACTTCATAGATAAATCGCACTTCCAACCTTTGTGCCAAGGAAGAATTATGCATCCCTAACCCTGGTTCCACTTTTGACCTTTAGGATATGATACAATCTTATTTTGAAACCAAACCCAGCATTTTAAAAGAATTGCGAAGTTTTGATGCAGCTGATATTAAAATGCATAGTAAAGTTGTGTGAGATTGGACATGCCTACAGTCATCATACGTGGACAGCTAAGTCAGGAGGGTTGAAAAGTTGGAGGCCAGCCTGGACTTGTAAATTAATGACAGGCTGAAGAGATGGCTCGGCTATTAGGAGCATGCACTGCTCTTGCAGAGGACCAAGTTTGTTTCTCCGCACTGACATCACTCAGCTGAAAACTTCTGAAGTTGGAGTGACTGAGGTTCTTTTAATAACATGGGTTCCTCCCACCTAAAGTTACGATAATGAGAAGCTCAGAGTGGACAGATAAGAGTTGAATTATGAAGTTTTTCTAGAGATACAAACCTGAGCGTTATTTGATGACTTAATATTTTATCTTGAAAAAATCACTTTAAAAACAGTTCTACTAAGATTTTGGCTGTAAATTGTTATTATTTTTAATTTAAAATCTTTTAAGACTATGCATATATAAGTATTCGTGCGTGTGGGTTTGTGCAGCTGAGTGCAGTACCCATGGTGGCCAGGGCATTCAATTACATCTATCAGAAAAACAGGTGAAATTCCATAGCCACTAATCACAGATTGGAAGGTTAATTTACTTGTAATGATCTGCCGCTTTTTTCTAGCATAGGGATTTCTGCCTCTTCAGGTAAATTGCATGGCTCTTGTTTTTATTAAACTGAATATGTTGTTCCTCATTCGAAGAAACTGATTTGCAGTTATCCCTTGAAAACAGGGCAGTCGGTGCTCAGATGAAAGCCCAGTGCTCACAAGGTGGTATTATCCAGATCGACTCTCAGCTGAAACTGAGCTCAACGGGATTTATGTGAAGTCAGAAATTTATAAATTGGCATATTAGTTATAGAATACAAGGAATAATCACCCGTCTGTGCTGTGTGATCCATTTGGATTAGTGACTGTAGAAGTTCAACAGCATCTGTCTTCACTGAATTCTAACTAATGAAACCATAGCAATTCTCCCACAGAGTTTACTAGACTCCCCTTTCATTAGTGCTGCTGCCACCCCTCCTGGGAAGTCAGATATACAATCAATATTACAAGCACATCCCTGAAATCACTAGGAGCACTCCAGCTGCTAGGTCACTTAACGTAGATGTATCATCTAAATTCATGAACATGGTAATTCTGCTCTAAATTTTAATCCAACTGATACTGAAATCCATCAATCAGTGTGCCCACTACCTATGCTCAGATTGGAGTCAGGGAGTTATCCACAGCCTACATTACACCCTAAGCAAGAGGAGGAGAGCTTTTCAAGTCTCTGTCTACCAGACGAAACCTAGCATATTTGCACAAAATAAGGTTCTGAACTTTAATCAACCTACATGAGTGCAAAGTCAAGAGTAGTAGTTGAGTTCCGATTCTCAGTACCCTCATAAAAGGCCAGACAGGGTGACATGTACTTGCAATTGTAGTCCTGGGAAAGTAGCTACAGAAAGATCCCTGGAGTTTGATGGCCAGCCAATCTAGCCAATTGGAGGGCTTCAGGTTCAGTAAGAAACCCTGTCTCAAATGAACATGGATGGACTATAACACTGCTCTGCAGATAAAAGCACTTTCAGAACAAGCCTGGTGACCTGAGTCTGATATCCAGTCCAGAGATGGAAGGGAGAACCAATCTAATATCCACGTGAAAACACATCCACACACATCATGTACGTGCACAGTGATGGCAACAATTAAAAACTCGAGGTGGAGAGCAACAGAGGACAGCATTCAGTGTCAACTTGGGCTCCATACCCATCCACATGCCATATGCATACATTTAATCACATGTGCTATAAGCACATACACACAGAAAACAAAGCTAAAGTATTTTTAAAAAGCAATGGCATGTGTGCACAGTCAAGTGTACCAACAGCATCAGGGAAGCAGAGTTCATGCCTGGACTCAAATCCTCCCTTCACCATTTAGCAGTTGTGTGATGGCTTTCATGGTCCTTCTTTGAAAAGTAATTACAGAATATGTAATAGTTTTGCTGGGTGATTTAATACATGTCTGGAATTAATAAGTCTTGGAACATCGTAAATCCTTCTCTTAAAGAGTCAGTTTTGACTACTTTGAGTTCTTTCCTTTATCTATTGAGTTTATGTTTAAGCATGTTATATGTTTTATATATATAATACACACATATATATATTACATTACATTACATATGTACTTAAGCAATTCTCCCATCCCTTTGTCAGTCTTTGAAGGCAACTGAACAGAAAAGAATGAATTAAATTTGATTCCTTTAAATTCCCTTCTCTAACACAAAAATTGACTCTTTAGAAATTGAAAGTGATGGGCAGGGGAGACTGCTCAGAGGCTCGAGGGTTTGTAACCAGGAAAGAGGACCAGAGTTCAAACCTCCAGAATCCACATAAAAAATGAGTGGGTCAGGTACCCCTCCTGCTTCGCTGTAATTTGAGTACTTGAAAGTTGAGATCCAGAATCCTTGGAGCAAGAGGGCTGAAAGGGCAAGCTCTGTGGTTGACTGAGAGTCTCTGTCTTAAACACTAAGTTTAAAAAACGGATAGAGCCAAATTCCTGATACCCAAATCAGGCCTTCATACATCTACATATATATATGAGACAAAGAGAAATTGAGAGCTGATTCTTTGTTGCCATGTGTAAGACAGCAAACAATGCTTAAGACTGTCCCCCTGGGGAGCCTGTTGTGGTAGGGGCACTTTCAGAAGCAGAATTTGGATGAAGCAACCTTTTCCCCAGAAAATCTAGACCTTTTAAATTTTGTAGGGTATACTAGATTGACATATTGGCTTAAATTGTTATGCTAGAACCCCAAAGCCCCTGACCATGTACTCCTGAATTCTGACTCAAGCAACTTTCTTATAGTCTGTCTATGGTCTCTCTCTCTTATGTGGCTGCAGTACTCTTCCTGACAGGACAGGAGATCCCAGTCACAGTCAGTTATTCTTGTCTGCAGACAAACATTTTATAAATTTAACTATAAACAGTACATAACAGGGTGTTGAAAGAACCCGGCTGAGGCCATGCTTTTTCCTGTGCTAAAATGCCAACTCGGGTCCACATGAGTGGCCTTTGGATGTTGCTTTGATCTAGAAGATGAGCTGACTTCAGGCAGCTTGTCCACACTCACTCAGGTGATGCTGCTGCAGGCCATTGTCCACACTCACTCAGGTGATGCTGCTGCAGGCAGCTTGTCCACACTCACTCAGGAGATG
This sequence comes from Arvicola amphibius, assembly GCF_903992535.2. Lineage (NCBI taxonomy): Eukaryota > Metazoa > Chordata > Mammalia > Rodentia > Cricetidae > Arvicola > Arvicola amphibius. The sequence continues at coordinate 79,218,077 of NC_052049.1, read as the reverse complement.
CTGCTGTGGGCCATTGTCCACACTCACTCAGGTGATGCTGCTGCGGGCCATTGTCCACACTCACTCAGGTGATGCTGCTGCAGGCAGCTTGTCCACACTCACTCAGGAGATGCTGCTGTGGGCCATTGTCCACTCTCATTCGGGTGATGCTGCTTCAGGCAGCTTCTCCATACTCAGTCAGGTGATGCTGCTGTAGGCCACACCGTGAGCAAATCAACCGTGATGCATCAGGATTGTTCTGACCTGAATTATAAATCCTTTAAGATTTCCTGTGGAAATTTGAGTGCTTGTTTGAGAAGTAGCTCCTAAACAACTCTCGTGTTCTTCTACAATCTTCAGAGTTTTTTAAATTTTAATTTCGTTTTGAGACACATTTAAATGTGTCTGGTGCTCTTGAAAGCTAACAGGGAAAAAAATCTCTCTGGAGATAAAGAGGGATAGAAACGCTGCCACCTAGCCATCGTTTTTGTGCTTCTGAAATTATTTACCCCCTACAATGATCCCTGACAAAGATGTAATTGTCTCAGTAATATAAAAGCGGATGGAAAGCATTTGGCAGGGGATGTCTGCAATGCATTTATTCTGAAAGGAAGCAGCACAGTGACAGAATGGCAAATGATCACCAAAGTGTGGCTCCCTTTGAAATGAAACTTACCCAGATCTGAGCGATCCAGTGCCGTGTGCCTCAAATCCACCAGCATCCCCTTTCTTTAACTACAGAATCAAGAATTTAAACTCCTGTTAAACAATTTAAAGGTCTACTACAAGTCTGCTACTCATAAGTCTAGAACAAAATAGGAGCTTTTCTTTTAAGAACAAACTGAATAGATTAAACATAGACTATAAAGTAGTATGAAGGACAGCACTGGGCTAAGGAAGGAGAAAAGATGTTAGTGCTTCTCAGAACAAGCAATTACAATTGATACGGCGCAGGAATCATGTCAACCTGCTTGTTAAAATCAAATTAATTTTGCTCAACTACATCATGTGGTGTGCTTTTTAAAGTTTATTTTTAATTGTGTGTGTTTGCACGTGTGTATGTGTAGTCTGTATGTTTGTGTCTGTCTGTGTCTATATGTGTGTTTGTCTCACTGTGTGTCTGTGTGTGTATGTCTGTGCCTGTGTGTATCATTGTGTGTTTATGTGTGTGTGTGTGTGTGTGTTGTCTCTGTGTGTACCTGTCTGTCTATATGTCTGGGTCTCTGTCTGTCGGCCTGTGTGTGGGTATCTCTGTGTCTGTGTCAGTGGGTGCCTGTGTACATGTGTCTTTGTGTGTGTGTGTGTGTGTGTGTGTGTGTGCCTGTCTGTCTGTGTCTCTGTCTGTCTTTTGGTCTGTGTGTGGGTATCTCTGTGTCTGTGTCTATGGGTGCCTGTGTACATGTGTCTATGTATGAGTTTGTACATATGAGAACAGTCCTCAACGAATCCGGAAAAGGCAGTCAGACTTCCCGAGGCTAGAGTGATGGGTAACTGTGAGTCTCCTGATGTGGGTGCTGGGAACCAAACTCAAGCCCTGCACCGAAAAGCCTTCTCTCCAGTCCTGGCAAGTTAATTTTAATGTGGGACTTATCAAAAGAAAACCATCCTTAGTGTAAATATGAATGTTTGGAAAAGTCTTTTGTGGACTTATTTAACAACGAGGAATAGAGGGGTTTTTTTTGAGTAGAGGTATTTATTTATTTATTTATTTATTTATTATTTATTTATTTATTTTTGAGGTGGATCTCTTATATCACAAGCTGGCCGGGAAACACTGTGTGTCCAATCTTGAAGTTTCATCCTCCAGTCTCAAGCTCTACATTGCTAGGACTACTTGCTTATATTGCCACCCTAGGCACTGGACTGGTATCTTTAAATTAGTAATATTCAAGAACATCTAGATAGATGTGCAACTATTTCCCATAACTAAGGAAAGATTTCAGAAAATTGTTGTACTTATTCCAGGCCCCTCATAATGCCTTTTGAAAGGTGTTCTTTACAATTGTGTCTTTGTTCTATGACTTCCTGAATCTGGGGGCAAATGGGGTGGTTAATTTGAAGTTGGTACTAAAGTCTCTACATTTTTTATAGCACAGGATTTTTTAAATATAATAATCTGTACAGAACTGTTGGACCTAATCTCTGACTTTTATTCTACCATTTTAGTTAACACATGTTTGTGACAGTATTTACAATTCAGCCTTGTCAAAGCTAGAAATAGACCCTTGCTCATATACCCTGTGATGTCAAAGAAAATGCACTTCGTGATGGATGTCAGTCAGACATTGTGTATTAGAAAAAATGGTGTGAAAGGTCACTGAGCATAGAAACAAATGGAGAGGGGTTTTGAGCAGCAGCACTGAGACCTCAGGAACTTTTCTACTCTGACTGTTCCTGTCATAAAAGTCAATGAATACCTTTTAAATATCAGGATACATAATACACTTCTTCCATTATCAAGGAAATGGAGATTTGTGGCAAAGACATCTAATGAAATTTAGACTCCCTTTTTGATTACACAATATAAATACTGTAGATGGAGCGGCGGGCTGTGTCCCGCCACCCGGCTAGCTTTACACCTAAAATAATTACACGGAAACTGTATTCTTTTAAACACTGCCTAGCCCATTAGTTTCAGCCTCTTATTCACATCTTGATTAAACCATATTTAATAATCCATGTAGCATCCATCTCGGAGAGGAGAGGCATGGCGACTGCCTATGGCGACTGCCTGAAACGTCTGCCTGACTCTGCTTCCTTTCTCCCAGAATTCTGTTCTGTCTACTCCACCTACCTAATTTTCTGTCCTATTAAAGGGGCCAAGGCAGTTTCTTTATTAACCAATGAAAGTAACGCATAGACACTCCTTCATCAAAATATAGTATTACAATGATATGTTTCTTAAATGTGTTTCTATATGGGAGTTAAACATTTAACAAACAGCACCAAAACAACCCTACCAGTCTTTAGCTCCCTTTTGACAAATTATTTTGTCATCTTCGAATCCCAAGTTCTTCCATCTATAGTATGGGGGTAGGAAAAGCAACCTAAAAGCCAGGAATAATGATAAACACCTGTGATTCCTGCACTTCTGAAGGTGAGACAGGAGGAGCACAAGTTCAAAGCCAGGCTGTTCTGTATAGTGAACACTGGACCAGCCAAGGTTTTATAGCAAGAGCCTAGCTCAAAATACAAAATGAACAAACAAAAAGTATGATATCACACACTCAAGGATTCAGTCTTAATGGGAATAATTCATCTAGAATTTTTAGCGCTGTAGTTAGTTAACATTGTTTATTCACAAACTATCTATCCTTTGTGGGTGGATAGCTACGTAGCTTCTATAACTTAGCCTCAAAATCAATTACATTAATAAATAAACAAGCACACCAGCCAATCCTGGCTGACAGTCTTTGCTGGTAGACTGGACTGCCAGGCAGCTGAAGTCAAATCATTCACTTTTCTTAGAAATGCCCTCCCTGACTCAAGGAAAAAGATCTCTGTACTCATCATTCTGGATTTCTCACTGGTTATTGATAACATTCTAGTGTCAGTTGATTCAACCCAGAAACCCAAATAGATCACCTTCTGATCTCTTTCTTTTTTCCAACTTCACAAGGTATTATTGAAAAACAAGTCAGGGAGACACAAGCAGCTCAGAGACCCTGGGACAGTGCTTGACAGAGATAACATAGGGGCTATGGCTCATCACTTCCACCTTTCTTCCTACAGAACCCACTGCTGCCCCCACTGATGTCAAGGCTACAAGTGTATCTGTCTCAGAGATTCTTGTTACATGGAAACATATAAAGGAAAGTCTCGGAAGGCCGCAGGGATTTGAGGTATGACTTACTGAAAATAAGCCTTTTAATTTGCTGGCACTGTGTCCTTCTAAAGAGGTGGCTCAATGACGCTTCATCAGAATCATATTCCTTTGGAACTTTGCTCTGAAAGAAAGAGAGAAAGAAAGAAAGAAAGAAAGAAAGAAAGAAAGAAAGAAAGAAAGAAAGAAAGACTGTTCTGCCAACAAGTATTTTGCTTCTCATTAGTTGACTTGTAGTCTCTTTTATGTAGTCTCCACACCACTGTGCAAAAATAGAAAGAGAAATGAAATGGAGTTTTAGACAAACCCAGAAACTATCTATGAGTACGTATTTACTTACTTTTACTATTTTAAGACAGAAAAGATAGCCTTTTAATCTTGAATATACCATATCCATTCAGTGACATCAATTAGCCTATAGACTGCACATGGCCTGACGGTCTGTGGGATACCTGTCAGCTTGAGTATTCTATCTTGAGTACAGGGAAAGGCTCAAAAACCATTTTCAGTGGAGTGGCCATATCAAGGTCTGCTTTGTATTAAAAGCCTCTTGGTCTAGAATGGAGAGAACAGACTTGAGGGGAGAGTGTCAGAAGAAAAGAGTAGCAGCTAGTCCAGTCAACGTCAACTGTCAAAGAGGGCGCTGTTTTCTGGAACTGATGAGAAGTGGACCATTACTTCCAATGGAGGCAAGACAGAGCTGAATAGTGAACTGGATATGGGCTATGGAAAAGAAACTAAGGATAATCCCAGGGCTGTATGGCCCAACACACTGGATGATTAACACATGGAAGTCACAGATTCTGCTTTGAATGTCAAGCTTTATAAACTTTCTTATTTTCTGCTGCTGTTTGTTATTTTGTTGTTATTGTTGTTGTCACATTGTGTTATTGTTGCTTGCAACGAGAACTCATGCAACCCCCAAACCTGCTTCAATTCACTAAGTAGCTGAGGGTGACACTGAATTCCTCCACCTCTTAAGCGCAAGGGTTGCAGGCATGCACCACCACACCAGGGCTTTAAACATGCTAGGCAATCAGTGTAGAAACTGAGCTACATCCCAGACCTCTTTACTTCTAGAAGATTAAGAACTGAGAAGTCTATCACTTTGAAGAACCATCAGGGAGACATTGAAGAAATTCAGGAGCCTGAAGAGAAATTTCAAAACATCAAGAATGGTCCATTGGCCCAAATGCTGCTGAAACTTCAAAAGGCAAAGTCCAAACAAAGTCCAGTGGCACACACGTTAAGTCCAACCTACTCAGGCAGCCAGCCCTCAGCAACACAGGGGAACTTCCAAACAAAACCAAAACATTCACAGAAAGACGAGATGTCAGATCTCCAGATGGGTATGGCAGAATTGAACAGACATGCTGGGAGAAATTGATGTCTTGCTGGTCAAGGCTGGCTTGACAGTGAGAACATATAGGACACAGACATGTCGTAGCACCATCTTTGCTCAGCCTGTCTCCTTTAGAATGACAAGTTTTCACAACCATGAAATGGAATGTCTTCAGAAATTACAAGGTGTCCAAGAGGAGACAGATTCTGCTAAGGTCAATACCATGGTAGTTTTTTCAGACTAAAGTGACATGAATTCTGAAATTTTAAACTGGAGAGACTCCATGAGTACAGTAATGTTTATTCTGCTTTCCATTATAAAATAAAGTATAAAAATAAGGAATTATGTGCTGGAAAGGTGACACCATGGTTAAAACACTTGCAGCAAAACCATGAGTACCAAATTTCGAATCCCCATAATCCATGTTAATATCAAGTGGCCCAGAAGGCAGAGTCAGGGGACCCCAAGGCAAACTGACTAGCAAGATTGAAACCTTAAGCTCTGGTTTCAATGAAAGATGTTGCCTCACTGAATAAGGTGAAAAAGCAATCCAGGGTGATTCTTGGTGCATAGTTCAAGCCTCCACATATACATGCACATACAGCTGTATACCAAACATGCATACACACAGACAAACCACATGTCTTAGGCTTATTATTGCTGTGATGAAACACCATGACTAAAGCTAGCTGGGGAGGAAAGGGTTTATTTGTCTTACACTTGCACATCACTGTTCATTGTCAAAGGAACTCAGGGCAATAATTCAGTAAGGTCAGGAACTTGGAGGCAGGAGCTGATGAAGAGACCATGGAGGAATGCTGCTTGCTGGTTGCTTTCCCTGGCTTGCTAAGATTTCTTTTCTATAGAACCCAGCACTACTAGCTCAAAGATGGTATCACCCACAATGGCCTGGACTCTCCCCATGTACCATTAATTAAGAAAATGCCCTCCAAGCTTGTGTATAGCTGATTTTATGGAGACATTTTCTCAAGTTCCCTTCAATCTGACGACTCTAGCTTGTGTGTAGTTGACACAAACTAACCAGTACACCATATACATAAAAATGGAAAAAGAAAAGCAGAGTTTGTTACAAAGGAAAATGTCAACATCCTGTTAACTAGAAAAAAGTAGATAATATTTTAAACAGAACATAAATAAAATGTAAAATTCAATGACCAAGTATGACATTAGCTGTTATTTTAAGTGAGATATATTTAGCCATGACTTTGATTCCTTCTTTATCGTTGCTGGATAGTTACAGGTTGTCTTGAGACTACATGTGATATGAGAACAGTAACAACATCCCACCAACTCTTTTCCACATTCTTCCTTCCTTAAAGCTAGATGCCCCTCTGCACATGCAAGACTACTCTCCTCTTATCCCCACATCTCTCCTGCTAAAAATGTCAGCAGAAGAACTGAATAATTTTGACTAAATCTTACCCATGTTTCATCTTCTCTCCACCTTCTCTACTCTGCCCCTGCCATGATCTAACTTTGTTTCCTAATGCTAGAATTCTGACCGTGTTAACAAAATAGGAATGTGAAACAGGAGACTCTGTTACCAAAATCAGAAGATTGCTTCAAGATTTTATATGCCAGTGTCTGTGTTATGGCTTGCTTTTCTGGCCACAGTTCAAACTTCACTGTGATGTATAAACTTCCAAATTACTAGAATTGTTTGGGGAATACAAATGACAGTGTATTTGGTGGCTCCTCCTAGTTTCTTGAATTTGAGTGTATAAATAAAACAGATTAGATATGACTGCTATACTATAATGGAGAAAGAGCAATTTAAAGATTGTATAAACAAATTAACAAGTAAATGATATAAGACTGGGTTGACTAGCACAGAGAAGAGAAAGTGATGTGAAGTCCACCCTTAACGAAGAAGCTATTTGCAGCTGGTCCCTTCTGGGAGAGGGAAAACCAGTTTTCTCCATATTCTAAGGCAGGCCCCATGCCAAGAAAAGAATGGACTCCCGGTGTTTATTATATACTTTTTGTTTGGGTTTGTATTTTTTGACTTATTAGGTCTGTTTATTTGTTTTTGTCTTGATTTTCTTTCTTGTGTATGTTGCATAAATTGAGAAAGAGAGAGAACATTAAGTTGAGTGGATAGGCATGTGGGGGAGAAACTGGAAAGAGTTAGGGGAGGGTAAAGAATATGATCAAAATGTATTATATGAAAATTTTTGTTTTAAGCTAGAAAAAAAGGATTAAAGGCAGAGCCAACTTAGTTTGTTAAAGAAGAGAAAGAAGCAGAGGGAAGCTGTGGTGAGCAATGGCGTGCATGGAACTAGCAGTGGACAGTGTGCAGAGACCAGGCTAGCCAGAAACTTGCAGATGACAGAACCCAGCTTCTGATGCCACAGCAAGTAGCAGGGGGATTTGCAGAAGGTCTAAGTGGTCAGTCTTCTGGCAGCTTGACTAAGATTTGGAATTACCATGAAAACACAGCTCTGGGTGTGCCTGTGGAGGATTTCCCACCATGAACCCTCCAGGAACGGGAGCTTGCATATTTGCATGGGCTGGAGTTCCAAACTGCGTGAAAAGCTGAAAGTGAGAAAACGCCAGCATTCCTCTATCTCTGTATCCTGATGAAGATGCAGGATGAGCAGGTGCCTCTGGCTCCAGCCATCATGCTTTCCCCACAGTGGTGGCCTGGAGTCCCCAGCTGTGGGCCCAAACAAGCCTTCCTTCCCGTCCTGCTGCTTCCCCTGAAGATTTCATTGCAGCAATGCGAAAAGTCAAGAAGACTGGGAGCAAGGATATCTGACTCACTTTCTTTAACATAGCTGGCAGCTTTTCCATGCAGAGTGGAAAAGGAGGAAGAGAAATGACAGGGAGAAGGAGATTAGTGTCCTCCTGAAGCAGGCCCTGTGAGGCTTAGTCAGAGGCAGCCTCCGCAAAGTAAGTACAAAGTGGAGGATTTCAGAGGAGGCCTGGACAAGTCTGTGGACAGGAGAGAAATGATGATTTCTGTGTGGTTGGATTAGAGGATTGTGCCATTTTCCAAAAAAGAAAGGAAAGAAAACAAAGAACAGATTTGCAGGTAAGAAACCAAGAGTTCTATTTTGTCCAAATTAAGCTTGGAGCTTTTGATAGAAATACAAGGATGTCACTGGCTTAGGCTGTAGGATATGGGAGTTTAGAATCTAATTGAGAGATCAGGGTGGAAGGCATAAAAGTGTCATTGAAAGCCATGCAATTAAGTAAAAAACATCTGAAGGGAACATTTCAAGGCTAAAGATGAGGAGAGAAAGACAAAGAAGAGGACTTTGCAGCAGACTATAAAATTTCACGAAAGAGACAGGACCAGCAAGGAAGTTGGCAAAGGAGATTGGTTTAACAGCGAAAAGAACCACAAACAAATAAAACAAGACTAGACTATATAATGCTTAGGGGAAAAGGAAGTGATTGCTTTACAACCATGTCTAAAGTCCACAAACAGAATTGCATCCTTTAACATTTCCCATCAAAACATACTCTCCTGCCACATTCAGCATGGACAGCTGAATCTCTGGATACATAATGTGACTTTAATAAGCAGCAATGCCTCAATCAGGAAACAAACTTAGTTTATTGGTGCCTCACTTGATTCTGGAAGGTTTGTAGTTGCTCTTTCATCTCTTCCATCAGCAACTGAGGAAGGCTACCCTTAGCAAAGATTATGAAGAAATAAGACTAACACGAGACCAATAAGGTCTGATGACCTTTGCTGTCTCCTCAGTGAAGGCACCATCCCTGGCCTCTGGCTCCCTGACTCTCTGAACCAGACTGGTTGTCACCTAACTCAAGTTATGATCCCAAGTTGTCAGTTAAATTGTGACCTCAGACACTCCTGATCTCACATTCTCGATGTTTTCTATGGATTTCATTCATTATATAGTTACTTATCCAGTGAATATTTATGGAGCACCTGCTATGCTCAGGTGCAGTGTTGATACTAAACCAGAAAGTAGAATGGACAGAGGTAGTAACCCTTATAAAGCTCACATTCTAGTCATGTGCAACGGTACTTGCTGTCCACCAATCTAGAATTCAAAGGGCGAAGGTGGGAGATTGTGAGTTCAAGGTCACACTGTGTTACACAGTGAGACTCTCAAAATCAGAATACAAACAGAAGGATAAATCAAGTTTCACTCTGGCAGGTGAGGTGATTTCCAGCTTTTAGTTTGCATTTGGTGTTTGTGTTTTAGTCATAAAGTAAGGTCTTGGTACTAATGCCAGTTAACTCCTTTTGCTAGTGACCTTGTTTTGTCCAATTTTTATCCCAATGCAGCTGTGCAGAGTAGCAATAAAGGATCTGTCTAGGCTTCCCTGTCAATACACTACCCAGATGTGGTTTTGTACTGTGGGGAATTTGCCATTACATCTTATTTAGTTTAAGAAATAATACAGCAAGTATTTTGACTTAACGTTAACTTTCATTTGTCATTAACCCAACTCCTTCAAATATATTGACTACTGGATCTTAATCAAAGTCTCTGTTGTTTGTTATTAACTAATCACTCTTGAGGGTAGCCTGGTATACATAGTGAGTATGAAGCTAGCTACAGGCAATGCTACATACTGAGGCCCTTTTTAAGAGGAGGAAAGAGAGGTGAAAGGAAGGAAGAAAAAAAGGAAGGAAGGAAGGAAGGAAGGAAGGAAGGAAGAACTCAAGAAATTTGAGATCATTGTAACAATATCATCCCTTTCTATGTCTTTGTAATTCACTCATACATGTTTCTAATAGTCATAATTAGGCTAGATAAGAAATCAACTGACTTTCAATGAGCTTCTAAGACTGCCTGCTGCACCTCACAATCAAGAAAAAAAATCACCTCTAAAGTCCTAATACACACACCCATCTATCCAGTTGTGGTTTGAATGTAAATGGCCCCCATAAGCTCATGTGGAGTGGCATTATTAGGAGGTGTGGCTTTGTAGGAGTAGATATGACCTTGTTGGAGAAAGTGTGTCAATGTGGGGGTGGGCTCTGAGATCTCATATGTTCTGAAGCCATGCCCAGTGTCTCAGACCTTCCTGATGCCTGCCAGTCAAGCTGTAGGACTCACAGCTATTTCTACAGCTCTGTATGCCTGTATGCTTCTGTGTCACACCGTGATGATAATGGACGAAACCTCTGAAAATGTAAGCTACCCCAACTAAACGTTTTTTCTTTATAAGTGTTGCTGTGGTCATAGTGTCTCTTTGCAGCAATAGAAGATCTAAGATACCAGTATGTTAAAAGACTTCAATAATTGGCTGGATGGTCTCATAGAATAACTCATTTGAGAATCGTAGTTCCTTAGAAGTTGATTGAAATTTTATGGCTATGAAGATTAAATGTAGAAAGCAAAGTCAGAGAAATAGGTTGAGATTTTCAGTCTGTAAGATGTAGTTTGATTGAAAGTTGAAAATAGGCTGTATCTATTGAACAACTCCAATTCATGAATAACCATGACCTTCCCATCTGGAATACCATCTTTGTCTCTGGCCTTGCAAGTAGATTAATGGGTTCTGTCTTGAATTTACGAGCTCACCAACACTCTAGTGTCCAGTGAATAGGAATCGCTGAATCCTGGAGCCACATTCCCAAGCTTCCAAAACCATATAAAACTTTTATGAGCCTGCAGATTCAAAGCAGATGTCATACTGGCAGGAAAATAAAGTAAGCCATCAGGCCAAGCCACATCATCTTTCTCTGGTTCCCGTAGATCATGAAGAAGGTTGGCAGGAATGGTGGAAATACAATCTGAATAGCTTCCTCCTTCGGTCCCTTCGCTCAAGGAAGGTACTGGGCCAGGTCCTAGCAATCTGTACCACAAAAATCCCATTCTAATACTGGGAAAGTTTATGAGAAATTGATATGAAATAAAAACACAATAACAATAGAATTCTCATGTGAATAATTACATGATATATATTATCCTAGGAATTTACACCACCTTGACCCTCAAGAAACGATAAGGATAAACCCATGCCAGCTCCCTCCACAAGTTTATGCTTCTGTTTGCAGGAGCGTATACTTCTGTCCCTAAAATAGCTTCAATTTTCTTAAGTAAAAAAGGTTTCTTTGCTGGGTGAAATAAGAAGAATTATTTCCAGTGGATATAATTCTTGTAAAAAATGTTATGCATTTTGCCTAGGGAACAAAGTCTCCCACAATTGCCAAGCTTATGGCATCTATTTTTAGTCCTCCCAATTGTAGAATTTTAACTGTACTGATTTGTTATAGATGAGTCGTTTTAATAGTAAGCATGCAATAACGCAAGTTCCTGCTAGGGAGATGGATGCTGAGTGTCTTGGTTTCAGTTCTGAACTTGATGTTTATTGAGAAGAGGGCAGAAGATGAGACAATTCATCCCATTTAACACTGGTCTCTAAATCGTAGCCCTAGCGACCCTCTTTCTGGGCTTTGCACAGCACTTATGTGTGTTCACTTCCAGGCTTCCAGGGAATCTGCCACTTAGGAGTTCATTTCAGACTTGTCACTAAAGCCATTTCAGCTTATTGATTGCCTGAAAAGATACCAGTTGTACTGTGCTTTATAAAATAAGTTGTGTTGGAGATTTCTTAAGGGGAGAAGCAACCTGATTGTTTTTGTTTATTTTATGATCTGGACGCTAATCATCAGAGCAGAAGATGGAAACAAATGGGCTTCGTGCTGTCTGACAATAACCCATGGTAGGCAGATTGCACTCAGTTTGTCTATCAGGAGAGAAGTAAAAATAGAATTGCAGATATAACTGAAGGGAAGAAGACGCTGAAACAAAGCCAGTTGCAGAAGGCTAAGACAAAGACTGCTTTCTTTTCCATAAGGTGTGTGGGTGGGTGGCCTTTGTTTTGCAGATTCTCTGTGCTTTTTATTACAACCATGTAAAAATAAGAATGCAAAAAACTAGTCTGTGAGAAGATGCCAATCCTCTTTTCTTAAATTCCGAGGCTTCTGATATAAACCAAACATGTTATTAATGTTAAGTTTCCTTCCTTGAATATTTTCATAGATTGTGAAGCAAACAAAACTGGTGTTCTGTTTGTTTGTTTGTTTGTTTGTTTTACAAAAATGAGTAGATTTCAAGAAAAACTTGAAGCAATACTTCAGGTTTGCTTTACCGGACAATTCCTGGTCCTACTGAAAGACAATTCCACAGAATTCTTTTAAAAAGGAACCAATAGTGAATGTCAGTTCTCTGTGGGTTTTCTTTCACCTGTACTACATGAAGGGCTACATGGAGGAAAGTCTTTACCCCAAGTGATTTTTTAAAACAATTCAAATACTATTTAATTATTTGCCTGATATACTTGTGCAAAAAGTACCAAAAGATTTTGCAGATCTCTTCTAAGATTTATCGTAATGTATTTATTTGCTTGGTTTTGAGTCAGAATCTTATGTATCTTAAGCTAGCCTTCAACTTGCCTTATAGTCAAGAATGACTTTGAACTTCTGATCCTCTTGGTTACACCCTCTGAGCTCAGGGATCACAGGCTTATGCTCTCAAACCTGGTTTGTGACTCTGGGGACACTAGGCAAGCAGCTACATCCCCAGAGCTATCATTATCTTATTTTTATGCCATAGATAAATGTTATCTTTGTTTTAAGTTAATGTTTAACTTTGTATTATGAAAAGACTTTAAATTCTCAAACATGTGTGATACAAATAGTGTCTTTCAATTCTATGCTCTAGACACTCACCATAAACTGTTGTCAACTGGGGAATAATCTATTTTATGGGCTAATTCTTCTTAATCCTGTTATTTCAAAGCAAATCTCAGAAGTCAAACAACCATCATTTGTTTATCATGTAAAACAGGAGGTAGAGAGATGGTTCAGTGCTTCAAAGTACTTGTATCATCTTTAGACTTCGGATCCCAACACCCATGTAACATCTCCTACATGCCTGTAATCCTCCTGTCCAAGGAGGGCAGTAACAGGAAGGTTGTGGGAGCTTGTTGGCTTCTATTCAAGCCAATACAACCTGAGGCCAAGATGCAAGAGGAGACCCAGTCTCAAAGGAGTAAGTGGAGAGAGAGAGAGAGAGAGAGAGAGAGAGAGAGAGAGAGAGAGAGAGAGAGAGCGCGAGCAGAGACTACCCAGCATCTTCTCTGGTCTCCATGCATGCACCTGCTCACATATGTGTGCATAAACACACAGATAAATAAATCTTTTACAATTATAGACAAAGGCAATCTTTAAATATAAACATTTTTAGAATGTTAACTTTCTGCTTCCTGAGGACCTCCAAGTTGAAGAGCGCAAGCACTATCCATAGTGTACAAGTACCATATTTTCATTATCCATTTGCCTGTTAAAGGGCATTTAGGTTGTTTCCATTTCATAGCAAATGTGAATGGAGCAACAATGAACAAGCTGAGCAAGGATCTGTGGAGTAGGATGTAGATTCTTTGGGGTATGTGACAAGGGGTGGTATACCTGGGTCATGACAGACTTATTTTTAGATTTTTGAGAATTCCTCACACTGATTTCCAGAGTGACTGTGCCAGTTTACAGTCCCACCAACAGTGAGTGAAGGTTCCCTTAGCCTTACAACAAATCCTAACATTTGTCGTAGGTTGTTTTATTTATCTTTGACATTCTATATTGCATAAGATGAAACTCAAAGATGTTTTGATTTACTAGGGGCAGTAATGATTTTTCTTCTGAGATAATTCTTATCCTTTACTATTATCTTCTTCTTCTTCTTCTTCTTCTTCTTCTTCTTCTTCTTCTTCTTCTTCTTCTTCTTCTTCTTCTTCTTCTTCTTCTTCTTCTTCTTCTTCTTCTTCTTCTTCTTCTTCTTCTCTTCCTCTTGCACTTCCCCCTTCTCTCTGTTCAGGTTCTAGACCCATTTTTGAATGGATAATTTATTTCTTTGACCCTTCTTAATCCTCTGTCAGATGTATAGCTCACAAAGATTCTCTCCAACTCTGTGAGCTTCCATTTCATCATGATAGTTCCTCTACCTGAGCAGAGGGCTTGTAGTTTTGTAAAGCCAAAAAGCAAGAAGAACAAGACATAAACCTGATTGGCTTTCTCACACCTGATGTGGTCTCTGCCTTCCTGTTTTCCCAGGGCCTCTGTGCTCCTCCCTGCACAAGTGTGGTTTACATATCAGCCCAAGATGTCAGCAGAGTTTAATGCACCTTTGGGAAATTTACCATTTTTACGTTTCCTTAACTTCCTGAAAATTTGTTCTGTTCCCAGCGCTTTTTCTACAGTACCCCTCCCTTGCATGCCTCCAGCTAGTAAGGCAGCACAAATCTTCTTTACCACAGCCAGTGGGACTAGACTAACAAGAGCCTCAAACCAAACAGCCAAATTCACGTGCCAGACCCACTGCAGATCCAACTTCTCAAAGAAACCTTCTACATGGCTTGGACTACTTTAACATGTTTGTGAGGAATTTTAGTTCTCATCTGGGCTAGAGTTTGTATGACCATGCTCCTCATCTGGGCATCGCCGTACTGTCCCACAGCTCTGCGATGTCATTTGCTGTGCACCAGCAACCTACAACCCCTGCTTCCTTCTGCGCACTTTGGTTAAATTCAATCTGGTACACTTTAAAAACTCGAAAACTTTACAAGGTGTTAGCCTTGATTATTCATTTACTTATGTTCATTTTTTAGCCATTAAATACCATAGCTGTCATTCATATTCCCTCTTTCTAGTTTATTTGATATAAAAGAATCTTTCTCGTAAACCTCAGTATTGTTAATTTTCACTTTTGATCTTTTACTAATAAATAAAAGTCAAAGACTGCATTCTGAGTATAATATAATAGGTATATCATACAGTATTAATTGCACAATTCTTTCAAGATATTTTTTCTAACTAAAAAATAAACATTTGGGCCAAAACATACTTTCTTTCATTTTATTAAAATATATTAAAAGACATGTGAGTGTGTGATTCATCTCATAAAGAGTATTTTAGTAGTAATGATAACTAAATACATCCAGAATTTGTTCTATTCAATGTATTCTTTAAAAAAAAAATCTAGTAAGGAGGGACTGAAGAGATGTCTCAGCAGTGAGGAGCACTGATTACTTTTCCAGAGGTGTCAGGTTCAATTCCCAGCACCCACAGGGCAGCTCACAACTGTCTGAACTTCAGTTCCAGGTAACCCAACACCCATGGCAAGACACTAATTAACATACAATAAAAATAAAATTAAAATAATCAGTAAGAGTGCCAGAGGTACTCAACAGATAAGAGTATCTGCCACCAAACTGGATAGTTTCAGTTTGCCATAATTCACATGGTGGAAGGAGAAAATATATTCCCTTGGGTTGTCCTGACTTCCCCATGCAGACCACAACACAAATACATACAATGTAAGTAAACACAATAAAAATAAGAGAAAGGGATATTCTAAATAAAATTTAGTAAAGATGTTAAAGAATGCAAGAAAACTGATGTCTGAAGTAAAATACAAAGATCAAGAACAAGTTTAACTCTGTGTAGCCAATCTTCTTTCACTGTTTTAAGGTAGTAAAAACAACGCATCTCAGAAAAATAGCAATGAGTCAGCAAGTGACGCCACTGGTAGTCCTGTCCATTCCCACCTTCCTCGCTCACAGAAACTAATCACTATTCCACTGCCTCATAAATATTCAAACTTTAACTAACCATTGTTTACTTATCTTATTATATTCATTAAATTGTATCCTTTATGATAAAATTACCTGTGGACACAGAGCAACGGATATGCATGTAATGTAGTCACACTGCCTAACAACCCATCTCAGAGTATCGAGTGTCAAGAGCAGGTTTGCTAAAATCAGGAGAGTCCGAAGCTGGAGACAAGTAAAACAAATGCATCTTCTGTGGGAACTATGTCCCGCTGGTCCAGGACTCCACAGCCCTTGACAAAGGACATGCTGAGGTTAGATGTTGCATAAGCCATGGAATTATGCAATTGTTGGAGGCAATTCCAGCACTGGTCATGAAAAGGTCAGAGTGTTTTTAAATGCCACTGCAGATCAGCAGCAGAATGCCTGCCTTCTAACCTTGGTTTCCATTAATTGTGACTGTTGCATTTAGCAACTCCAGTAGATCCTCTGGAATTATAGAAATGCAGCTTTTCCTAATTCTCAAGACAAAGACAACCTCATTGTCATCCCAGGGAGTGACATGAAGTAAAATTATTACAGAGCTTTCTATGTTTTCCTTTCCTTTCATCTTTGTGCAGTGACCCAGCCTCAAAATCCTATTTTCTAGGTTCAAGCAAGCAATGTAATAGCCTCTGGCCTTTTTCTCCTTTATCTTTGCTTCACTGAAACAAACTGCACCCAGGCACGTGAAGCTCTGCCTCTCATCTCAGGCCTGAGGAGATTTCTCTTTGTTGCAGGGGAGATAGCGGTGGGCCTGAGCTGGCAGTCAGTCATCGGGCATTGACCTGCACAGTGCAGTCCACTGTCTAAAAGGTATAATTCAGAGATGAGGTATCCCCACTCAAATAAGGCTTCATATCCTCTTAGAACACTTTAGCGCTTTCAAGTCAGTTGGGTAAGATGCAAAGGTAAGTGTACAGATTGGCAAAGTCTAAAAAGAATGATAATAATAAATGAACTACTGAGGCTCTTTTTAATTTAAAAATATTTATTTTACATAAAAAGGTTTATTTTATTTTGAGATTATAATATAATTACAGCATTTCTACCTTCCTTTTCCTCTCTTAAACTCCCACATACCCTCCCACAAACCCTTCCCTGCTCTCCTTCAAATGTATGGTGTTTTTGCAGTAATTTTTATTGCATGCATGTATATATGTATGTGCGTATGCATACATATCCCTAAATATAAACTGTTCTGTCTTTTTAACGTTACTTTTGTATGTTTTCAGCACTCTCTGTTTGGCATAAGAAGTTCCATTTAATAGATGATAAAGATAGATGATGGATAAATAGATAAACAGATGTCAGACAATATTTACAATTGACAGACTGATGAATATATAGATGATAACTGTACAATAGACATGAGATAAGACACTTATTTGATAGGTATGGATAGGTTGATAGTAGTTAGAAATAGAGTAGAAGACAGTAAGGAAGATAGATGGTCGATGGCAGATAAGACGGGCTAGAACGGCTGAGAGTAGACAGATGGCAGAAAACAGAAAGATGGTAGGTGGGGTAGGAGGAAGAACTGTGGTTAGAATGTAAAAGAGGAGAGAAAGAAATAAAGATGGCAGTTAGATGATAATCTCCCACCCAGAAGACAAGCTGTGGGCACGTGGCTCTATGTTTTCAGAAAGTAAGCGAGAACAATCTTTTCTCTACTCAAAAACATCTCAGGATATGAAGAAAGCACAACCAAAAGCTGGACTCATATCGCCAAAATTGAATATTCAATAAGAACAATGAGATGCAGAGTTAATAATCCTAGAATTATTTTTTATTATTTTATGTGTGTGACTATTGAGCCTGCATGTCTGTTACCACATGTGTGACTGGTGCACAGGGAAGCTAAAAGAGAGCATTAGAATCCTGAGAACCAGAATGAAAACGGTTGTAAGCTGTCGTGTAGGTGCTGGGAACTGAGGCTGGGTTCTCTGGGATGCAACCAGCACTCTTAACCACTGGGCCAGGTTTCCAGCCCCAATACTGCTAAATATTTACATTGAAGATTCAAAGTAAAACCCTAAGAAATAACCTCAGAATGCATAGTAAATGTACAGGAAATTGTGCTTTAAAAGTAGAGAGAAAATGGTAGATGTGAAGAACCAAAGTATTTGGATTCATGAACACAGGTAGCTTCAAAGAAGGTAGAATATTTGCAGGAAAAGATATCCCCAAAAAAGGTTGACAAAAATCTCATACACTAAACAACAGCAACAAAAACCAGTATTTATTGTCAGACACTAATAAAGCTGTTTGCCAGTTATGTTCTAAATAAAAACTCATCATTTTAACATGAGAAAATAGAAAAGATCAAAATAAACATTAAAGACCAAGAAGATATCGTGGATTTCAAGTAGCAAACACTCTAAAGTATTTAACAGCAGGGGACAGAAAGCCCTCAGCCAGGAAATGCTGAGAGAAGCCCTCTGAAGAGGCTTACAACCACTTTCTGCCAATGGAAACTGTCCCGCGTGCTTCTTACATGTACCCAAAGTAAGATTTAAATACAACTGGCTTCAATGCCATGGTCTGCCAAAAGCTTGTAACTACATGGAAATTCTTTTTTATTTATGCAATTCTGTTGGAAACAAAAATAGTACAAACTCTTTGAAAACTGATGGGGCATTTTTATATTAGAAGACTTAATTTTTGCCCTAACTTTCAAGCCCACAATCTCATTTCTGAGATCTGTTCTAGGAAATTAAGATGACACGCCAAAAGTACCGGCTGTGAGTTAGCCACAGGGAAACTTCAATCAGAAGCAAAAGTCCCCCAGTGTTCAGAGCACTTCTCACACAAGCAAAGCGACTGGCTATCAGATCCCAGAAACAAGCACATGCCAGATGGGCACGGCAACTGCCTGTAACCACCTCTGAAAGGCAGAGATAGGATCCACAGACAAAGCAGGTGAGAGACTGGCAAGATCACTGAAATCAAGGTCTGAGTGACAGAGCCTGCCTTAATGAGTAAGTGGAGAAGCAATAGAGCATGGTGCCCAATCAACCTGGGGCTTACACACACACACACACACACACATACACACACACACATACACACACACATACACACACACACACAAAGAAAAGATAATAAATTAATTAAATAGAGTCAAAATGACAGTTGTAAACTACTCAAATGTTTAATAATAAGATGTTGGTTATGTCGTACACGTCACATATGATATATTTTTAAATGGGAACATTTATGTACAACAATATCATGAAAGGAAAGTAGAACAGGAAATGGCAGGTATAGACATACATGCATAAACATAGGAAGAAAACACAGAATTCTGTGAGGCAGTGAAACAGTGGGCTGTACTTGATGCTGATACTAAGTATCTTTTTAGATTATTCTTTTTCCTGATATACAAAGTACCGGGGTATATCATCGTACTTTGCTCCTATTTAGCATTCTACATATTCATCTCTTCTGACGTTATTAACTTTCTTATAACAATTTCACATGTGGAACTCAAATGATGTAAGTGTATGGAATCCATATCTGACAGCAGAAATAAAACGTGTAAGCGTTCAGCCTCATGGCAAGGGTGTGCCTTGCTGGTACTCTGCAGCCCCAACCCAAACTCAAAAATCACTGAAGAAATAGTATATTTAATACCAGAATTTTGTTCTCTCCTACATCTCAAAAGTAAAGAATTACAAGTTCACTATTAATTGCAACTCTTTGATCTTTTAATGACATAATATATATGTTTTAAAAATGAATTTTTACATTCCTCTCTGGGCTGGAGCTCAGGTGGATAGAATTTTTCTCTTCATCAGTTTCTCAACACACACATTTGTTATTTTATTTGAGATATTTAAATTTATAGTGGTTTCTCAGAAAATTAATGAACATCCGATCTTCAAAAATCAAAATGTGTAATTTTGCAGAAACCTGGACTTTGATTAATTTAATCAATTAGTTATATCAAAATATACTTAATTATATTTTAAAAATGTAACTGGTTAAAAGACATTGATGCAGAAGTCAGGAAATCAGATGCATCACCAGAAAAGAAAAAGGAGTATTCGTTCAGCCAGTAACTTGTCAACCAACTTCTTAGTTTGAAAATAGCCTTTTATTCTGTTCAAAATAGTCTCAGAGTTTAAGCAAGACAAGCTGGGCTTTGGAATCGGCAATAATGGGGCCAGCAGCTTGTGAAAGGCAGAACGAGGGCTTCCTATTTTGGAAAACTATTTTCTAAATTTCACTCATGTGACTGTCTCCTCCTCCAATTCTTTGGGGAGACGGCGGGAAAGATTTAATCAGTTTCCTAGCCCTCTTTTATATATAAATTAGAGGTCACTACACATGTGTCAGTTGGGGCTCCCTTGTGAAGAACTGATAACTGTCCTTTAAGGAAGGTGTTGTGTATGACGACGGTGAGCAAAAGTGAGGCGACTGTTGCAGGGGATTGTTCAAGAATGACTCTCAAGATCAGACTCTAGGAACACACAAGACAAGGCTAATGATTTTAAAAGCAGGGAGCCATCAAGGCCAGAAGCTAATGCCCTTCTCATGACTAGGGAGTCACCGAGATTACTCAGGGTGCAGAGAGAAAGGTGTTCTTAGCTCAAGGACCTTGTGATTAATGTCAGGCACAGGATCCCACCTAGTCTGCTCTGATTTGAACTAGCAAAATATGAGGAGCAAAGAACCTAATTCTTGAACCCCATTAAGCCAGGGACAAGGCAAAAAAAAAAAAAAAAAAAAAAAAAAAAAAAAAAAAAAAAAAAAAAAAAAAAAAAAAAGAACAAAAAAAAACAAAAAAAAAAAAAACATGCGTTCATGCTGCTGGAGGGAGGAAGGACAGAAAATGCCTTCATGTCTTTGTTTGTCAGCAAAGAAGCTGAAGTGGTGAGGCTCCTGCTTATGTGTGGCTTCACACCACATGCCCCTGCCTTACATGTGGCTTCATATACATGCCCCTGCCTTACATGTGGCTTCATACCACACGCCCCTGCCTTACATGTGGCTTCATACCACATGCCCCTGCCTTACATGTGACTTCATACCACATGCCCCTGCCTTACATGTGGCTTCATACCACATGCCCCTGCCTTACATGTGGCTTCATATACATGCCCCTGCCTTACATGTGGCTTCATGCCACATGCCCCTGCCTTACATGTGGCTTCATATACATGCCCCTGCCTTATATGTGGCTTCATACCACATGCCCCTGCCTTACGTGTGGCATCATGCCACATGCACCTGCCTTACATGTGGCTTCATACACATGCCCCTGCCTCCCAGCCAAACCAAAAGCCTGGCCAGAGCCCAAATTCACAGAGCGCTTGAGAAATACAAAGGTCAGTTCTCCAAGAGCATAGTAGAGCCCAGCAATCGAGGATGGACACTGAGAACACATGAGGTCCACCTGCTTACTCTGCATCTATACAGACCTGTCCAGCAAGTCACCTAAAGCCTCAACGTCACAAGAAGGTGTATGATGTTTTAGGGCAAACATCACTTTTTGCAACAAAACTGGCATCATTTTCCTCTGAAGTTTGAATACGAAATTTTGCCCACAGTCTCAGTGTGTGATCACTGTTTCCAGCATTGTTTAGGAAATTTGTGAGACCTTTGGGAGGTAGAGCCACACTGGAAGAAACAGGTCACTGAGGGAAGGGTCTTGAGGTTTTATAGCTCTGTCCAACTTCCTTTTTCTCCCTACTTACTGCATGCGGCAATGAAACTAAATACTGGCACACCTGCCCTGCCATACTGGACCATACCCTGTTGAACTCTAAGTTTCTACTTAAGTTCCTTCTCATCAGGTACTTTGACCACAACAGGGAGAGAAATAACTGTTGCATTCTGTCTCCAAAGAGGGAAACTAGAGGACCCCTCATCAGCCAACTGCAGCATGAAGAGTTTGTTCTGCCTCTAATAAATAGACACACTACTGTATTAGACATGAGGAGAAAGCAACGCCAGTTCATATTTATAAATATGTTAAAATAATATACGGCCAGCAGGGATGGACTCAGGTGACGGCTCCATAGTCAAAGTGCTTGCCATACCAGCAAGAAGACCAGAGCTTGGAACTGCAGAGACAGTGTGAATGCTGGGTGAACGTGGTGGCCACCAGTAACTCCAGCTTCCCAAGGCAGAGACAGCGAATTCCCAAAGTCAGCTGGCTAGCAAGACAACCTTGTTGATCACCTCAAGATTTGATTGAGAAACCTTGCCTCAAATAATAACATCAAGAGGGATCAAGGAAGATTTCTGAAACTAACCTTGGGCCTCCACACACATGCAAACACACATGCACATAGGTATACATGCCATACACATGCACACAAAAAGAAGACAAGCAAAAGAAAAAGTTGCAGTGGCATTTTGTAACTGTCTTCTTCCCCTTGTTGTGCTTGTTCCCTTAGCCAGCATCTAGGCTGCCTCAGGTCCCCAAGACATCACGGTGATACACAGGTTTCCTATTGAGATTAGAGCTTTAGTGGGTTCCTATGTCACAGCCACCTGAGACATGCTGGAGGAAATCCAAAAATTCCAGACTCACTCCTCATTGTCCACCCCTTAGACCAGCAAGCTTAGATAAGAGAAAATCTGGAAAATATATGGCTAATAAAGAAACTGCCTGGCCCATTTGATTGGCCAGCCTTTAGGTGGGCGGAGTAGACAGAACAGGAAGAAGGAAGTGAGGTAGATGGCTCAGTCAGATGCCACGCCTCTCCTAAGTTAGTCAGACCACCGTGCCTCTCCAGAGAGAGATGCCAGATGCGATGAAGCTCCAGCCCAAGTTGGACGTATGCTAGAAACTAAACGGTAAGGCACCACTTCGTGGTGCTACACAGATTATTAGATATGGGTTAATCAAGATGTGAGTAAGAGGCTGAAAATAATGGGCCAGGCAGTGTTTAAAAGAATACAGTTTCCATGTAATTATTTTGGGGCATAAGCTAGCCGGTGGCCGGGAGCCGGGTGGGATGTAAAGCAGGCCTGCCCACAGCTCCACACTACATTGGCTTCAACCCCACAGCAGTCAGGGCAGAGAGGAAAGGGGAGGTAGAAGGAAAGGGGAGGAGCGTGTCAGGCAACCACAATCCCAGGGAAAGTTTAAAATTAATTTATCTTGTGATAATGTATTGACAGATTGGTTACTGGAAAGATATGGAGCCAGAAGACTCTGCAGAAACAGTGAGAACCAGAGGGAATGAGTCATTCGTCATGTTGACAGGATTGGAAGGAGACACCCTCTATCACCTTACAGTCAGGGCTTACAATGGAGCAGGATATGGGCCACCCAGCGGGGAAGTGAGTGCTACCACCAAGAGACACCGTAAGTGACCTGAGCTTTTGTGTGTTTTTGAAAAAAAAATGGAACATCTTTGCAGGCTTCTGAAAACCACATGATCAAAAGCGCACGAGGTGCATAACAAGCAGAGTGGAAAGGGAGTCTTGCTTCAGTGCTCCGATCTGAATTCCAAAATCAGCTCAAAAAATTTTGCATTCACAGTTTGTAAAGGTTATCATCCTGTGAAACAGGGCTAAGCGATTTTGACGCAGAGGGGAGATAAAAGGACTCAGGTTCAAAAGCTCAGTGGAGTAGCTATTAAAATGACACTCCTGGAGCAAAGCCCACCTCATCCGACTCCAGCTGGGGAAGCCTGTGGCACCAGCTGCCCACCAGACACAGCACAGAAATTCTCAGGACTGAAATGAAGAAGTGCTTTTTTGGCTTGTCAGTTCACTTCCCTTTTTGTCTTACAGCCCCAAGCGAGCCTCCTGGCAACCTCAGGTGGGAGCAGCAGGGGTCCCAGGTTTCCCTAGACTGGGAGCCAGTCAGACCCTTAGCCAATGAGTCTGAAGTCATGGGCTATAAGGTTAGTATCTGTTCGTTCTTTGATCATAAACACATCTCGAGAACTGTTACTGCAAGGGTGGCTCATGAAAGGGGCATCAAGAATCCTCTGATAACCATTTTTGTTTTCTTGATGGCCTTTTCTTCTTCACAGATGTGGTTTTTGAAGCTTGAATCGATGTATGTATTACAGATTGGGCCTCTTTCCCTCTTCCCCAGCCTCCATTCGCTCACCCATCCTTTTCCCATCGATCCTCTCTATCCCCTTAGGCCAGTTCTTCTCAACATTTCTAGTGCTGAGACCCTTCAACATGGTTTCTCATGCTGTGACCTCCAACCATGCAATTATTTCATTGCTACTTCATAACTGTAATTTTGCAATTGTTATAAACCATAACGTAAGCATCTGGTATGCAGAATATCTAATATGTGACCTCCGTGAAATGGTCACATATTAGATATCCTGCATACCAGATGCTCCCAAAAGGATCGAGACCCACTGATTGAAGACCACTGCCCTAGATGATGTTACTTCTCGTTTATTCTCATGTATACATGTATTGTTTTATATTTCTCTATAGAGGAATCTGTTTGGGTGGAAGAATCACCCCATCTCCTGACGTTCATATACTCAGAGTCTGGAACGTTTGGGTAAAAGTTCCATCCCAAGCCCCTCCCCTGGGAGTTGCCACAGTCCAGACTCCACCTCCGAGAAAGCCCATCAAACAATGACATGCCCCCCATGCTCAAGACCACTCCGACAGGGTATTTAAACTGCCCCCCCCCCCAGAACGAACATGTAGTTTTCCTATCTTCCTTCCCCAGGCTCCTCTCTGGGGAGCTGGAAGGCCACCCTGGAGTGTTGGTATCCATTAAACCTGGGCTTTTTCTAATTTGGTTTGATTTGGATTATTGCATCAGTGGGGAGGTTTATGAGGTGCAAAACCTTTTCAGAATCTATGAACCACAAGTGGGATTACAGATATAGTAGTTATCCTTCTGCAATTGACTTAAATTGCTTAACACATTTCTTTCCAATGGAATTCATTTTCCTGCAAATGACATAATGAAAAGAAAATTCCACTCTGTATACTTTCCTTATCCATTCTTTTGCAGTTGATCACCTAGGCTGGTTTCATAATTTATCTATCATGTATAGTATTGCAGTCACCAGCCCTGTGCAATTCCCTCTGAGATACCTCAACTTAGAAAACATCTTTTCATTAATTACTTAGGGCCATATAGCTGGGTTATGTGGAAGATCTTTTGATCGTACTGGGTTTATTTCTTAGCGTGAGTGCTTTCTGGTGGTATGTAAAGCAGCAGTCAAACTCAATTCCAAATATGCAAGGCATAGGAAAGAAATGATTAGAAAAAGCATTAATACCCTGAATTCAGATAAAAGCAATTCAAAAAATAGCCCTGTAGCACTTGGTGCCAAATGGAGGATCCTGGCCGTGCCTTTCCAACAAAATTCATTAGCAGATGACAAAAGCCTGGACTTCTAAGACTAAACAGGGTAATTTTCTGTTAAAAAAAAATAAAACAAAAGAAGAATAAAATGCTGGGTCAGCAAATTAAATAGGAAAGAGTCCATGGAGAGAGACATATGCTACAAAAGGCATGTTCCACAAGCATCTTGCCCATGTTTATAGGAGATCCGGGAGTAGGAACCTCTACTCAACCTGAGAAACAACTTTGTTTAAAAATATATATGACCTACTAACTTTTGGACCATATCATCAGATTTTAATATTAAACTCTGTACAGAATTACCAGTTGAATATTATTTATAATAGGTCTGAAAGTGTTTTTATTAATAATGGTGTTTAGACTGAAAACCATGATAGTATCAGCTTTCTATCAGAAATGATAAAATATTTTGTGCATGAAATAGCAAAAATCTGAAAGTTAACAACAGATACAGCGACAAATGCAATATCCATATATATATATATATATATATATATATATATATATATATATATATATATGTATGTATGGACGACTGTATATAGTGGTAAATACGACAGTGTTTCTTCACTGAATTTAATACTGATCACAGTCTTACACTGAAACATGCATACACATATGCAGATATGACTCAATTCTTCAGAAACATATAATTGCATCTTTAATGGGTAGATGGGTCTTTTTCTGGGTCATTTCATAAGCTCCCTCATTTCCATATCTCTCCCCAACAGATCACATCCTTCAAACTCATCCTTCAAGACAAATATGCTCTTCAACAGTAAGAGAAACAGTATTTTCAGAATGGTGACAGACCATTCAGAAACAAACACAACAGCATAAAAAAGTAGACAAATAGCCTTACGAACTAGAAAAGCAATGTAGAATTCTTTTTTTTAAACAAGTAATAAAATCATGTGATCACCAGGAAGGTTGGTGGCTTAGGTACCTCTCCAGTGAGCCTAAGTTCCAAATGATTAAAGAAACCATTTTAGGCAGGGTCTACAGCTCCCCAACAACTCTGAATCCTGTGTCATTTCAGTGGCTGTAAACACAATACCAGACTTAAAGAAGAAAGTACATTCGGACTTACATTTCGGCTGTACAGGAGAGGTTAAAGCAGGAACTTGAAACATCATATCCACAATTAAGACCAGAGAAAAATAAATGTGTAGTCCCTTGCTTGCTTTCTCTCAGGTACATTCCTTTCTATTACACTTCTATAATAGGAACCTCTGCCTAAGGAATAGTGCAGCCCTTAAATGGTTGGATCTTTCCACATCAATTATCAACCAAGAGAATCCCCCATCATAATGTCCATAGGCCAACTTGATCTTAATAATTCCTTATTGAGACTCTCTTCCCAGGTGATTGTGGCTGTGTCAAATTAGCAACGAAATTATCCAGCATCCCAGTGACACTGAACTCTTTGTTATCACTTCAGTCCACTGTGTCTGCAATTGTTCCACCCCAATACTCTATATGTGGTTTCCCAACAATAGGCAAGAACACTCATCCTCAACACCCTTAGGAGAGCTGAATAAATTCATTCAATTCATTCAAAATATTTTCAATCCAGCCAGAAATATCTCATGCAGTTATTCATCTATGGGTCTTACAAAACAACATGTGTTTTTTCAGCATGACTTTCCCATGTGTTGTGATATGACAGACAGAGATCATTTGTTTCTAAATCAGACAGACTTCAGTTCAAATCCTACTTGCATAATTTTGAATACATTTCTTAACCTCCCTGAATTCCATTTTTTATTCAGTCAAAACTGGTAAAAATGGAATTAGCAATATATGTGTTACAGTATTATTTTAAGAATTAGATAATTTGCACAAAATAATTTTATGTTTAGTAGCATATATTGAAAAATTGATGCTATTATTTTTCTACTGAGGAGATTACCTGATTAGGTGAGAAACATTAAATATGTTAACAAAGAAAAGTGAGAATTCCTGTTTTCTCATGGTGAAGACATCTCTTTGGAATACCTTCTTTCTGGGTAGAGCCTCCAACATAGCTCATCTTAGTCGTATAAACACACGAAAGTAGGTCTACATTGCAAGATGTTATTTTTGTTTTCATTTTCTTGAAGGAGTTCCACACCCTTATCCCTGAGACAGAAGAGTTGACTAAATGACATACAGAGCCAGCCCTTATTAGAACCTCTGCTAGTGGAATAGTGCTCAAGATAATGGTGGACGCAAAGGGTCCCTTGATAAGAAGGCTTCACAGTGTTCAGTGGTCTTAGTGCAGGGTTCTCCTGACACAGGCACCATAAAACAGGAATGTAGTTAGAAACCACAGCTGAGAAGATAAACAGAGATGTAACCCAGAGAACACACACTTGGAATATGGCTCTGAGGAGTAATGTAGTCCAGGCAATGGTCTCCGGGCAGTGGTTAGACATCTATCCGTGTCATTGTAGGGAAGACATAAACACTTAACTGTCACTCAGGTGGTGTGGAAAGCATCACCTCTTAGGTTATTCCAACTGGATTCCAGAAATCCTGCCGCCAGGTCAAGAGTAACACCAGTGTCTTGGTACACTACCTACATCTCAGTACTCACGGAAGATCTACGGAATAGAACAGAGCACAGCAGACATTTCTTTTCCCACGTGGTCATCTAGGCCGTTCTGATCTAGTAAAGCAGAAGCTGCTCCTGGTGTTCTTTCAAAATTCAAAACAGAGGTGCCTTGTTATTCGAGGAAGTTGAGAGGGGGTTTGCTTTTGCTTGTACAAAGTCCTCCTCCTCCCTAGAGTAGGTGCCCACTCAGAGAAGACACAGGTTGTCAGAAAGAATTCAAGACAAGAGCCTCGGGCTGCAAACCAGGAGGCAAATGTTTACAGAGTCTAACCTACACCTGAAAGATCTTCTTTTCTAGATTAAAGTTCCCTTTCCTGGGTTTCTTCTCTCTACCTTCCCTTCTATCTAGGAAGAGTAGATATTAATTAGGTGAAAGGTTACTGATTATCAAATGGTCCTTTCATATACCTGGAGATTTTCCTTTGCTTATGACAGTTTAGTGGTCAACTAAGACTTTCTATGGCCTGGGAGTTATGTGCACCAAGAGTTATTTTACATCCTATGCAATGGAAACACTCACGCCCACACTTGTCCATTTCTTCAGGAGTTTATGAGTCAATGAACATGACACTCTATGGCTTCGATTCCCTACATTTTTATCTTTCTTTCATTCTATATCCATTCCAATTAAAAAACTCTACCTCTTGCCTGTTTGACAGTGTAGAGCCTCATAGAATGGTATGCTTAGGAAAAGTACACAGTGTCATTATGCCATCTACATTTGATTATATTAAATATTGTTTAGAACAAAGTTTCTTTTTTAAAACATAAAATAGAAATAACTCAAGTATTATATAGATGGAGACTTATGTAGAAACGTTGGGGAGATGGGTGTGGTACTTAGTTTCTTATTGTAATAAAGATCACGATCAGAGCATCTTGCTAAGGAGAGTGTTCCCTTTGGCTTACACATCCATATTATAGTCTGTCATTGAAGAGAGCCAGGACAGGAGGCAGGAAGTGAGTCAGACCCATCCACAGAAATAAGCAGCTGTCTGGTTTGCCCATCAAGGCCTGCTCAGTTTCCCTTTTTATACAGCTGAGGACAACATGCCCAGAAGTGGAACTGCCCAGAGTAAGATAAATTCTCCTGTATCAACCATCAATCAAGGAAATGCCCCATTGACTTGCTTATGGTTCACTCTGATGTCGTCACCCTCTCAAGTGAGGTTCTCTACTCAAATATAGCCTGTATCAAGTTGACATTTAGCAACTAGTACAGCATGTGAGGAAGGAGGGAGTGCCCACAAGTGTCAGCAAGAAGTGAGTTCTAAAGTTCTGTTACATACGCCACAGCCAGTTGTACTCGTACTTAAAAACTTGCCTTTAAAAAGTTTCTGGAAGTTTCTCTTTGCTTTTGAAACAATCTTGTTGAGCATCCTATGCTGACCTTGTTTCGTTCACCTAGTCCAACTCCTAATACTCACAACATCCCAGCTACGGGGATACAGGCATGCATGACTATGCTCAGCTGCTCATCTACCTGCCATTTGTCTTGCTTCATCTACCTTCTTATCCCTGGAGGTTCGTAATGCTTAACCCATACCATTGGGCCCATCAACTTTTCCCAAGATACGAAGCTGAGAAATGGCCTTCCCCTTGACAGGATGCCAACTTCTCAGGGGCATCTGTAGACATCACCAATACATTTTCATTGTATTTTCTGCATACTGACCTAATACCACCGTGTGCTTAGAAAACAGCCATTTCCTTTTAAGAATAGCAGTACCAGGCCAGCAAAATAGTGCAGCAGCAAATGGGCTTGTGGTCAAGACTATCAACCTCAGTTCTACCCCTGGGACCCACGTGCTGGAAGGAAAGAACCAACTTCTCGGGTTGACATCTGACTTCCACACGTGTACCATATGTGCCTGCAAGTACACGCACACACGTGTAGACAAGAAATAAATGAAATGCAATCAGTTTTTAAATCAGTAACAATACCAAGTAAAATTTTATTAGAATCATATATTTGGATAATCTAATACTCTTGTTTGTTTCTTAATAAGAATTTGAAACTCATCTTGACATACAGTAGGCAATGTGTTTTATGAATAAAGATAGCTGTCAGTGTAACTGCCAATCTAGAAATGCCCAGATTGTTGAAGATTCCCAAGGCTCCTCAGTGTCAGTAACTAGTTTTGCCATGTCTTTATAATTCTTTAGTCTTTTTACATTTCTTATTCATTTTTCTAAATCAGGTCTTCCAGCTAGGTCAAGATGCTCCAAAGTGCTGAAGATTAACCATTGGTTTAGTTGACTTTTTATTTAGCAGATGTCTTTGCTGGTGTGTATTACTTCTTTGTACGCACCAATAAAAGCCACACTCAATTTCAGAGTCTTTCTGAGTCTACTAGCTGATTTTAATGTATTTTTGCTGTTTCTACCTTCTGTTCCTAAATCTCACCCTGACCCACAAGTTTTCCTCCATCTCTATACATTATAGCAATGTGAGATATGCATTGTTGGTTGCAGTTTTCACTGTCATAAAAACTGTAATATATTGAACCACATTAACCGTGTCTTCGGAAATAACCACTCCTCTGCCATTCCTTACCAAGCTACATACATCTCCAATCTCATAAATTTGATTTCTAATCACTACATGCAGATGATAAGATTGTAATTCATAACTATGTTACACAGTCAAAATCAGAATAATTAATTTTGATAAATTGTGATTTTTGAGCCTAAAGGAACCCCTGTAGCCATCTCCCAGAACTCACTAAATCTAAGCAATTATTCTGTGCATTGCTGTTCTCGCACTAGAGCACACTCCACCCTTGGTTGTACTGCATATTTATCTCTGTCATTAGATTGCATCAAAAAGCTAAGCACCTATGGTTTTTCTGACAGATATGACTTAAGCGTGGTGCTGGGTCATATAAGGACATAGAAATGTGCACACCATTTTGAATGTCTATTCAAGCTATACCATCTTTTTCCAGAAAGAATTTATGTACATAGAACTATAGACTATTAGATACTCAAACAGGCAGTTTCCTACAGACCCAGAAACAAATTCCGATCTGAGAATGGATGGAATGTGTGTAACATAAAAGCAAAGAAAGAATCACGTCACTTCACACATCAGCATATAAAATATTCCCTTGGAGCTTGCTCTGGTGGCATATGCATTAATTCCAGCACCTAGAGGAGGAGGCAGCCAGAACTCTGTGAGTTCACGACCATCCTGTTTACATAGTGAGTCCCAGGCTAACAAAGGCTAAATAGTGGGACCCTGACTCAAAAATCCAAATCAATCATAAAATGCTGTTTTGAGGTCTGAGAGATGATTCAGTCAGTAAAGTGCCACACAAACGTGGGGACCTCAGTTAGATTCTGAGAACCCACTGAAAAAGCCAGGCATCTGAGGAGGTGGGCCTTGGGTCAAGCAGCCCCTCTGAACATGTGAGCCTGTGGTCCTGTGAAATTCTGTGTTTAAAAAACATGGTGGACAGCTCTTGAGAAATAACAACCCCAGGCTGGCCTGTGGGTTCTGCACTCACATACACACAAACCTGCACACCTCCCACCCACGATTCTGCTTTTCTGGGGTTTACACTGCTGTATGCTAGCTCACACCCAAAACATGTTTTTTTATGTGAACACTGTGGTGTGTGCCTGTGTGCATGTGTGTGTGTGTGTGTGTGTGTGTGTGTGTGTGTGTCTGTGAGTGATTTATCTTGCTTCAAGCATATGAAATTAAAACACCATTCCACTGGCAGTCAAAAATGGTAGTAATAGGAATGACTTTCTCTTACTGAGCTTGTAGGCTCCAGAACTCATGCTCAATTCTTTTCATACACTCTTGCCCCTTTAATTCACTTAACAAGATCATGAAATAAGAGATATTATTTCCACAAGCAAAAGAATGGATTAAGGTTAGGAAAGGTGAATAATTTACCCAGTCAGGAAGCTGTGGGCGATTGGCTTGGTTTGGTTTCAAAGAAGACTGTTTTGAACCCACATTTGCATAATGACTGAGCCTATGCTAGTCCCATTAGGCAAAGGAATCATAACACCAATAATTATGAAAATGAATAAAAACAATGAAAATAAATTAAAATGCACTTAATGTATCTTAGCTGCTGTTGTGTGGCTGTTATGCCCCTCCAATTATACTAAACTATTATTGGAGGCAAAAGCATAAGAAAAGCATTGCATAGCAGATAGTTAGAAAGTGATCAATGCACTAATACCAGCCTCTAAGGAAATTCCTGAACTAACTAGCCACAACCTTCTCTAACGATTTCCCTGCTTCTGCAGCCTCGGTTGTGCAGCAGCACAGATAATATTGTGTGCAGACTTGTGTATCTGTTCTCCATGCCGTATTTTTAATTATGCAATTATGGACACATGTCAAAAAATGTTAACTCTGCAACCCACTCTCATCCAAAAACCAACAGTCTGTGAATTCTGATAAAATGGGAAATGAAGTTTTGATTCTGACTGTCATTTATTAGATGGTTTTATTTTAAATGTTCAGCCATGTTTTTCTTTACACCTTTCCATCCGAGGAGCTTCCGAGCCATTCTGTGCACTGTACTATCTCCAGGCATGCATTATGTTATAGTACACAGCACCCCCAATTTCACTGATAACTGTGTCTCTGATATTCAAGGATGTGTTGTGAACCTGGGGAACATGAGCTTGTGTTCTGTACACCACCCTCTTTGAGGACCAGGCTCCAACTTTTACTCATGACTGGCTTCCTGTCTGCTTCTATAATCTTATTTCTCTTGCTCTTGTTTTGCCATGTGTTCTCTCATTGCATGGATACCATTATTTCTTACTATTTAAGAGGTTTTGGGTTTGTTTTATTCTTTTCTACTTTTTTTGTCTTTTCTACTTTTATTCTTCTCTATTTTCATATCTGAAAATCTTCATCTGGTAAGTTCTGTATTTATTTTCGATTTTTTTTTGAGACAGATTTTGGCAAAGTAGCTCAGGATGGTTTTGAACTAAGGACAATCTTTCTGCAGCACTTTCAAGTACTCAGCTTACTGGTATGAGCCACCATGTCTGCTTCCAGTTTCCCTTCAAACACTTAGCTTAGGCACGGCCTCTTCCATAAAGTCTTCCCTTAGTCTCTAGACAGATCACGTTCCCTTTCTACATTGCTATTGCCCCATCTACTCTTCCATCACAGGTGTGTTATGACTGCAGCACATTTGCCTATGCATCAAAACTGTGGAGCCCTGTGCCTAGCTCAGAGTGCTATATGTACTCGGCAGTCAATAAACATTTGCAGTATTCAATTGAATAACAAATCATTCAAGTCTCTATTATTGTTTACAGGTTTTTTATAGGCAAGAGGGTCACAGTAAATTTCAAGTTATTGAAACACAGAAACCTCAAGCTGTAGTACCTCTCCCCGAGGCTGGAGTCTACATTATTGAAGTTCGAGCACACAGTGAAGGAGGGGATGGAACAGCTAGCACCCAAATTAGGGTACCTTCATATTCAGGTAAGTCTGACACAGCAGGCTCAATCTGATGGACTTCACCAATGCAGTAAGGTCTAAATCTACTTGACATTGAAAGGTAGATGGCAGAATTCAAAAATATTTGAGGGCTTTCTCTCCCTTGAATTCCATACCATTCTGCAATTAGCATAAATAATACCTACAACCTAGAAAGCAGGTGGTGTTTACATCAGGATGTTCTTCTTATAAAATTCTTTGCCAGACCTGGGCTAAGCTGTACCTGGCCACTTGGGTTTGAAAGTGTGTTTATACAGATACTAGTTTTTTACATACCTGCTTCTCTGTTATCATGATCGTCCTATGAAATAAGAGGGAACTTATAGGAAGTAGTTTAAAATTAAAAATGAATATTTATTGGCTTCTCAACCAATGACATATTGTGGTTGTCAATTTTATTATTAGCACTTAATAGTTGATTGCATGTATTACTTATTGGTCAGCAATTCCCAACTTCCAAGTACATGCCTAGTGATATCATAGAAGGCTCTACACGTGGCTTACCTTATTAATATACTCGTCATATAGAGCCAGACCAGAGGCACTGTTTGCGGCTCTATTTTGGTGTTATAAAATGAGATTGATAGTAACTATAGCTGAGCAAAGGACAGCCCTGAATCTTAAGGAAAAACTTGACACAGCACTGATTAATCCTGATTGGTCAATGAAAGCTTCCAGAACGACAGAGCATGACTGACAAGGGCCTTGCATCCAGCTCAGCGTCAGTTTCTCCCTTTGAAAGGCTGTACTGAAGATTTATTTCTTTTAAAAAAATTAAGATTGAAAATAAGCAGAATGCATTGTGTGTGTGCATGAAATTACTAGACCAAGAATAAAAATGTTGCACTTAAAAAAATAAAATGCCTTATATTTAAAGGAAAATCTAGTGCCTTATGTTTAAGGGAAAGGGCATATCAGGTCTTCAGTAATCATCTCAAATTTCCTCAAATCACTGAGGGAAAATACAAACTGAGAGATGATAGGCAGAGAGATAGATAGATAGATGATTGATAGATGATAGCTAGATAGATGATGGATAGCTTCATAAGTAAAATAAGCAACAAATAGTTGTGCAAAAATGATTTAAAAATCCACTAATCTGAATATATATATATATATATATATATATTCAAAAGTTACTATAAAATGAAAAAAAAAACCCAACCAAGTGTGGTGGTGTACATCTTTAGTCCTAGCAGTCAGGAGACAGAGGCAGTCAGATCCCTGAGTTCAAGGCCAGACTGATCCACAGTCCAGGAGAGCCAGGCCTGCACAGAGAAACTTTATCTCAAAAAATTAAAATAAACAGAAAACCATAAAATAAAAGACATTCATAAAATGAGGGGGGATCTCTCTTTCTAGTATAACTACATGAAAATGTCTAAAAATTAATATACCTTGAAATCACACAAAAAGTTTTCTTCAAAATTAAAAGATTAAAAAAGCCTCCTTTTCCGTATTGGTAAGCTTCTCTTAACAACATTACAAGTATTTGCTGACCTTCATCCTGTTCCTGATATCCTGATATTACAAAAGATGTTTTCCATTTTAGGTCCTCCCACTGCGTGTGTGTGTGTGTGTGTGTGTGTGTGTGTGTGTGTGTGTGTGTTTGTGTACACAGACACATCTGTGTGTGTTTCTATGTGTCTGTGCATGTCTATGTGTATATTTATGTGTATATTTTGGTATGTGTATGTGTGTGTGTACATGTAGAAACCAAGGTTGAGGTCGAGCATCTTCCTCTACTGCTCTCTGTGTCAGTCTGAGTTCTATTTCTGCGAAGAGACACATTGACCAAGGCTAGTCTTATAAAAGAAAGCCCGTAATTGGGACCTGCTTACAGGTTTAGAAGTTTTGTTCATTATCGCCATGGCAGGGAGCATGGTGTCACACAGGCAGACATGTTGCTAGAAAAGTTGAGAATTCTATATCCAAATCCACAGGCAGCAGGAAGAGAGAGAGACAAGTGTGGGCTTGGGACCTTGAGATATCAAAGCCAACCTAGAGTGACACACTTCCCAATAAGACCATACCTAGTCCAACAAGGTGCCACCTCCTTGTTGCTTCAAAAGTCCCACACACTGGCGACCAGACATTCAAATCTATGAGCCTATGGGGGCCTTCTTATTCAAACCATCACATACCACATGCTCCAACTTTTCTATGTATTGCTTGATAATTTCATATATATAAGAAACATATATGAAATATATATGTATATTGAAGTTTTTTCACATCCAGCTCCCACTCTCCCTTTTCTAACTCCTCCATTAGCCTACACATCTAGTATTCCAACCCAACTTTGGGTGCTCTTTTTCAAAACTCACTGAGTCCACTTAGTACTGCAAGGTTGGATAAGAGTGTGGGATCATCTACAGAAGAATGGGGAGGCTTAGCAGGGACTGCATCTCTGAAGAAATTAGACTCTCACTCAGCCAATAGAGATCATTGCAGAAGACTGGGAAGAGAGATTGGAAGGGCCACACTGTGGATAACTATTGAAAAACAATGCATTCCAGACATGACAGCATCATTTCTCACATGAACCTTTAGCCAGACTGGCTCATCACTGCTTCTCACCGAGTTCCACAGCATCCACCTCTATAGCCATACAGGATTAAAATCACAGACACATCCCGCCATAAGTGTGCTTTCATATGTGTGCTAGAGATCTGAACTTAGTACCTCATGCTTGTGTTCCAAGGTATTAACCGTCTGGGTCATTCCCCATCTACCACAGCTTCTTTTGAGTTAAGAATTTCATTATGCTGAGTCTGAGATGTTCCTTTTCACTCAAATACAGATTCTGTTGAGTCATTTGAACAGTTTGGAAATATTTACACAGATTTTGTTTTCACATTTATATTTTAACTAACTTGTAATATCTATGAAATAACAATTTTTATGTTGTAGTTAATAGCATTTGGGCAATTACCAGCTTCTAAATTTCAATAAAGTGAAATCTCATAATTATATCTAACTTAGCCCCATAAAACCTAACTGAGGCTTGGTTTCATTCTTATATTGTCAAAAACAAATGCTTGAGAAGTTGAAATGGCTTGTTCAAGTCAAACAGCAGGACAGCTTCACAGATGAGGTAGATCTTATCCCCCAATACTATTGCTTTGTGCTTGGGTTTCTCTCTTGTTTATTTGGCTGTGTTAATATAATATATCTAATTAGTGGGTTTGATTTAGAACTTGAGAGGTAGACTTTACTCAGCATCTTTAAAGAGGACTATACAGGATCATCAATACTATTTCCAAATTAATTAAAGATGTGTGGGCATGCTTTAGTTAGTCCAAATGCGCATGCTACTCCATCGAGGTCTCTCATCTAAATTACTTTCCTTGTCATAATTCAAATGTGGCTATGAACTTTGTAATCAATACATTTTTCACAATAGGAAAATAATTACTCAAAATTCTTCAAAATTTTAATGATCTTTACTATTGCATTAGTAAAAAAACTGACAAAGAAATGAAGACTTACCTTCTGTGTGGGTGTGGATGCGTGGATGTTTGTACGTGTGATTTATCAGGAAAGTTATTCTTTTGCACTGATGTATGTTGGGAATAATTAAAGTTCGCTATCTTTAACAGCAACAAAAATGCTCCGTTTTGTCATTGTGCTCATCTGCTCATCTGACTAGCAAAGGTAGCTTGTAAGCAGATTTTAAGATTGAGGTAATTGTTTGAATTCTTATTATTATGTTTATACCCAGAGTCAGTCACTGGATAATTTTTGTCAACTAAATATATTGTAGAGTCACTTGGAAAAATAGTGTTAATGAAGACTTGTTCAGATCAGGTTGTCCTGTAAGTATGTCTGTGGGGGACAGTCATGGTTGCAATGATTGGTGTGGAAAGACTCAGCCTATTGGGTACAGCAGCATATCCTAGACAGAGATCCTGGACTCTGTAGAAGAGGTATGATGTGACAAGTAGGCACACTGCACTTACTTCGCTCTTAACTGTGAATGTGGTATGGTAGCTGTATCAGGTTGCTGCCACCTTGACTTCTCTGCAACAGTGACCTGTAGTCTAGACATGTAAGCCAAAATAAATAAAACCATTTCTTCCCTAAATTGCCTTTTGTCAGAATGATTTTATCACAGCAACAAGAACGGAAACTGAGTCACTGTTTTGAGACACAATCCAGGAGAGCATCTGGACCTACAAATCGCCAGCTCAGTATCTAAACCATATCCATCGTCTTTTGTTTTCTTTATTCTTTCATTTTTAGGTTATAATATAATTACATTTCTCCCTTACCTTTATTCCCTCCAGACCTTCCCTTATACCCCTCCTTGTCCTTCAAATTCATGAACTCTTTTCTTTTTCACTAATTGTTGAGCAATACTTTTTCTCATCTGCAACAGGAGGACCACATAGGAATGTTACAAGGATCAAGAAAGATAGTATATGTTAAGGACTTTTTACTATGCTTGACATACAAGGAGTAGTTATGTCAACGACTCTGATATTTCAGTATTCTTCTTGCTTGAAGAACCCTTCCTAAATTTACTGTCTTAAAATGGTTCTTAGTTTAAGAGCATATGGTGCTTTTAAACCACTTTAGACCAATCAACTAAGACCATGTAGTTCGATCCATTAAATTGCATATGATGATTTGATTTCACAAAAGAACTTCCTCTAAATGTAAGAATGCTAGATATGTTTGCCTTTTTGCCAACTTTGAAATGAGGATCTAAACAACCAAACACATGAATATAAAAAAATTATTAAATTTTGTTATTTATGGAATATTTTGAATTCTTGTCAAATCACACTTTTCCTAATTATTTTTGTTTCAGTTATTGAACTGTTGATTCTCTACAACAATAATTTCATTCCCATACTTTGACCTTAAAATACTTCCTACCTGTGCACCGCTAGTGGAAATCACCCATTCTCATTGCTAGATTTGTTTGTTAGAAATGGTTCAGCTTTTCAACACATTTTGCAGACCTCCTTTTGGAGGCAGAGACTTCAGACACTGCCTTATTTTATAGCAGAACAAAGCCTGGGACAGAAGACCAACCTAAGAATGTTTCTGAGAAACTGGCTTCATTGGAGGCTTCTCTTTTGTTCACAGGTGGGAAAATCACGAGCGCTCAGTCAACCCTGCACTCTCTCTCCAAGTGGTCCTCAGTAACACTGTTCTTGGCTTTGATGCTTCCTTCCAGTTCCTGGTGAAAGCTGCTCATGGAGTTTGCTTTTCTTTGCTTTAGCTTGAGAAAGCAGCAGTGGACAGAGCGCAGAGAGAGCGGAGACCCAGGATCCTGAGAAATGCTTTGAACGTATGGGACTACAGACCGTGCACTTTTGGGAACTGGGGGGAGAATATGAGTTACCCATCAGGTTTCTCTTTGAATTTTGTAAATGGAGAGGACAGTTCTTGGTCCAATAAAAATATGCAGATTGTATGTAATGAAATTTTGTAAGCAAAGGTAATTTCTGTCAGATGTATTCTTAATTTTTTTAATATGTTGGAATTTGACTTTTTATTTGGGGACTGAATGCCATCCATTGGTTACAGAGGTGGCTGTTATCAGCCTACACAAAAGCAAATGCAAACCCAAGAAGGTAACATGTTCTCAAGACTCTGAGTCTGGTGTTTTCTTAACTTCCCATCAGATCACTGCTTCGACACCAAGCCAGCAGAAAATATGAAAACTTGCTTCAGTTATTGGGGTCCTTGATAAGGTAAATTCATAAAAGAATTCTAAAAAACTATGGTATGACTGAATAGCAAAATAGCAACTTTTATTAATAGGTGATTCTACATGCGCCCAGAGAGTAAGGTATTAAGGTAGGAATTTACATTAGTGGAAGTTAAATAGAAAGTGAGTCCAAATTGATTTCTTGTTTCCCATTGAGTGACATGTGACCTAATAGCAAATACAGTCCATGTTTAATGCCAAAATAGAGTTTGACATCACAGAAATAGTGCCTGCTGAGAACTGCGATGACAAACGCCACAGGTGCAAACATAAATGGGAGAAGAGCATGCGGCAGAAATGTGCCTCTTCTCTACCCACTGTCAAAATGGAGATGGAATTGAGTCCCAGGCTCTATTCTTATTGCAAATGATTTTAAAGACAGTTGGTGGAAAAAGTAATGAAGCAAATGATTCAGACAAAAATATCTAAGCTTTTAGATACTGCTGAATATCATATGACACTTAAAAATGCTTCCCAACTACTGTGTAATAAAGAGGTTCTACTAGGTTCAATGATGTTCTAAAAGCTGAGCTGTGGAAACATGGCATTGCCACAGGGCTTCAGCTAGTCTAGCCAAAGTCTGCATTGCTGGATTCCATGCCTTCAGAGACAATCCCATTAACAAATTTAAGGATTCAGATTCAACCTAAGAGATAGTTTACAGAAAAGCTAAGTGAGATATTCTTACTTCATGATCCATAGGACAAAGAACGCAATGATACACAAGGGTGGGTATCACATCTATGAAGATTCCAGAAAGAATACTTATAGTAACCTCACTTTCCAGAAAAACCCTGAGATGCTGGCTATTTGAGCAATGCTCATATGAGGACGAAAGTTAGATTCTATTGCTCTGACTTAACATCGTCTAAGTAACTTTGTATGCATCATGAATAACAAAAAAAGGAAGGAAGGAAGGAAGGAAGGAAGGAAGGAAGGAAGGAAGGAAGGAAGGAAGGAAGGAAGGGAGAGAGAGAGATAGAGAGAGAGAAAGAGGAAGGAATGAAGGAAGGAAGGAAGGAAGGAAGGAAGGAAGGAAGGAAGGAAGGAAGGAAGGAAGGAAAGAAAGAAAGGAAGGAAGGAAGGAAGGAAGGAAGGAAGGAAGGAAGGAAGAAAGAGAGAAAGAAAGAAAGAGAAAATACTCAATGATGCTTGGGGTGTCTAGCCTGAAAATCCTCAAAGTGTTTTCAGATTGCAGTGTGACGGTATGCCAGTTATTCATATTTTCTTTGGATAAAAGTGTATCCCAGACAGCTCTAAGTAAAGGAAAGACAATGTGAAAGATTGTTTTAGTCAACAGACTGTTACAGTAAATACTAAGACAGTGACCATTCAAGCCTAAGAATAATAAAACCACGTGGCCTTTCTCATGTGCCTCCTGGGGAATAGGAGAGGCTGAATTTCACCAATATAAAGCAAAAGATGAATTTCCCCAAGAATGGTGTCACTTGCAGAAACAAATCATGCATCTGAAAAAGTGTAGAATGGTATTTTTTTAAAAAAAATATGTTTTTAATATTTGAATTGAGACATTTTCTTCATTTATTATTGACGTTTTCTTCTAGACTTACTGAAGAACTTTAAGAATCAACTTCTTAACTAAATCCTCCTAAAATAAAACCTAGAAAATAAAAATGTCACAACATGGCAGATTCTGATTAATCAACATTCCCAAATCACTGGTGCATCTCTACCCAAATATCCAGATCCAGAGCATCTGATGCCACAATTTCGCACAAGTCAGAGATGTGGGATGTTTTTACTCAACATGCACAAAATATGCATTTTGCATCATGAACCTATTTAAAATAAAACAGGTTTTCACTGTATCTGTGTTTCTGTATCCATATTTGTTATTTTGTAGCAACCAGACAGCATTCTTATCAAGGAGTATTATTTTTCAACAACAGTACTGAGAAAGCTTTTTCTCTGGTGGAATGGAGTCTTAAATCACTACAGAGACTGTAATTTTTATAGCACCCATTGAACCATAAAAAAACAGCACTCCTTATCATGAGACATTTCATGACAGCAAATGTTTTGCATATGTAACTGAAGGTACTATGGACTCTGTGTCAAACCATTAGATATATTGTATACAATCTGTATATATACTATATATAATGGTATATATCATGTGGAAGACACAGTATGATAATAGTTCTGTGTACTGTTCTTGTAACATTAGATCTTTTTAATAAATAATTCATTTTTATTGACTTTTATCTTCTCTCCTGTCAACTATATGAATGGCAATATGTCAAGCAGGCCACAAAATGGCTATGTTTATAGTGATGGCTTCATTTGGAAAATAATGTTTGTTAAAGTTTTACACGTTATTATTTTGGTTTCAAAATTCTCTATGAGGTCTGAGGAGCTGGCACATCAGGTAAAGGTACCTGGCATCAAGCCTAAAGAACTCCTTCGTGTCGCCCTAACCTACACACACTTACACACATAAATAAATAAAAATAAATAAATAAATAATATACATACTAAAATGTAACTTTGAAAATCTCCATAGATATCTATCTTAACCCCAACTGGGCAATCTATAGAGATGTAAAAGACCAAAACAAAACAAAAAGAAGTAGAAACGGATTAAAATCAGGGTCAAACTCAGGAACTGTTCCTTCTCGAACCAGCAGGCTCTATGGAACAGGTGGGTAGAGTGTATGTTAAAAACATTCACCGGCTTTTTGGGTTAGCAAGTCAGTCATAGTCTGTGCTAGGTACAATTGGCACAGGTATTTGTTTGCTCTTTCATGCCTTCTTAGCAGCATTTCTT
The DNA here is from genome assembly GCF_903992535.2 of Arvicola amphibius. NCBI lineage: Eukaryota > Metazoa > Chordata > Mammalia > Rodentia > Cricetidae > Arvicola > Arvicola amphibius. The sequence continues at coordinate 79,176,421 of NC_052049.1, read as the reverse complement.
CACGTCTACTTTCCCAATAATCATACGGTTGTTTACTTACAGACATTTCTCTTCTATCTAACTCTAGCCTCATGCAGAGGGGAGTATATTATATCCACTTTGAGAATTTTCTCACTGGTGCTTAGCATAATATGCAGATTACTTAACAAGTGAACAGTAAGTTAGATGAATATAAAATTGACTTAAGATTGCCTGGAGAACAGGCTTCCCACATCTGGATCATCATCAACTCACCTGAGATGCTACAACCCTGTGTACCCATTCAGTGGTTCACAGATGAGAGAAGCTATTTTAAAATACTGTCAAACACAAAATAGTACAAGTCTACTAAGAAGACAATGGCAATATTTAGTAATTTGATATATGGATTTCCTCTGACCTAAGAACAGTAACTAGAGAAAAGAGGAGGTGAATAAGGTAGAGAAAACAGAAGAGAGAGGGAGGAAATAAATAAAAAAGAAATAACAGAATTTCAATAATAAAGGTTTAAGGATGCTGTGTAGTAGAGTGCTTGCCTAACATGCACAGAACCTTCGATCTGTTTCCCAGCATAAAGATAGTGTGAGAAACAAGAATAAAGATAATCAGATGTTGAGTTACTAGATAAAATGCTAAGAAAAGCTTACCCGGTGGTGTTCATATCACTGAAAGAGACACTGAGCCAGGAGATAGATCAGGAAAGAAGAGAAGGGGGAAGGGAGGGAGGGGATGGAGCAGAGGGAAGGATATAAACTATCTCTAATATCTGTTGAAATTCAACATGAATGTGATTAACTTTTTTCATTTTTATTTTGAAAGAAATACTGGATGAAAGATTTTTAAATATTGAATAATATCACAAGACTGGATCCAGACTGAACCTTAATGTGAGGTATTCAGCTATACAATAGATACATTTCTTCCACAAATAAATGTCACACAGAGGTAAAATGGGAAGTGATCTGCTGTATATTAAAGAGTGACATCTGCTGGACACAGTATGGGTACTTCTTGGGGTCCTGATTCTCAAAGACTGACTCACTAAGAAGGGAACCTTTGAAAATATGGAGGAAATTTGAGTACGAGCTAAGTATTGAATAGAGAGGAAAATTATCAGTATCTCTAACAAGTTTTTAGTATTTATCAGTTAGAGATATCTTAAGGTATGTGTAGGTAAATTATATATATATATATATATATATATATATATATATATATAATTATATGATTCTGGAATTTTCCTCATGAAAATCAAGTAAATTAAATCAGCTTTGGGGTGAAATATATGAAAGACTATCAGACTGTTTATAATCACTAAAGGTAAGTAATGAATTTAAAACATGTAGTATTCTATTAGTGTGTGATTAATAGTAAGAAGGCAGGATGTAGAGGCGGGGTCAGAACAGGAAAATTCTGGGAAGAGGAAAGGATCAGTCTGCAATCATTACCCAGACACAGAGGAAGTAAGATGAGAATGCCTTACTGATAAAGGGTACCAACTCACGTGTCTAACACAGACAAGAATTATGGGTTCAGATGTAAGAGTTAGTTAAAAAGAAGCCTAAGCTATTGACCAATCAGCATATTATTAAACCAATATAAATGACAAATCTTTCTAGGGTACAAATGTCCCACAGCACTGCTGCTTTCATGTGTAATAGGAACCAACTGTGAAACAGTCACCAAACCTTGGTAGGAAACAGAGATCTCATGTCTTGGCTTTCAGTGACTTGACAAACTGACAGGCCCTGCCTATAGATAAGTTTTATATAAAAAAACTAATACCAAATAAAAGTGATCTGAATCTTCTATGTACTTGATTCTTTTTAAAAAAAAGAAATATAATTTTTCTCCTTACAAAAACATTATAGCATGTCACCTTGGTAGTTATTGTTTTATTTTCTGGTTATTACATCATGGTGAAATATACACCTTTATCTTTGTAATGCATGTAATTAATGACTCATAGTCATGCATGAATATGTTTTGTATCATATTTTATTAGATGAATCAAAATAAAATTCCCGGAATAGCTATTTTCTCTGAGCACAGAAAACTGAGCCTGCAGTTTGTAGTAATTAGTCGCTATGAAAGAATTCCATAGTCCACATTATATCAACAGTGACCAGGTGTCATATACACTTAAACAATTCAGAGATGGGGTGGGTAAAACTGCTCAGCAGATAGATAAATGTCTTATTGCCATGATGACAAGGTTAGTATATCCCCAGAATCCATCATGGGAGGAATCAACTCTCGCAAGCTGTCTTCTGGCCTCTACATGTGCAAAATAAATCCAAAAATATATAAATAAATAATTATCTTGTACAGAAGACAAAATTTTTCAAAAATATTCAAAGATGGCCAAATTCTTATGTTGTTTTCTCAGTTTGAATAAACTCACACCAGTGACTGAAAAACACCTGTATCAGCTCACACATCTGGAGCTCTGTCAAGGACCTCGGCGCCAAGTTGCACATTAGCCTCTCAAGAGGGCTGATCATTGTTTGAAAGAATGGATCCCAATAACATTGAAGTAGTCCAACAACAGCCATTTCTAATGTTACAGAAACTGGCTTGTTATGCCTGCTTCCCAACCCCTAGCTAAACCACATCACAGCTCTCCATAGACTGTGTGGAAAGTTCTCACTTAGGGGATGAAATATGTCAACTACGTACTATCTATCCATGTCCAACCTCCTGTACCCAAGGGCTTACTTCCCAAAGAGCTGCTCAAATGCAACTTATTTCTAAGCATTCTAGGGTCAAAAGGAAACATTATGAGGATGATGTCTTTGAATTAACAATGACAATTTGAGACAGAAAGATAAAATAAACACTTCTGAACAATATCTCCACACTCCCCCGGTCTCATCTGCAACCCAAACCATGATGATATGCTAACTCATCACCAACTGCCACAAAGCCAATGGGCCCCTTGACATTCATACAACCCTGTTGCTTGGGTTAAGCAACACTATGACATGGAACTCTAAGTATTAAACCATGCTTGTCTCTCTATGTCCAGACATGCTCTCAGGCCAGTCATACCTTTAGTCATAATGCCAAGATCCAAATCTGTCTGTCTGAGCAGTTTCTAGAAGTATTGGCATATGAAAGTCCACAAAGGCAGTTGCTTGCTGTGTAAATGCTGAAGATGAATGCAGCCACAAAGATAAGAGTATATCCTTACTTTGTCAAAAATATCTAGCCTTCTCCACAACATGCCACACAGTCTGAAGATACAATTGGCACATGTGAGTTCATGAAACCTCAGCAAAAAACACGATGGTGTGCACATTGTCTTAATTTGCCATTCTTTCCTCCCTCACTTTTTCCCCTTACACACGCTGCTCTGAGACTTCTTCAAATCCATTTGTTAGAGAACTGGTCAGAATTGGTCTCTAGTATACTTTGGAGTTATCCATAGCCTTTAGGAGAAATTGTTGTTTTGATGACTGACAAAAAAATTATATAAAACAAAACTGTATCATGCAGTTGTGCCAGGAATCAAGATGGTGAATAAACAGAGTCTTGATGGAAGATCTGTCTTGAACTTGTCCCCAGTGGCATATGGCAAATAAATAAAAAATTTGGAAAATCATCATTTTAAACTCCTAATGAAATATTGATTCTGGAAATATTTATCAATGGTTGCTAAGAAAAATCATTACAAGAAAGATGAAGAATCTGAGTTTGGCTTGAAACTAGAACCTGCTTATTAATTTTAGCATTACCAAAAATGGGTCATTCCTATATTATTGACAACCTGAGATGGTACAGTATGAAATATATAATACACCTTTAAGCTGTAAATAAATGCTATTGTAAGCATTGATAATTAAAAATAAACCCGAGTCCTAAGTTTAACCAGCCTCTCTCAGCTGCACAGGCTATACACCAGAATACACAAGAAATAGAAAATGCACTATGTGAGAACGTGAGGGATTAATTAGCTATGACAATATGCACCTTACAATAGTGTGGAAGGGGGAGGACAAAGCTCCCCTTTAATGAGAATTTTAGAAAAAAATGTAAAATACAAATACCTTGATTGAATTTTATCTTAAATTTAGAAGCATTAATAAATATTTTTGATGACCAGGATAAATGATTAAGTTCATGTTAAAGTAATTGTTCTAGGTATAAAAAGGGACTGCATTGGGTTTGGGGTTTTATTATTTCTATTTTTATTGGTTCTTTTCAGATTTCACATCATACATCCTGATGCCATTCACAGCCCCCCACCTGCCATCCACCCTTGCAATCTCCCTCAAATTTTAAAAGAAAAACAAAAAACTAAACAAAGCAAAACACACACACACACACACACACACACACACAAATGCACACAAAATGCTAGAGGCTACCAGCGTCTGCTACACTACTGATAACAGGCTTTCACTGGCTTCCTCTTGGATATCCTGTTGTTGTCCCCTGTCATAGAGATCCCGCAGCTTTGGATCTGTAGATCTGTCCCCTTCACTTGCTCCGATAGCTCACAGATAAGGTGGATGTTGGGGTGGGCTAATTCATAGTCCTGGTTTGGGGTCTGGGTGGTAGCTGGGTTGGTCAGCCAACCAGCTTTCCCTCACTGTCACTACCCAGGTGAGCTCTCCGGCACTGCTTTGGCCAGCCCACTCAGTGCAGCCTGCAGCAAGGAGCAGGACCAGTTCTTCTCTCAGGCCCTCAGGTCCCACTCACCCACACTCTCACTACCATGGCCAGCTCTACTGTCTTGCCCGAGCAAGGTGCAGGACCCTATTCCCCTCAATTGCTGATTGGGGTGTACAAAGAGGGAGTGGTGGGGGTGGGGGAGTGGGAAAAGCTCTCCTGCTCTCCTGTCCAGCCATGATAAGTTAAATAGAAACAGACCACCCAAAGGAAGTCCTTTACTTCCAAGCACTATCACCTTCCAGAGTAGGACTCAGCCATCAATAAGTTTAATAGAGGCCTGAGTCTCAGTATTTTACCCTGAAGCAATACCTGGTTGCAGGAAGGACCATAAACTGAGATTACCTGAGCACCACCCAAGAACAGACTATCCAAAGGAAATGCCTAGCGTTTCTAAGCTCCAACCACTATAAATAGGATCACCTGCCAGCACACACTCACCAGGACACCCCTAGACAAATGTCAGCCAATCAGAGGTCCTGAACCTCAGAGACCCCTCACCCCCACCTTTACTACTATAAAAACCCAACTCTAACTGAAGTCGGGACTCTCCATTTATTCCAATACGTTGGACATGCAGAGAAAAAGAGTGTGCAAACTCGCATAAAATAAAGACTCTTTGCTTTTACATACAGGACTTGGTCTCCTTGTTGGCTTGTGGGGACTTCATGGATTGTGGGCATAACATCCTCAAGGCTGGCTCACCTCTGTCACCTACGACAATCAGCGATAGCGTGCTGCAGCTGGTGAGGGGCAGGGCTATTTCTTCCACTCTCATGATCCCAGTGCCAGCTCTCTCGCCCACTGCAGGTAGCAAGGGATGGGGGCATCTTTCCCTCACCCATGCCACCACATGAGAGGACAGGATCAGGTTTGCGGTTCTTATGCCCTCAGGGCTGACTCTCCTGTGTTCCCAACAACTGGGTCAGCTCTAGTCAGCTGCCCAGGTGAGGTCTACACCCAAGGTAAAGCACGATTAATAAAAACTCGGAGAGAGAAGTTGGGGTTCAACCTGAAGATTCAAAAAGCAAAGCAGACAGACACAGGATCTTCCCTCCACCTCAGTCTTAAACGGTGATTCTGCCTCCAGGAATCTGAGAATGAGACTGCGCCCATTGTAGAGAGGAGGAGCGGGCTGCATCCCGCCACCCAGATAGCTTAACCCCCGAAATAACCACACAGTAATTATGTTAATTAAATTATTGCCTGGCCTATTATATCTAGCCTCTTCTTGGCTAACTCTTATATATTAGTTAAACCCATTTCCATTAATGTGTATCACCACTTGACTGTGGCTTACCAGCATGAGTCTAACCAGTGTCCATCTCGGGCAGGAGAATCATGGCATCTGCCACACTTTCCTTTTTCCCAGCATTCTGTTCTGTCTATCCTGCCAACCTAAGGGTTGCCCTATCAAAAGGCCAAAGCAGTCTCTTTATTCAACCAATGAAAGCTACACACAAACAGAAGAACCTCCTACACCAGTCTGTGAGATGTCTCCTCCTGTCTTATAATTCTCTCTGATTCTAGGGTTAAAAGCGTGAGATTAAAGGCATGCACCACCTGGTTCTATGGCGGCTAGTGTGGCTACTGAGATTAAAGGTATGTGTCACCACTGCCTGGTCTGTAAGACTGACCAGTGGGGCTGTTTTACTCTCTAATTTTCAGGCAAGCTTCATCTACTAAAATAGAAATAAAATATTACTACACGAGGTGAGAGGTGTAGCCTTTGGTGGCAGCATGGGCCATAGACATCAATACAGACCCTGACTGTGACAGGTTCATAAACCCAGGCATGGGCTTAGGCCACAGCCAGGGCTCAGGTTTCACCATGGCCCCAGACACAAGCCACCTGGTTCAACATGGCCCCTGCAACAGTGTAGCCCTCAAACACCAACAAGACCCAGGTGGCAGCCCAGACCCCTGACATCAGCATGGCCTTCAAATGGTCTCAGGAGCTATGGACATCAATTCAGACCCTAGCTGCTGTACAGCCACAGACCCAGATATGGCCCTCAACAGTGACCCTGGCCTGGATGACACCCTGGCCACAGTTGACAGTGTTGGCCACTCAAGTTGGTATGGTCCTGGTAGTGGCACAGCCTTTGGAAACCAACATGGTCACAGGTTGTGTCCTAGACCCTGGCTGTCCGTGTGATCTTTTATGATACCATGGGCCACTGAACATAACTCAGACCTCATGTGGTAGGATCATGAACCCAGACATGGTCCTCAGCAGCAGCCCTGGCCTGGATACCACTATGGTCCCAGGTGACAGTGCAGGACACTCAAATCTGCATGGCACCCATCATAACAAGGCACTTGAACACCTACCTGGCCCCAGATGGAGGCCCAGACCACAGGCATCTGTACAGCCCTCAGTGACAACAGGAGCCACAAACACCAGCTCATGCCTCTTCAGTTGCTATAGGGCCTTGGGCCAAAACTGGCCCTTGGCAATATCCCAGACCTGGTCATCACCTTGGACTCAGGAGGCAAGTCAGCCATTTACATTAGCTTCATTCTCAACACCCTCACCTCCTGAGCCCCGCCTCTCTCCCCAGCCCATGAACTGCTCCAGCACTCTCTCTCTCTTTCACCTTCCCACCCTGTACTCACTCAGCATAATGGTGCCTGACTTCTCAGCACCATAGGAGTTGGGTGGCACTTGGTTGCATGGTGCCCCAGGCAGCTGCATGGCGTGACACAGAGCTGTTGATGTACCGCGGTCCAGGATAGAGTCCCCAGGCCTCTTCTAGTTGAGTCCTGCCCCCGTCAGCAGCATGTATGGCATTGATCTGTTGCTGTATCATGGCCTAGCACCAGAGTCCCAGGAAGCTCCTGGTTGAGTCCTGCCCCTCCAACTTCACTGCATGGCTAGAAGCAATATTGCTCTGGCTGTGTTGTGTCCTGAGACAAATGTCCCACTGTGGCTACTGGTCGAGTCCTGAACCACCAGTGCCTTTGGTTTTGAATCGTAATATTTTAGGAAAATATACAAAATTTTACAATGGAGATTTACTTTAAATCATAGTTGAGATAAAAGAGGGAGGGAGTGGAGAGAGTGAGAGAAGGGGAGGGAGGGAGGGAGGGAAGGAGGGAGGGAGAGAAGGAAGGAGGGAGGGAGGGAGGGAGGGAGGGAGGGAGGGAGGGAGGGAGGGAGGGAAGGAGGGATAAAGGGAAGAATAGAGGAAGGGAAGGTTGGTTCAAAGACTGTATGTTTCAAGGGAGGAAAAAGCTGACAGTGTAAAATGATGCAGATTAAACTCACAGAAAGTTACATGATTCTCTTCGGTTAGATTTGTTTGGAAAATTTCATAGGAAGACATTCTTAAATAACCGCCAAAGAACAAAAATCAGAAGAAACAAAACGATCTTTGCTAACACGCGTTGAGGGAAGAGAATCAGTGTCACTTGTGACAAACTGTCAGATTTCAAGTTCTGCTCTAAAGCATGTGAGCCACTTGCTAGCTTACTTTGGGTTTTCATTTTTGAGGAATCGATCTGCAGACTTTCAAATCACCAAAAAAGGTTCCAGTCCTCTGAGCACCATTTATTCCAGGTCCCTAAGTCAACATTTTATTTTCATACTTACTTTTTCTATTTTCACATTGTTTGAGGAAGTGTTTTGTTACACAGCCCAAGCTGTCCTCACGCTTGAGACGTCCTCCTACCTCGTATTTCTAATGCCCTCTGTGCAGTCTTTGTCTTCACACTCTTTAAGGTCTGCCTGACATTCTTATCCCTATCAAATATGGGACTTCCCCTTTTATTTGCTCCCTGTCTTTCATATGCTGGCTGGAGCCTGTGTATGTTTTTTTTCTGGCACTCTGGATTTTTCTCTCTGAAGCCACCACCCTTTGTGAACATGGCTGTTTATCAAACCTTTCTGCCTAACTCAAAATCGTATGGCTCTGTCCTTCCCGATCCCTCTCCTCCAGGCAGCGGCTGAGGCTGCCTGTTGCATTTTTCTCTTTTAAAACCTAATAAAATTGTCCTGTGCTTCTTTCCAAGTCAATTCTTAAATTCTTTTATTAAGAGGA